>NC_044995.1:4667711-4969711 GCF_008728515.1 Papio anubis | reverse complement strand
TTTTTTTTTTTTTTTTTTGAGACAGAGTCTCGCTCTGTCGCCCAAGCTGGAGTGCAGTGGCATGATCTCGGCTCACTGCAAGCTCTGCTTCCCGGGTTCACGCCATTCTCCTGCCTCAGCCTCCCGAGTAGCTGGGGCTACAGACACCCGCCACCACACCCGGTTAATTTTTTGTATTTTTTAGTAGAGACGGGGTTTCACCGTGTTAGCCAGGATGATCTCGAGCTCCTGACCTTGTGATCCGCCCACCTCAGCCTCCCAAAGTGCTGAGATTACAGGCGTGAGCCACCGCACCCGGCCAAAATATATATATATTTTTGATTAGCCAGGCATGGTGGCTCACGCCTGTAATCCCAGCTATTTGGGAGACTGAGGCAGGAGAATCGCTTGAACCCAAGAGGCAGAGCTTGCAGTGAGCCGAGATCGCACGACTGCTCTCCAGCCTGGGTGGCAGAGAGAGACTCCATCTCAAAAAAAAAAAAAAAAATTGTTTTTTTAATTTTTAATTTACCGGGGTACATAGTAGGTGTATATATTTATTGGTTACATCTAGGCAATTTGGTCTTGTGACGCCAGTGTCAGACACCCAGGTGTGCCTGGGGGAGAGGGAAGAGGCAGTGAGACCTCTGCCTTAACAAAAATGCTCACTGGTATTTATGCCTTTGAGAAGACAGAGATGTTCTTTTACATATTATTAGCAGGACGACAAATCACTAAGTTGGACAACCAGTCAGAATGACTGGCTTTCTAGAGGGTAAAAGATACTTGACCGACAGCCTTTGCAGTCCAGATGTCTTATGCGACTCCTTTGTTTGAAAACACAGAAGGGCAGGTTTATGCCACACAGTGTTTCTGCTCTTCTGCAGCCTGAGGAAGAGGAATCCAGGGCCTGTTCTCTCCCCGTGTGACTGAGATTTATTTCACCAGCTGATGGAATGGCCGATGGTTTTTAAGGACAAGCTCTAGGATTTCAGAAGTTAGTACCTAGAGGAAATAGACAGGCCTGAGAAGCTCAGAGCTTCCTATTGAAGAAGAAGGGGAAGAAGAGAAATATTAATGACTGGAATATAGTAACTTGGGTACAAGGCATGATGTGGTCACAGCAAGCGCTCACATAAAAGGCTTTCTGTGGGCCAGGCCCTGTTCTCAGCACCTCATATTCATTAGACCTCATCAACCATTCTATGAGATAGGTGCTGGGAGAAGCCCTATTTTACAATGGGGTGGACTGTGGCACAGAGAGGTTAAGTAGCTTGCCCAGCATGTAGCGGATCTGGGATTGAAATCTGGCAGCCTGGGGCCAAACCTGTAATTTTAAGGACCCCACTGTTTGCATTTGCAACGAAGCCAGCCTTTACAGTGAATGAAGGAAAAGGGTTTGATCAGAATGGTCTCTTGCAACCAGGATGGTAGCTCATGCTTGTAATCCCAGCACTTTGGGAGGCTGAGGCAGGAAGGTTGCTGGAGGCCAGGAGTTCCAGACCAGCCTGGGCAACATAGTAAGACACCGTCTCTAAAAAAAAAAAAGAAATTTAAAAATTAGTCAGTTGTGGCCGGGCGTGATGGCTCACACCTGTAATCCCAGCGCTTTGGGAGGCCGAGACGGGCGGATCACGAGGTCAGGAGATCGAGACCGTCCTGGCTAACTTGGTGAAACCCCGTCTCTACTAAAAAATACAAAAAAAAACTAGCCGGGCGAGGTGGCGGGCGCCTGTAGTCCCAGCTACTCGGGAGGCTGAGGCAGCAGAATGGCGTAAACCTGGGAGGCGGAGCTTGCAGTGAGCTGAGATCCGGCCACTGCACTCCAGCCTGTGTGACAGAGCGAGACTCCGTCTCAAAAAAAAAAAAAAAAAAAGTGAACATCACAAACATAGTTGAAGACCCTGGCTATGCCTCCTGCACACTCACCCTGTGATTAAGAGCAGTTCTCCAACAATACTTCCACTGACCTTCAGCCGGCCCGTTTGACTTTGTGTTTGTTCATTCTGTTTTGTAGCATGATCTCCTTCTGTCCAGACTGTGGCAAAAGTATCCAAGCGGCATTCAAGTTCTGCCCCTACTGTGGAAATTCTCTGCCCACAGAGGAGGAGCATGTGGGGTCCGAAACCTCTGTCAGTTCACTTGTGTCATCCTTCCGAGGTAAGAACCAGAGCTTTGAGCCCATTTCTGCAGTGGGGATGAGGTGCATGCACGTGTGTGTCTGGGGAGGTGGGGAGGGAGGATGCCTTTGCAGCCTGTCTGACCCTGTCCTGATGCTGGAGAAGCCCAGGCCTCAGGACTGGACCCCTCTGCCTACTCTCAGTCCCTTGGCCTCTTATTGGCCTCATGGCTTTGGACACTGTTTCCATGTTAACAATTCCTTCATTTCTATCTCCAGCCAGCCTGGACTCCCCTGCTTGGAGGAGATATATGTGCAGCCTGCCTGCTTGGCACCTGCAGGTTGAGTATCCCTTATCCGAAATGTTGGGGACCGGAAGTGTTCTCATTTTGGATTTTTTCAGATTTTGGAATATTTGCATTATACTTACTGGTTGAGCATCCTGATTCAAAAATCTGAAATCTGGCTGGGCACAGTGGCTCATGCCTATAATCCTAGCACTTTGGGAGGCTGAGGCAGGCAGAGCACTTGAGGTCAGGAGTTCGAGACCAGCCTGGCCAACATCCTGAAATCCCATCTCTACTAAAAATACAAAAATTAGCTGGCATAGTGGCGCACACCTGTAATCCCACCTACTTGGGAGTCTGAGGCAGGAGAATCGCTTGAACCCAGGAGGCGGAGGTCACAGTGAGCTGAGATTGTGCCACTGCACTGCAGCCTGGGCAACAGAGTGAGACTCGATTAAAAAAAAAAAAAAAAAAAATCTGAACTCCACAGTAGCCCAGTGAAATTTCCTTTGAGCATCCTGTTGGCACTCAAAGTTTCAGATTTTGGAGCATTTTGCATTTCAGATTTCTGGATTTGGGATGCTTAACCTGTGTTGGATGTCCTGATCACATCTCAGTCTGAACTTGCCTTCACCTGAGCTCCTGGTGTTCCTGCCGCCTGCCCTGCCATAGACTTCCCCATTGCCGAGAATAGCTCTCCGTCCAGTTTCTCAGGCCAGACCCTGGGGGTCATGCATGAGTTCTCTTTGTCTCCAACCCCTTGACCCGCCCACCCCTTCAGCAAATCTTGTTGGCTCCCTCTACAATCAGTGCAGTATCAGCCCACTTCCTTCCCCACACCTCCCACATCCCTTGCCCTCACCTCTCTTGTGCAGAAGCCTTTTTGCCCTCGGCTCCCCTGTCTTGTCCCTGTAGTCCTCTTCACGCAGCCGCCAGAGGGGTCCTGTGAATACAGAGTCAGAGCCCGTCATTCCTCTGCTCGTACTTTCCCACGTGAGGCGACAGGACCAGGTCCCCATTTCCCCTCAGACTCCACCTCCCGACCCTCCTGCTGTTGCCTGTGCTGTTCCAGCTGCACCGGCCTCCCGGCTGCCCCTCCACGCCTCAGCATGCCTGGGCCTCAGCCTGTGCGCTTGCCGCTGCCTCCTGGATGCCTCTTCCCTTATGGGCCTGCATGCCCCACTCTTTCACTGCCTTCAGGTTTTGTTTTTTGTTGTTTTTGTTTTTGTTTTTGAGACTGAGTCTGGCTTTGTCGCCCAGGCTGGGGTGCAGTGGCACAATCTCAGCTCACTGCAACCTCCGCCTCCCGAGTTCAAGTGATTCTTGTGCCTCAACTTCCCGAGTAGCTGGGATCACAGGTATGTACCACCATGCCCGGCTGATTTTTGTATTTTCAGTAGAGATGGGGTTTCACCACGTTGGCCAGGCTGGTCTTGAACTCCTGGCCTGAAGTGATCCACCAGCCTCGGCCTCCCAAAGTGTTGGGATTGCATGAGCCACTGCGCCCATCCATGCCTTCAGGTATTTATTCAGTTGTCACTTTCTCAGAGACACTTTCCGTGCCACTACTAATTAAAGTTGCATCTTCCCGGCCGGGCGCGGTGGCTCAAGCCTGTAATCCCAGCACTTTGGGAGGCCGAGACCATCCTGGCTAACACGGTGAAACCCCGTCTCTACTAAAAAATACAAAAAACTAGCCGGGCGAGGTGGCGGGCGCCTGTAATCCCAGCTACTACTCGGAGGCTGAGGCAGGAGAATGGTGTAAACCCGGGAGGCAGAGCTTGCAGTGAGCTGAGATCTGGCCACTGCACTCCAGCCTGGGCGACAGAGTGAGACTCCGTCTCAAAAAAAAATAAAAAAAATAAAAAAAATAAAGTTGCATCTTCCCTCTATGCAATGATCCTGTCCCCCTTCCTTGCCGTGTATTTGTTTTTGGTACTTGTCTCAACCCTATTAAATACAATATTTTACTTATATTGCTGCTTCTGTAAGCTCCATGAAGACAGAAACTTTTTGTGTTCCTGTAACCTGTGTTGATTGTGGTTTTGTAACCTGCTGTTAGCACAGCACCTGGGTCTGTGCCTGGCACGGTATCAGGTGCTGAGAAATCTTACTGACTGGTTGAATGAATTAAATATCAATAGTCGGTCTTGCTCACTGGAAGGCCCAAGCCCAGATACAATGTTGGTAAATCAAAGAGGGTTTACCCATCGGACAGTTGTGCAGAAGGCAGTCAGCCTACATGGCGGGGAGTTGAGTGACATTCGTTTTATCATTTGGGAGTGTATTTAGCTGCAAATAACAGAAAATGCTATGACAAGGGTTTAAACAAATGATTGGGTTTATTTTTATTTTCTTTCACTGGCAAGTATGTAGAGCAGTATTTTTCTTACTGAAAAAAGGAGACAGTGCGTGTTGGGATAGTGTCCCTATGATGCCCTAAGGGACCCAGGCTCCTCTGTCTTTCCACTGAGCCATCCTTAGCATATAGCTTTTGTTCCCATGCTTACTGCCTTGAGGTCTCAAGTTGACTTCTTCATCTCCACAGTTCCAGGCAAATGTGAACAGCGTTGGCCTTGGCCCAACTTGAGAGTCAGAGTGTTTTTTTTGTTGTGTTTTGTTTCGTTTTGTTTGAGATGGAGTCTTGCTCTGTCGCACAGGCTGGAGTGCAGTGGCGCGATCTTGGCTCACTGCAAGCTCCACCTCCCGGGTTCTCGCTGTTCTCCTGCTTCAGCCTCCTGAGTAGCTGGGACTACAGGCATCCATCTCCTGACCTCGTGATCCACCCACCTTGGCCTCCCAAAGTGCTGGCATTACAGGCGTGAGCCACTGCGCCTGGTGTTTGTTTTTTTAAGACAGAGTCTGGCTCTGTCGCCCAGGCTGGAGTACAGTGGCACAATCTCGGCTCACTGCAACCTCCACCTCCCAGGTTCAAGCGATTCTCCTGCCTCAGCCTCCCTAGTAGCTGGTATTATAGCCGTGCAACATTACACCTGGCTAATTTTTGTATTTTTAGTAGAAACCGGGTTTCACCATGTTGGCCAGGCAGGTCTTGAACTCCTGACCTCAGGTGATCCACCCATCTGGCCTCCCAAAGTGTTGGGATTACAGGCATGAGCCACCGTGCCTGGCCAGAGTCAGTTCTTTTTTTTTTTTTTTTTTTTTTTTGAGACGGAGTCTCGCTCTGCCGCCCAGGCTGGAGTGCAGTGGCCAGATCTCAGCTCACTGCAAGCTCCGCCTCCCGGGTTCACGCCATTCTCCTGCCTCAGCCTCCCGAGTAGCTGGGACTACAGGCGCCCGCCATCTCGCCCGGCTAGTTTTTTTTTGTATTTTTTTTTTCAGTAGAGACGGGGTTTCACCGTGTTCGCCAGGATGGTCTTGATCTCCTGACCTCGTGATCCACCCATCTGGCCTCCCAAAGTGTTGGGATTACAGGCATGAGCCACCGTGCCTGGCCAGAGTCAGTTCTTAACCCAACCTCTGCCTTTCCTAATGCTGACCTAGAGCCCAGTTCGTTATTCACTCCCTCAGTCCTCAGATGGCAAATATGTGTGAGTGACCGGCCATGTGCTGAGGTGCTATATTTGTCCTGAGGATTATGGTAAGAAACGAGACAGCCGTGGTTTCTGTTCTCTCATAGTTTTTACAGCTCAGTAAGGTGACAGACATTGAGTACATGATTATCAGTAGGTTGCATGATAACAGAGGGGAACTGAATGGACCCTGGAACACATATAAGGGAACATGTTTTTCAGGGGATCAGGGAAAACCTCCCTAAGTGGGTAAAGTTTGAACTGAGCTAGGGATGAAAAAGAATGGGCTGGGCACAGTGGCTCACAACTGTAATCCCAGCACTTTGTGAGGCTGAGGCAGCCTGATCACCTGAGGTCGGGAGTTTGAGACCAGCCTCACCAACATGGAGAAACCCTGTCTTTACTAAAAATAAAAAATTAGCCGGGCGAGGTAGCGCGTGCCTGTAATCCCAGCTACTCACTCGGGAGGCTGAGGCAGGAGAATCACTTGAACCCGGGAGGGAGAGGTTGTGGTGAGCCGAGATTGTGCCATTGCACTCCAGCCTGGGCAACAAGAGCAAAACTCCGTCTCAAAAAAAAAAAATGAGCAAGGTGGGAGTTGGCACGTGTGTTCCAGGCACTGGGACGTGATATGGGGAGCAGATGTGAGGTGAAGGGAGCCAGGCACACTGGAGGAGTAAGAAACATTTCCGCCTGGGGGAAGACAGGCAAGGCCACGGGAAGGAGTTTGGTTTTAACCGTTGGTGACGTGGAGAGCTGCGGAAGAGCTTCTGCCAAGTAGGCAACACGATAGGCTTTGCGTTTTGGAAAGACTTCTGTGGCTTCTCTGTGTGGAAAATGGATTCGAGGCATGGAAACCAGTTAGGAGGCCATTCCAGTAGCCCAGGGACCAACCATGCTGGCTGAGTTAGTCAGTGTCAACTAAAAAGAAAGGACATGTTTCTTAAGCTCCTCTTAAATCTGGGGCTCCTCAGTGGGCGAACTACAGCAGAAGTAATTGTTCCACTGAGAAAATTGGTGGAGACATTTGTCAGCCTTGGTGGTGGGTAAAAAAAGGAGGAATGTCTTCTTTGATAATTCCTTTTTTTTTTTTTGAGACAGTCTTGCTCTGTCACCCAGACTAGAGTGCAGTGGTGTAATCTTGGCTCAGTGCAACCTCCACCTCCCATGTTCAAGTGATTCTCCTGCCTCAGCTTCTCAAGTAGCTGAGTTTACAGGCACCTGCCACCACACCCAGCTAATTTTTATATTTTTAGTAGAGACAGGGTTTCACCATGTTGGACAGGCTGGCCTCAACTCCTGACCTCAGGCGATCCGCCCGCCCCAGCCTCCCAAAGTGCTGGGATTACAGGCAGAGCCACCACACCCAGCCTTCTATGAGAATTCCTAATCAAGAATTTACATTCTCACCAGTTTGGAGCCAGAATTCACACTGATCTGTGTGGTCCCCCAAAATGCAAGCTGAACATTTAACTTAAAGTGGTGAGATGTGGGTACCACTCCCTGCCTGATATAAACAAATCTTCTCTTGGAAAACGTCCTTTAAAGACAAACCTTAGGGAATTACCACAGGTCAATGTCCAAGGAACATAAGCACCCGTCTCTGTTGATTTACAAAGACACCTGGAAATAAGCTAGCCTGAGAGTCAGCAGAAACAGCAAACTACAGAATCAGACCTGCCAAGACCACAGACCTTAGAATTAATAGATGAGAATGTTTACAAAACATGCTTAATACATTTAAATAAATAAAATAACAAACTGAAAGTATAATGAAGGAATAGGTTAAAGTTGCACAGGCAAATAAGGAACCAAATAAAAACTCTAATGATTTTATGTGTATATATGTGTATGTATGTGTCTATATATGTGTATATACGTACGTGTATATATATACACAATCATTGTGTGTATATGTGTATGTGTGTGTGTGTATAAATATGTGTGTGTGTGTGTGTATATAATCGTTGTAATCAGAACCTCAGTGGGTGGTTAAAACAGCAGACTAGACATAGCTGAAGGGAGAATTAGTTAACCAGAAGATAAATTTTAAGAAATTACATGGAAGAGGCTGGGCGCGGTGGCTCACGCCTGTAATCCCAACACTTTGGAAGACTGAGGCTGGTGGATCACTTGAGGTCAGGCGTTCAAGATCAGTCTGGCCAACATAGTGAAACCCTGTCTCTACTAAAACTATAAAAGTTAGCTGAATGTGTTGATGCATGCCTGTAATCCGAGCTACTTGGGACGCTGAGGCAGGAGAATTGCTTGAACCCAGGAGGCAGAGGTTACAATGAGCCAAGATCATACCACTGCACTCCAGCCTGGGCAACAGAGTGAGACTCCATCTCAAATATACGTACATATAGAGAAATTATGTAGAAAGGACACAGAGTGGCAAAGTGCAGAAGATACAGGAGAGGCTAAGACCTAAGAAGGTGAGAACAACTAAGAGGAACAGTTTACTTAGATATTTATGTGATAGAAGAAGCAAGAAGTGGTGTTGAGGGCCAAAGAGAAGAGCATAGCTGAATATAACCTCAGGGCTCCCAGTCCGGTGGAGCCTGCAAAGGGGCCTTTGTAACTCCAGTCTGCATTTTGTCTGCCTTTCTTTAGGCTCAAAGAGAGGGCTGAACTCCAGTTTTGAAACCTCCCCTAAGAAAGTGAAATGGTCCAGCACCGTCACCTCTCCCCGATTGTCCCTCTTCTCAGATGGTGACAGTTCTGAGTCTGAAGATACTCTGAGTTCCTCTGAGAGATCCAAAGGTAAGAGTTAAGGTCCATCTGGCCGGACTCTAAGTGGAGCAAAGTTGGGTTGTCTAATGATCTTTAGGACAAAACTGCCACAGTCCTGGCTCAAACATCGTCCATCTCTGCCTGTTCTCTGACTCCAGCTTCCCATCTCCCCCTCCAGTCTGCCTCTGAATGGCCCCAGATGGGTCTTATGGCACCCAGAGCTGCCCCGGCCCCTCCCTGCACACAGCCTCCTACTGTTCCTGGTGCCCTCAGACCAAGCTCTTCAGTCTGGCATCTGTGTGGCCTGGTTCCTGCTTTCGCCCTCAACACAGTCTTTGCCCAGAAAACACTTTTGGGGATTAACCTTGGTCTTTGCTAAGCCTGTTCCCTCAGCCCAGGACACTCTCACCTTCCGTCTTGGCCTTGTGTACTGCCACGCAGCCAGTCTGGTCTCTAGGAAGCTTCTCTTGAGTGCCGTAGGCTCGCATCCAGACCTCCTCATCGTCCACCAGAGCCTCTTTCCAGCCTCTTTATCTGGCACCCCCCATGCCTGCTGCAGCCTTCATTGGAGCGCATGTCACTGTAGGCTCCACGGGCCTTTCTGCCTCACTTTCTGGACTGGGGGCCCTTTGCGGGCAAGGACCCAGCACAACTTGTGTATATTCCCTGTGCCCAGCCAGTGCCCAGGACACGGGAGGCCTGAGGACTGTGTTCCTTCTGTTCGCTGGGCCCCTGGATCCGAAGCCATAGCCGCAGTGGCAGTGTGAGGTGTCCCCTTTGCTCCTCATTATCCTCTGCGCCTGGAGGCCTCTTGCCATTACTTGCCTTTAGGGGATGGTGGGTGGGAGGAACGGAGTAAACGATGTCTTTTCCTGTGTCCAAATCTGTCTGCCACCACACCCGCCACATTCTCTTGCCAGTCTAGGAACCCTTCCAGGGCAGGGCTTTGGTCTAACAAATTTTTTGGCCCCTTTCTATCTCAGGACTGAGTCCTTTTTCAGGATGTTTTTGCGTAAATGTCTAGAATGTCCTTTTTTCCCTGGCAAACTTCTACTCATCCAACAAGACCCAACTCTAACTAATCCCTTCCTCCAGGAAGCTTACCCTGACTTCTCCAGGCAGGATCTCTTTCTCTTTTGGGCCCTAATATCTGTCTGTGCTGCCCTGTCTCAGACCCGCATCTGACTGGCTGCGTCTAGTATAGACTTGCCCACCAAACTGGGCACTCCTGAGGGAAGGATGCAGGTCCAACTCCTATCTTGTACCCCAGTGTCATCACTCAAAGTCCTGACTCATAGAAGGTCCAAGGAAGTGTTTGTTGAATGAACGAATTCATAAAGGAACAGTAGTTTGCATACTGTTTCACTCCCCATCCAACTTTTCTCTCCTGGATGGTGCTTTTGCTCTATTCTTACCATCCTCCTGCAGGCTCCGGGAGCAGACCCCCAACCCCCAAAAGCAGCCCTCAGAAGACCAGGAAGAGCCCTCAGAAGACCAGGCAGAGCCCTCAGACGCTGAAGCGGAGCCCTCAGAAGACCAGCTGCAGCCCTCAGAAGACCAGGCAGAGCCCTCAGACACTGAAGCGGAGCCCTCAGACACTGAAGCGGAGCCGGGTGACCACCTCACTTGAAGCTTTGCCCACAGGGACAGTGCTGACAGACAAGAGTGGGCGACAGTGGAAGCTGAAGTTCCTCCAGACCAGGGACGACCAGGGCATTCTCTATGAAGGTACGCTCTGTCCATGGGCGGCCGGGGACTGGGTCGTCTCAGCACCAGGACAGTGGGAGGGGACCCCTTCCTGAGAATGGGAATGGAAGCCATGTCCCTAGCTGCAGACCTGCCGCTAGGCAGCTTTCTCTTAGACCTAGGACTCTGCGCCTACCCACCTGCAGGGCCGGGCAACAGTGGGAATGAGTGCGGCAGGCTGGAGTAAGGCAGTTGGGCGTGGTGGGGACTGCGGCCAGTTGCAAGGCATGTGCCCTGTGTGAAGTGTGCCCCTTCTCAGCCCGCCTGCTGTTGGCATGTGGGAGGCCCAGGGGCTGCGTGCTAAGGATGATTGTTTTCTGGCCCGTGTGCAGAGAGAGGATGGATCCCCACCTAAGATTTGGTTGAAACGTCAAGGTTGATGATGTCACACACACACCAACAAGATAGGAGAGGTTTATTGCTTATATAATGGGGGGCTCTGCGGAGAGCAGGCAGGCCTGCCACGCAGATCTGAGATGCCTTGAGAGTGAGGAAAGGAGACTGGCCAGGTGTTTCATTGTAGTTGGGGGTGGGGCTGGGCTGAGGGTTCCGCCACACAGGCCAACACCACGCATGGTTTGAGTCTTGTGGATGCAGACCCCAAAGGAGGGAGCACTCAGGCTTGCTCATCCGCTTGCCCAGGTGTGGAATGGAAGGGGAGGAGGGAGGCATGAGGCTGAAAAACCCAGACTCTGTTACGATGAGGAAAATAATTATGGCAGTAGTGTTAGTATTAACTGTACCAAATATTGAGTGCTTCTGCAAGGCCAGGTCTGTTCTAAGCACTTTACATGGGTTTTTCTTTTCCTTTCTTTTCAGAGCTTTTTAATTGAGATAAAACTCACATAAAAGTTATTCTTTTATTGGCTGGGCGCGGTGGCTCACACCTGTAATCCCAGCACTTTGGGAGGCCGAGGTGGGCAGATCACGAGGTCAGGAGATAGAGACCATCCTGGCTAACGCGGTAAAACCCCATCTCCACTAAAAATATGAAAATTAGCTGGGCGTGGTGGCAGGCACCTGTAGTCCCAGCTACTTGGGAGGCTGAGGCGGGAGAATGGTGTGACGAGGGAGGTGGAGCTTGCAGTGAGCCGAGGTTGCACCCCTGCACTCCATCCTGGGTGAAAGAGCGAGACTATGTCTCAAAAAAAAAAAGACGTTATTCAGCGAGACTCCGTCTCAAAAAAAAAAGTTATTCTTTTATTATTATTTTGTTTAATTAATTAATTAATTTTTTTTTTTTTTTGAGAGAGAGAGTCTTGCTCTGTCGCCCAGACTGGAGTACAGTGGCGCGATCTTAGCTCATTACAACCTCCACCTCCTGGGTTCAAGCAATTCTCCTGCTTCAGCCTTTCGAGTAGCTGAGATTACAAGCACGTGTCATCACACCTGGCTAAATTTTTTTTTTTTTTGTATTTTTGGTAGAGACAGGGTGTTACCATGTTGGCCAGGCTGGTCTTGAACTGCTGACCTCAAGTGATCCACCTGCCTTGGCGTCCCAAAGTGCTGAGAATACAGGCATAAGTGACCACAAAAATTCATTCTTTTAAAGGGTGCAACTGAGTGGCCTTCAGGATATTCACAGTGTTGTGCCACCATCATCACTATTTAATCCCAGGACATTTCTGTCACCCCAAAAAGAAACCCAGTACCTTTGAGCCATCATTCCCATTCCTCTCTCCTCCCATCCACTGTTAGCCACTAACCGCCTTTCTCCCTCTGTGGATTTGCCCCTTCTGGGTGTTCACAGAAGCGGAGTCCTACACCGTGTGGCCTCTTGTGTCTGGCATCCCTCACTCAGCAGCATGTGCCCAAGTTGCATCCGTGCCGTGGCGTGTTACTGCCACAGTCCTTTTACAACTGCGTGATATTCCACGGTATGGGAGCACCCCGTGTGGCTTAGCCACTCAGCAGCTGATGGGCGTTTGGGTTGTTTACACTGTGGGCTGTTAGGAGTAACGCTGCCGTGAATATTTGCTTACAAGTTATTTGATGGACAGAGGTCTGCTACATTCTCACCACAGCCTTAGGGTATCAGTACTATCCCTATCCTGATTTTATACATGAAGAACATGGATCCCAGAGGTGTCAATTATTAGCTAGGCTCTGGGCTCCAGAATCTTCCAGGTTTTCTAGGAAAAGCTTGAAACCTGGATTTCGATAGGAAATCTTTGATTTGGAAGTGCCCACTGGCCAGACAAGCATGTGGGCAATTTTGAACCTTCCATTGGCCATCCCTGCCTTGGAGTATGGGCGGGCGGGCAGGACAGCTGGTGTTTCAGACAGCCCCGAATCTGAGTCCTGACTTGGCTCCAACACGCTGAGGGAGCCCCAGCGAACCGCTCAGGCACTCTATGCCTTGATGTCCCCCACTGGAAAAGTGAGATGAAGCCTTGCCCCCTGTCTCCTTGGGCTGTTGGCTCAAATGATGATAGGAGATGAGGCCAAGCACTTGGAAAACCGTACAGGGTCGTTCCGAGGCAGAGGTAGGCAGTGTTAATAACAGGGACAGATAGGCAGGGCCAGGAAAGGTGACGGAAAGGGGAAAGAGTGTGACCAAGACCAAGCAGGAGCAAGAGAAAGAGGGCCGTGGCTAACACCTAGGGAGCACTCGCCTGTGCCAGCACTTTTATTTTTAAGAGATGGAGTCTTGCTCCATCACCCAGGCTGGAGTGCGGTTGTGCAGTCACGGCTCACTGCAGCCTCAACCTCCCAGGCTCAAGCAATCTTCCTGCCTCAGCCTCCTAAAGTGCTGGGATTACGGGCAGGATCCCATGCCAGACACTTTGGGAACTCTCTGTGTCTTACCCATGTAATGCTGCCAGCCACACTGTGAGATAGGCACCCGTATTACCCATCCTACAGCTGGGGCACAGAGGGGAAGCTACTTGTCCAAAGGCACACAGCCTGGAGGTTGTAGAGCTGGGATTTGAACGCAGGCACTCTGGCTTCTCCCAAGAACGGGAGAGAAAGCAGAAGGAGAGGTTGGGGAGAAAGAGCGAGAAGGCATCTGGATGAGAAGGAATGAGGGACCGAGGAGCACAGAGCGAGGAGAAAGGGAGAGGGATGAAAACCAACCGTGAGAAAGAGATTGAGGGGAGAGGGCAGAGCGGGGAGAAGGCAGGAGGGCGGGGAAGGAAGAGGGAGAAGGAGAGGAAAACACACTGGGCCAGGAGCTCCTGAGAGAAGAAACCACACTTGCCCTCCCCGGAAACCCACAGTGAAAGCACAGGAAGGGGCTACTCTGGGCCAGTGTGGTTTCGGTTTTGCCTTTTATGACTCGGGTTGTTTGATAAAAATAGCAAACCCCTGCGCCCAACCTGCCTGAGTCATCCATTCCTTCAGCAGTCCCTTTATTCCTTTATTTATTTATTTTTTAAAGCAGAGGTGATCTCACTATGTTGGCCAGGCTGATCTCAAACTCTTGGCCTCAAGCCATCCTCCTGCCTCAGCCTCCCGAAGTGCTGGGATTACAGGCGTGAGCACTGCGCCCGGCGGCTCAGTGGATCCTTAAGCAGCACCTACCGTGTGCCTGGCCGCGGTGCCGTCACAGACACTGTGCAGGGGGAGCGGGGCTGGTGAAGATCCTGCTGATGCAGAGCTTGCGTTTGGGTCACACCACCATCGGGCAGCATCGCCCCAGAGCAAATCGCCCTTTTCTTCTACCAGTTTGCACCAGTCGAGAAGAGGTGGTGGAGTTGTATGTCCCGTAGCTTAAAGCAATAATGATAAAACAAGAACAAGCTGAATCGTTACGGTTATTCGAGCAGTGGACACTTTTATCCCCCTCTGCGCCATGCTCTAAGCACTTAATTAACCCTTATCTCTCTGTCCAGTACTGAATTATAATGTCATACTCCTGGGCCTCCCCGGAGCTGTGTGGGGGAGCCACCATCTGTCGTCAGTCACATGAGTCCCTGCAGCTGCTCACTGCAGCGCGCTGGGGAGAGCTGTCCATGAGCAGCAGCTCAGGGTCAGGCACATGCTGCCCTCCACAGCCTCTGCCTTCACGGATGGAAGGTGGGGCTTGTGTTAGCTTCCTGTGGCCGCTGTAACAAGTTACCACGGTGAGTGGTTTAACACAGCACATGCTTATTCTCCTGCAGCTCTGGAGGCCAGCAGTCCAGAATCACTGGGTACGGAGTTTAGGTGTTGGCTCTGCTGGTTCCTTCTGGAGGCCGGAAAGGAGAAGTCAGTCAGGGTCCCCAGCAGGGCCTCGGGAGGTAGAAGGCACGGGGCACCCTGGAGCTCAGCAGTGGGCTGGGCTGCCTCTGCTGGCCACTTGTCGCTTGACCTTTCAAATGACAGCATGACCCTGTGCCTCAGTTTCCTCATCTGCAAAGGAGAGATGGTAATGCTACTGCCCTCACAGGGCTGCAGTCAGGAGAGTGAAATGAGTAGAGTGATGCCAGGAAAATAGCCAGCGCCGTGTACATGCTCCCTGGTGTTAGGGTCAGGATGAGTCCCAGAACAGTGCTCCTGCTCTAAGTTCAGGACCGGCTGACTTTGGCAAGGGGAGGCACTCACCTGCCTGCCTGGCAGGCTCAGGTCTTCATTTGGCACACGTAGAGTTTTTCCATGTGTCAGGTTTCTGTCAAGCAGAAACCCGGATCTGCCACCCCAGATCACAGAGTCTAGAGCCCTGGGCTTGTGGGCCATCTCCGTTGGGGCCCTTGGCCAAGCCCTTTTTCCCTTCTGGCCTCCCTTGACTCCCTCTACATTGGAAATTGCCCAGCTAGCTTTCCAGGCTGTTGGCAGCAGGGCCAGTTAGAAAAGTTAAAGAGAAAAGCTTTCTATAATCTGCAAAGCAGTGCAGGAAAATTATATCAAATTGCCAGCTTTTCCTGCCTGCCTCTGAGTGCCAGGCATGTATGCATTGTCATTGACCTCATGGTGCCTCTGAGAGACAGGTACTGTTCCTGTGCCTGGGTTCCAGACAGGGGCGGATGCTTGGTCATGATGTCACGGCCTGCTCCAGCATGATCCCCCCCAGTGCTCTCCCCACAGCTGGAAAGGACCTGTCTTTCTCCAAGATGTGGGTCCTGCATAAGTCTCTCTCTCTTCCCTTGGGCTCAGAGCACCCTTGGCCTTGAACGTGTAGAGCTGGCTCCCAACCCTGCTGCAGCTGGAGCTTCTTGAGGGCAAGGATGGCTTCTTGGTGACTTTGTCACCCCCCGTCCTTCAGCCCAGTGTCTGAGATGATACCAGCCTCGATGGTGAAGGGAGGGTGGGAGCGATGAGAGCAGAGGAAGGAGGGACACCAGCATGAGTCAGGGTGCGCGGGCAACAGTAGCTCAGCTCACGGGCTTTGGGATTAGGGAGACCCAGGTCGAGCCAGCTCTGCCACTCCCCAGCTGCGGAGCCCTGGTGTTATGGGGATGTTTTAAAGCTGTCACCTGTGGAGCAATCCTGACACGCCAGGCTCCGTGCTGGGCTCTGGGCTGAGTGGGTTCACCGAGCAGTGTGCGTGCAGGGGGACGCAGACTCTTGCTGCACACATCGCTGGTGCCGCTCTTACTCCTGCCTGTCTGTTGAGTCCTTGCAGCCAGTCTCCGGGTAGCCCTTATTGCTCCGATCTTCCAGACATGCAAATGGAGGCCCAAAGTCACACAGAGAGTGGAGGGAGGAGCTGGGATTTGAACCCTGGCCAGCCTGGCGTTTCTTGGCCTCTCTCCTCTTCTCGTCTGTCAGATGGGACGATGCCTGTGAAGCCCACACTTAGCACAGGGCCGGAGACGTGGTGGGGTCTGTAAATGAACAGTAAGGGCTCCTGGAGCAGGCTCTGTCGAGGAACAAGCAGGCAGGGTGCTTATGGGGAGCTGCCTCAGGGATCAGAACCCAGGGAGGGGTAAGGAAGTAGGCGGGGCAGAGCGGGAGGCGGCGCTGTAGGGAGGGGGTAAGGAAGCAGGCAGGGCAGAGCGGGAGGCGGCACTGTAGGGAGAGGGTAAGGAAGCAGGCGGGGCAGAGCGGGAGGCGGCGCTGTGATGCAGCCCAGTGATGGCCGCAGCCGACCCTGCAGGGCTCTGGAGCAGAAGTGGTCCTTCAGCGTGGGTCCGTGTTGGGCCAGGAGAGGCTGGGCCTTTATGTCCACCTTAATCATTGGACCTGGGTCACCCTGGGATGTGGCCTTGGATGAGGTCACTCTGCACTAGGACGCCCCTAATTCCCCAGCCACAGGCTGTGACAGTACGTGGGAACTGTCCACCAGGAAGCTCCTCAGAGGCTCAGTGCCCAGGGCTGTTACTGGGGAGCTCATGTGACCCCCTCTGTCTGACATGTATCCGCATTCCAGGTTCCCCAGGGGAAAGAAGGTGTTGCACAGAAACCACAGTGATTGCACAAGCAGTTTAGGCTCAGCGAGCCCCACTCACTTAGGGGATTCTGCCGGAATCCAGGCTCCCAGACCTTGCCAGGAGAGCCGCCTCAAGCCTGCTGCATTAACCCTTCCTGCACGGCTGGATAGTGACAGAGAGAAAGAGGGAGAGGAAGCTTATTTAAAACTAGGAAGCAGCAGGTCGTGAGAGCCAAGAGCGCGCTTGAGCTTGTTGGAACCAGGGCACCAGAGCCGCTCCTCATTGCTGGGAAGTTTGGGGACGATGACCCTGACCTTCCCTGCGGTTATAACCTCGCTCCCTTGTTTGTTCCCCCATAGCTGCACCCACCTCCGCCCTCGCCTGTGACTCAGAACTCCAGAAGCAAAAGTTCTCGCTCAAACTGGTAAGTGACCCTGCAGGTGGGGGGCAGCTTGGAGGGGAGGGACTTTCACAAACACATCCTTGACTTCTGAGCCCCTCTGTCAGCTGGGAGAGCTCAATTGGGGACCAGGGTCCCCACCTGCAAGGAGCAATGAGTCCGTGGGCAGGGCAGGCACCCAGTTGTCCATCATCCCGGGGTGTTAGAAACCGACAGTTGGATCCACCCGAGTCTGGCTCTGATGCTCCCCGGCTGTGTGACCTGGGCAAGCCCATCCCCCTCAGAACTCAGTTTCCTCATCCATGAAATGGAGCCACTAATACCCACAGGGTGTGGCCCATCTGCCCCCTACCACCGGCCTCGCAGTGTGCACATATCGAGCACCTACTGTGTATCACCGTGCTGGGTGTGGGGTCCAACAGAGAACCCATCAGATGGGGTCCCCGTGCTGAGGATTCAGTGAAATCACACATCAGGGGCTAAGCATGAGTTTCAGCTGTCGGACATGTGTGCTCGAGGGTGGGGCCAAAAGGAAACAAAGAGAAAGGGAAAGTGGCCACGAGGGTGAGTCTTGCCTTCCACACAGAGGAGGTGCCTAACAGAAGGGCATCGTCATGGTTCATAACCCCGCCATCATCCCTGGGTGCTGGGATTACGGGTGACTTTTATTTTCTTTTTGTTTATCCAAATTGTCTCCCACCCCAGAAAACCAGGGACAGCTGGGTGGGTTGCCCTCCCTCCGCCCTAGATGGAGGCCATGAGAGTGGGTCAGAGCGTGGGCTGTAGAGCTGGGCTCACTAGTGATGGGTAGCACCTGCTTTGAGAGCCTGGCATGGCCTGAGCCAGGCTGTGTTTCACAAGCACTGCTTCATTGAATCCTCCCAGCGGGGCAGCTACCGTGTCCCATTTAATGCTTCTCTGCGTGGTTCAGGTGTGCCTGGCACAGTACGCACCCCATCAACCTGAGCTGTTCCTGTTATTTACTACTGTAATTACGCTCATCATCCTAGAAATACAGCCTTGCTCTCTGTTCGTGCATCTAATCTCATCAGCATTTCCTGAGGCTCAAAACTCGGGGATGAAGAGTTGGCCCCAGGCCCAGCCCTGGAGAAGCTCCCAGTCTGGCGGGGGCCGTGCCATGTCCCAGTCCCATCAGGAAGAGGGATGGACTGGGAGGGGAGCACAGGGCACCCGGCTGACCAGAGGACATTCACCCTCCCATCCACTGGGAAGGCAGCTCTGTTCTGAAGCATTCGAAAGGTCAGGGCTGAATGCCCAGTGGTGTTCATCCATCCATTTATTCATTCATTCACCAAGCCTTTCCTGCAGCCTCCTGTGAACTGAGTGCTGGGGACTTCTACAGAGATGGGTCAGACCCAATTGCTGCCCTGAAGGAGCTGCCCCCTTGGGAGAGTGGGGCAGGCATGAATACCCCATGTGAGATGGCTCAGGGCCTACATGGCTGTGCCCACGTTGCTCGCGTTAGTCACTATGGGCTTCGCCGGCATCGTGGGGAATACTCCAGGACGCAAAAAGGGAAAAGGAAGGACAAGAAGAGGAGGAGCTGGGGCAGGGAGCTAGGCTCACTAATGACCAGTAGCAGCACCTGCTTATTGAGAACCTATTATGTGACAGTCCCTGGGCTGAGTGTCACAAGCATCATGTCATTTAATTCTTTTGGGTTTTTGTTTGTTTTGAGACAGAGTTTCTCTCTGTCGCCCAGGCTGGAGTGCAGCAGTGCAATCAAGGCTCACTCAGCCTCGGTCTGCTAGGTTCAAGTGATCCTTCCACTTCAGCCTCCCAAGTAGCTGGGACCACAGGCATGCACCACCACGTCCAGCTGATTTTTTTTTTTTTTTTTTTTTTGATAGAGATGGGGTCTCCCTGTATTGCCCAGGTTGGTCT
Organism: Papio anubis; assembly: GCF_008728515.1. Lineage (NCBI taxonomy): Eukaryota > Metazoa > Chordata > Mammalia > Primates > Cercopithecidae > Papio > Papio anubis. Next base: position 4,950,713 of record NC_044995.1, on the reverse strand, counting down.
GGAACTCCTGGGCTCAAGTGATCCTCCCACCTTCACCTCCGAAAGTGCTGGGATTACAGGTGTGAGCCACTCTGTACTCTTAAGAACCCAGCTGCACGAGTTGTGTTTTAATTAAAATATTTGGTGGTGCTGTTGTTTTTTTTGTTTGTTTGTTTGAGACAGAGTCTCACTCTGTCACCCAGGCTGAAGGTACAATCTTGGCTCACTGCAATCTGCACCTCCCAGGTTCAAGCAATTCTCCTGCCTCAGCCTCCCGAGTAACTAGGATTACAGGCACGCACCACTGCGCCTGGCTAATTTTTGTATTTTTAGTGGAGGCAGGGTTTCACCATGTTGGCGAGGCTGATCTAGAACTCCTAACCTCAAGTGATCCATCAGCTGCCTTGGCCTCCCAAAGTGCTGGGATTACAGGCTTGAGCCACCCTACCTGGCCATTGGTGTCATTTTTAACAAATACCCAATATTAATAGTGGCTTAAGCAAGATGATATTTTTATTGCTTTTTCACTTAAAATCAGGGGCAGTTTTCCAGAGCTGATATGATGATTTTATAAACAAGGGGCCCTGTTTCCTTCTGTCTTTTTGCACCAACATTTTCAACGCATAACCTGCATCTCTTGGGCTGTAGTGGCTGCTTCAGCTTCCACCATCACATCTGCATTGCAGCCAGCTGGAACAGAAGAGGAAAGGAAAGCCCTTTAAGGGCATCACCTGGAAGTTGCCCACGTTTCTTCTGCTCACATCCTCATTGGCCAGAACTTGGTCATGTGGTCGTTCCTCACTGCAAAGGAGGCTGGGAAACGTAGTTTTTAAACTGAACGCCACATTCTAGGGAACACTGTGGCTCTTAGAAAAGAAACCTGGGTACTGGGAGGTAGCTCGCAGTCTCTGATGTGTGTTTTTGTGTAGTACCTGAGGAATCTGGCTCTGATGTGGAGACTCGATGAGGAACCTCATCATCGAGGGAGTAATAAATTGCCAGTGGGAACTGGGAGCCCTTGTCTGAGACTTCAGTGTGACAGCCTTCTGCCTCTCCTGTCCCCCACCAGGATGCCAAGGATGGGCGCTTGTTCAATGAGCAGAACTTCTTCCAGCGGGCCGCCAAGCCTCTGCAAGGTACCTGGCAGGGAACTGGGCAAGGAGGGGAGAGTGAGGGGGGCACCAGCGTGGTCACAGCCCCTGGCTTCTACCTGCTGGCGTGAGAAGGGTGGGTTTAGATTATAGGCCCAGGTTTGCTCCCATCTGTGCCCATAACCTGACTCCTGTCACCCCTCAGGCCTCAGTGTGTGTTGTGGCTGGCTCACACCAGCTCTTGGAAGCCAAGTATTACATTTTCAGGCTGGGCGTGGGTTGACGCCTATAATCCCAGCACTTTGGGAGGCTGAGGTGGGCAGATCACTTGAGCCCAGGGGTTTGAGACCAGCCTGGGCAATATGTCAAAACCTTATCACTACTGAAAATATAAAAATTAGCCGGGTGTAGTGGCATGCGCCTGTGATTCCAGCTACTCAAGAGGCTGAGGTGGGAGGATTGCTTGAGCTTGGGAGGTGGAGGTTGCAGTGAGCTGTGATTGTGCCACCGCACTCCAGCCTGGGCAACAGAGCCAGACCCTGTCTCAAAAAAAAAAAAAAAAAAATTTAAATTTTCAGGAAGATGGCAAGCTGGTAGTTACATATAGCCAGTATTAGCAATTAAATTATATAGACTGGGCGTGTTGGCTCACGCCTGTAATCCTAGCACTTTGGGAGGCTGAGGTGGGTGGATCACCTGAGATCAGGAGTTCGAGAGCAGCCTGGCCAACGTGGTGAAACCCCATCTGTACTAAAAATACAAAAATTAGCCAGGCGTGGTGGCATGTGCCTGTAATCCCAGCTACATGGGAGGCTGAGGCGGGAGAGTCACTCGAACCTGGGAGGTGGAGGTTGCAGTGAGCTGAGATCATGCCACTTCACTCCAGCCTGGGCGATAGAGTGATACTCAGTCTCAAAAAATATATAAAATAAATAAATTAGATAATCTTACAAATATATTCAAAACAAAGGTGATGAACCCTCAGAAACTCATCACTTTCTAATTATTTCCCTACATGTCCTGTGATCTCTGCCAGTGAGGTTGTGTGCACTGTTGTCTCTGTGTGGAGAGAATGCCGCATGGCGGCCGCCGCTGTGCGTCTCCCCGACCCACCTCCAGTCATGTCATGTTGGTAGCTTGAAGTTGGCCATAGCAGGAGTATTTACACTGCAGAAATTAGCAAATGCAGCCGGGTGTGCTGGCTCACGCCTGTAATCCCCACACTTCGGGAGGCCGAGGTGGGCGGATCACCTAAGGTCAGGAGTTGAAGACCAGCCTGGCCAACATGGCAAAACATCTCTACTGAAAATACAAAAAAAGGGCTGAGCGTGGTGGCTCACGCCTGTAATCCCAGCACTTTGGGAGGCCAAAGTGGGCAGATCATGAGATCAGGAGATCGAGACCATCCTGGCCAACATGGTGAAACCCTGTCTCTACTGAAAATACAAAAATTAGTTGGGCGTGGTGGCACGTGCCTGTGATCCCAGCTACTCAGGAGACTGAGGCAGGAGAATCGCTTGAACCTGGGTGGTGGAGGTTGCTGTGAGCCGAGATCACACCACAGCACTCCAGCCTGGCGACAGAGCAAGACTGCATCTCAAAAAAATAAATAATAAATAAAATTAGCCAGGTCTGGTGGCAGACGCCTGCAATCCCAGGTACTCAGGAGGCTGAGGCAGAAGAATCGCTTAAAACCAGGAGGCAGAGGTTGCAGTAAGCCAAGATTGTGCTGTTGCACTCCAGCCAGGGCAACATAGTGAAACTTCGTCTTAAAAAAAAAAAGAAAAAAGAAATTAGCAAATGCTACCCATCAGGACTGACTTCCCCGGACAGCCAGCTGTTAAACTAGCGTCAGCTGCCATTGGTTCTGGTCCACCCTGCTGACATCTGGAAGACAGGCAGAGGCACATTCTGGTGATGTCATGGCTAGATTAGACACGTGTTGATCTTGTTAGCTCTATGTGTGAATTCGGAAGTAACCCTGTCATTATCCCATCTCTGCACTCCAGATTTGTATACGCTTCCTCCAGAACCACCATGTTCACCCCATCACCTACAGACCTGGATCACAGACGTTCATGGGTCACCCATGCCTGCCCCGTCACCAGCCCCTTCCCACAGTCACCCACCCACAATGTTGTCATCTCCGACAAGGAGACTCAGAGGCGGTCTGGGCACTCTGTGCTTCTGCTCTGAGAACTGGCTCTTATTGCCATGGGCTTGGGACTGGCTGTGTTCTAACCTCAAGCCCCTGCTTTCCGCAGTCAACAAGTGGAAGAAGCTGTACTCGACCCCGCGACTGGCCATCCCTACCTGCATGGGTTTCGGTGTTCACCAGGACAAATACAGGTGAGCTGCTCTACTCACTGGTTGCCTCACCAGCCCCTTTCCTCCTCTTCCTGTCGTGAGTCCAGGCATGGCTGGGACCCGGAAGCTGTGGGCCAGTTCTTCCTACCTTCTCGTAGTTTTGACCCAGTTTTCTGCCCAGCCAGTCAGAACCTTTCATCTCACCTGGGACCAGGACCTTGCAGCCCCCGCCACAGTCCATCCTGGGCAGCCAGTTCTCCTCTCTCCCCTGTTCATCGCCCACCTCCTGGGGTGCTTGTGTCTTCCAGGTTCTTGGTGTTACCCAGCCTGGGGAGGAGCCTTCAGTCGGCCCTGGATGTCAGCCCAGAGCATGTGCTGTCAGAGAGGTCTGTGCTGCAGGTGGCCTGCCGGCTGGTGCGTACCCAGAAGTTGCTGAGCTGGTGCGTCAGGGAGGGCGTGTCAGATCCTAGTTTAGCAGGCTCTTCAGTCATTGACACATCCGGCCCCCACCTCCCTCCGCCGCGCACTAGGGGTTGGCTCACTGACTGACATGGCAGGCAGTTAGAGCCGGGATGTTGGGGGGTCAGTCCTGTGGAGGGCCCTTGGGGGGCCATGAGCACTGGAGGAAGGAGCCCCTCCAATGCTCAAACTGAAGGCTTAGATTAGGCTTCCTGGTGGAGGGTGTTTCTAAGCCAAGACTCAGGATGAGTGGAAATAGCGAGGTGCTGGGTGGAAGTGGCAGAGGATAGATGAGAGGATGGTTCGGCCAAGGATACAGCTGGAGCAAGGCTTATGTGGAATAGAGAGCATGTGGCATTTGTTCACTAATTCATTCATTCATCCTCATTAAATATTCATCAGTCACTTGCTGGGTGCCAGATGCTGTCCCTAGGGCTGGGTGCAGAGCAGGGAGCAGCACAAACATGGTTTCTGTGTCTTGGAGCTCACAGTCTAGTGGGAGGGGCCAATAGTAAATTAAACAGTTGCACGAACTATGACGAGTGCTCTGAGTAGAAGCGGCCCGTGCTGTGATGGAGAATAAGAGGGCCCAGTTTGCATGACTGGAGGGATGGACATAACCAAGGGAGCGACATGCTGAGTCCTAAGGTCTTTATGTTCAGTATCTGCACTATGGCCCTGAAGTGGGGAGAGATGGAGTTGGTGTGGACAGGCCAGCAATGACCACATCACAAAGAGCCTCGCACAGCAGGCTGAGGGGCTGGGATCTGTCTTGAGGGCACTGGAGAGCCACAAGGGTGCTGGGATTAGGGGAGGGCAGGGTCAGCTCTGGGTACAGAAAGGCCCTCAGGGGCCATGTGGGGAGGGACTGGAATGGGGAGAAGAATCTGAGTGAGGGTCCATTTGGAGAGGACAAGGCTGAGGAGGGTCCCAGGCCCTGGGGATGGAGAGTCTATAGAAGGAGAACGAGCAGAACTTTGGCCCTGGGGTCAAAGAGTGTTGGGGATATGATCGGAATGTAGCTGATACTCGGGCAGCAGACACAGTTGAAGAGTTGGCCTGGTGCAGCAGCTCACGCTGGTAATCCCAGCACTTTGGGAGGACGAGGCAGGTGGATCACTTGAGCTCAGGAGTTCAAGACCAGCCTGGGCAACATGGCAAAATGCCCTCTCTAATAAAACTAGAAAAAATTGGCCGGGTGTGGTGGTGCGTACCTGTAGTCCCAGTTACTTGTGAGGCTGAGGTGGGAGGATCATCTGAGCTTGGGAAATCAAGGCTACAGTGAGCAGTGATTGCACCACTGCACTACAGCCTGGGCAACAGGAGTGAGACCCTGTCTCAAAAATATGTATATATACACACACCAAAAAAAAGTCTGGAGCTCAGTGGGACAGCTGGAGCTGGAGATCAAGATATAAATTGCTTAACAAGATTGATTTCTGCTCTCTAGGACAGGTGAGAAGAGCTCTTTTGATATTCACAGGTGCTGAGTCATTTTTGCAGACAGACATTAACCCCTTCTCCCTCTCCTGAGTTTGCCATCAGCTAAGAGAGAAATATAGGAAGCCACGCATTAGCTCAACTGGTGAGCTCCCTGACAGCCTGATTAGAGGCATGCTCAATGTGCTATCACAGCGGGCTCCTCATGCTGCCCCAGATTTAGTCAGGTTTAACCCCCAGTCACAGTGCCAGACGACCCCAGGCCTTAATAGTGGGGCTCCCTGCCCCAGTCTGCACCAGAGGCTGTGTTAGTCTTACTGCTTGTGCAGACACTGGCTTGCTTCTTCCCCCAGCTGGATGCCCTGGAGTTCCTCCATGAGAATGAGTATGTTCATGGAAATGTGACAGCTGAAAATATCTTTGTGGATCCAGAGGACCGGAGTCAGGTAAGAGCCAGCTCCTGCCTACTCCGGAAGATCTCTGGGCTCAGGTTCCCATCTGTCTCCAAACCTCTATTTATTTCACAGTGCTTTATTACAGACAAAGGATTGTTGTCCATCATATATAAAGAGCTCCTTCAAATAAATAAGAAGTAACTTAGTAGGAAAATGGGCAAAGGATAAGAAAAGCAATTCTTAAAAAACGAAATCTGTTGTGATGGCTCAAACCTGAATCCCAGCACTTTGGGAGGTCGGCGAGGCAGGCGGATCCGAGGTCAGGAGGGTCGAGACCATCCCACAGCTAACAGGTGAAGCAGTGCAAATACAAAAATAGCGAGGCGAGGTGGCGGCCTGTAGTCCCAGCTACTGGGGAGGCTGAGAGCAGGAGGAGAATGGGCCCGAGGAGCAGGCCGGGCTGCAGTGAGCTGAGATCCGGCGCCACGCCTCCAGCCTGAAGCCAGAGCGAGACTCCGTCTCAAACAGCAGAAATCTGGAGGCTAACTAAATGAAAATATGAAAGATTATGGCCAGGCCGCGATTGGGTCATGCCGCAATCTTTGGGCTTTGAGGCAAAGCCGGATCACGAGGTCAGGAGATCGAGACCATCCTGGCTAACACGGTGAAACCCCATCTGTACTAAAAATACAAAAAATTAGCCAGGCGTCGTGGTGGGCACCTATAGTCCCAGCTACTCAGGAGGCTGAGGCAGGAGAATGGCGTGAACCCGGTAGGCGAAGGTTGCAGTGAGCCAAGATCGCACCACTGCACTCCAGCCTGGGCGACACAGTGAGACTCTGTCTCAAAAAAAAAAAAAAAAAAAAAGAAAAGAAAAGATATTCAACCTCCTTAGTAATCATAGAGATGTAACTTAAAACAAGATGCTATTTTTACCCTCTGAACAAAATTAAGAATGATTTTGAACTTGAATGATTAAGAATTAAGAACAAAATTAAGATTTGAAGCCAGCTCTCCCGTCTCTGGGCTCGTGCTTCTCACTGCTCGTTGTCAGGCAGACTTGTTCCTCCTGGTGAGAAAATCGCCACCAGCAGATTAGGCTTAAATCCCCAAAGCTCAGCAGCCCCAGCAGAAACAGACCTGAACTGCATGGACTGAGAAGTCGGGGGAGACAATCCCAGATGAAAATCCTGGAACTAAGCATTAGGAATCTTCAGAGAAACAGAACTGGCAGGGTGTGCGTGTGTCTGTCTGTGTGTGTGTGTGTGTGTGTGTGTGTGTGTGTAGAGATTTATTACAAGGAATTGGCTCATTGATAATGGAAGCTGGCCGGGCGCGGTGGCTCAAGCCTGTAATCCCAGCACTTTGGGAGGCCGAGACGGGTGGATCATGAGGTCAGGAGATCGAGACCATCCTGGCTAACACGGTGAAACCCCATCTCTACTAAAAAAAAATACAAAAAAACTAGCTAGGCACAGTGGTGGGTGCCTGTAGTCCCAGCTACTCAGGAGGCTGAGGCAGGAGAATGGCGTAAACCTAGGAGGCGGAGCTTGCAGTGAGCTGAGATCGCGCCACTGTACTCTAGCCTGGGCGGCAGAGCGAGACTCCGTCTCAAAAAAAAAAAAAAAAAAAGATAATGGAAGCTAAGCAGTCCTGAGATCTTCAGTTTGCAATCTGGAGACCTAGGAGAGCGAATGATGTGAGTTTCAGTTTAAAGGCTAGCAGGCTTGAGACCCAGAAAGAGGGGTTGTTTCAGTTCCAGTCCAAAGACAAGAAAAGACCAATGTTCTAGCTCAAGCAGTCAGGGAAGAGGAGCTTCTGGTTACTTAGCTTTTTATTCTGTTCACATCTTGAGTTGATCAAATGAGACCCACCCACATTAGGGAGAATAATCTGCCTTAGTCTACAAATCCCAATGTTCATCTCTTTCACAACACCCTCATAGACACTCCCAGAATAGGGTTTGGCCAAATGCCTGGGCACCCCATGGCCCAGTCAAGTTGCCACATAAAAATGGCCATCCTGGCCAGGTCCCGTGTCTCACGCCTCTAATTCCAGCACTTTGGGAGGCCAAAGTGGGAGGATCGTTTGAGCCCAGGAGTTCGAGACCAGCCTGGGAAACATAGGGAACCTCGTCTGTACAAAATAAAAAATAATAACCTATCCAGGTGCAGTGGCACACACCTGTGGTTCCAGCTACTTGGGAAGCTGAGGTAGAAGGATCACCTGAGCCCAGGAGATTGAGGCTGCAGTGAACCATGATCGTGCCACTGCACTCCAACCTGCGTGACCAAGCGAGACCCTGTCTCAAAACTTAAAAATATATATATATATAAATGAACACCACAAACTGAACAGTAAAACAGGGAGCAGGGGAAGTGTATAGGTCTTACATAGACAAAACTAACAGTTCTCCACTATCCATATGGTGGAATAAGATACAGCCATTGAAAAGAAGACATGGGGCCGGGCGCGGTGGCTCAAGCCTGTAATCCTAGCACTTTGGGAGGCTGAGACGGGTGGATCATGAGGTCAGGAGATCGAGACCATCCTGGCTAACACTTGCAAAGTTCCCCCTCACTCTACTAAAAAATACAAAAAAAACTAGCCGGGTGGAGGGCTGGCTTCTGTAGCTCCAGCTACCGAGGCTGAGGTGGCAGGAAAAAATGGCGCGGACCCGGGAGGCGAGCTTGCAGTGAGCTGAGAGATCCCACCACCGTACTCCAGCCTGGGAGATGAGCGAGACCCGCCTCCCCAAAAAAAAAAAAAGACATGAACTGGGTACAGTGGCTGACACCTGTAATCCCAGTGCTTTGGGAGGCCAAGGCAGGAGGATCACTTGAGCCCAGGTTTCAAGACCAGCCTGGGCAACAGGGCAAAACCCCATCTTTACAAAAAATACAAAAAATCAGCTGGGCATGTGGCGCATGCCTGTAGTCCCAGCTACTCGGGAGGCTGAGGTGGGAGGATCACTGGAGCCTAGGAGGCTACAGTGAGCCGTGATCGCGCCACTGCACTCCAACCTGGGTGACAGAGTGAAACCCCATCTCGAAATAAATAAATATTTTTGAAAGAAGATTTAGTTAACTTTGTGTATCAGGCAGAAAGCATTTAACTTTTGTTTTAAACTTAGTTAAGCCTCGTAAGAACCCTTTGAGGTGGGGACTATTATCATTTTACAAATGAGAAATCATAGCAGAGAGTAGTATAGCTTGCCCAAGGTTGTACCGCCACCAGCGGGCTGAGCTGGCATTTGAACCCAGGCCATCTGGCCCCAGAGTTAATGCCCAGAACTGCTGTTAAAGTGTTAAGTGCTGGTGTCCAACAGGTCTGGTGTGAGGCCTCTGGAAAACAAGAGCCCCTCCCCATCCATATATGTTACCTGGTTATTAAAAAAAAATGTGGAATGATGCATAAGAAACTGTTACTAGTGGTTATTTCTGAGCAGTGGGTTTTAGGGGCTGGGAGGAAATATGATGGCTGGTTGGGGTTCTTTTTACTTCACATCGTTTTTGCTATGAGCATGGCTTAGTTTTGTAAGTGAAAAATGTCATCTTTGATGGAATGGTTGTTTTCAGTTGTGCTCCTCACCTCCAATCTGTATGGCTTCTCCCTGTGTCCACAGGTGACCTTGGCAGGCTATGGCTTCGCCTTCCGCTATTGCCCGAGTGGCAAACACGTGGCCTACGTGGAAGGCAGCAGGAGCCCTCACGAGGGGGACCTTGAGTTCATTAGCATGGACCTGCACAAGGGATGCGGTACGAGGCCAGGGAAGGGTTTGGGACCATGGAGACATGCTTCTCATACAAGGGCAGCTCTAGGAGTTCACAGCCAGAGACAGCAGGTGGCCACCCAGGACAGGCACTAAGGGCGCCAGGACGGATCAGGACCACAGACAGCGTCCTGACTACTGTTGGGGGGGGTGTGGGTAGCGGTTCAGCACCAAGGACAATGGGAGGCTGGGCACTGGGGAGCCCTGAGTTCCATAGGTTAGGATTCAGGATCTGGCGTAGACTTGAAAGATGGGAGTTGCCTAGGAGTCATCCAGGAGGGGCTGTTTGAGGAGGTGGTTGGCCACCACGTCTGGAATGTGGGAGGGAAATCTGGGCAGAGGCTCTGCAGTATCTCAGGAGTTTATCAGCCGAAGCCCTGGGAGAAGATGGGATCATCCAGGGAAAGTGTAGAGAGTGGGAAGAGGGCCCGGGGCAGATTTCTTGAGCCCCTCTTTCTCACATCCCTTTATATCATGGCCGTCCACATGCTTGCCACGTCCTCCCACCAGACTGAGCTCCTCCAGGGCAGGGAAGGTATCCCTGCCCCCAGCATCGGGTGATGGAAGGCCAGCACGGACAACAAGTAGTGCTTGTCGAGTGCTTACACAAAGCGTTGTCTAAATTAAGCATTGTCTTATGCTCAGGAAGCATAAGGAAAATACACCATCCGGGTCTCCCGGCCCTTCCCCACTGAGGCTGGGATTGGTACCCATCCTCCTGGGCTCCCATGTGTTCTGTGTCCTTTGTCACTCAGGTAGTCCCACACCATAGCTGTCTCCCAACAAGGCTGTCATGGGCTGGGACCCGATAAGATCCCAGTCTGAGTTTTCAGAAATCAGCTGAGCCCAGCACATGGATGCTGAGGATTGAATGAGTGCATGAATGAGAGAAGAGTGGATGAGGGTGACCTGAAGAAAAAGGCTGAGGGGATGGTTGAGTGAAAGTAAGTCAGAATGAGAATAAGAGTCAGCTTCTGCCTACTCATGAAAGTGAATGAGCAGAGAAGACAGCCCATATGGCTGGAATGCTGAGTGCATGAGCGCGTGGTTGAGTCAGTGAGAGAGGGGAAGGAAGCGGGTGGACGCACTGGTGAATGGAGCATCCAGACTGAGGTGCCACCTCTACCCTTCCCTTCCCAGGGCCCTCCCGCCGCAGCGACCTCCAGAGCCTGGGCTACTGCATGCTGAAGTGGCTCTACGGGTTTCTGCCATGGACAAACTGCCTTCCTAACACTGAGGACATCATGAAGCAAAAACAGAAGTGAGTCGGGGGGTCAGCAGAACCCCCGCAGGTGGGCAGAAGCCCAGAGCCCAGCTGGGGGCAGGCGGGAAGGGGAAGTGTCATCTAGCAGAGCCCAAGTCCTCTGAGCTGCACAGACATGTGCTGCACTGTCCACGCAGCAGGCGAGGCAGGGGTTCCGGAGCCACGCTGCCTGGGCTTGGACTCTGGCCCCACCACTGTGGGGTGTTAACGTCTGCAAGCCTCATTATCCTTCTCCATGAGATGGTCTCCTCCTAGCGCCCACCTTACGGGACTGCACAAGGGTTCAGGGAAGTCAGGTATACACAGCACTTAGCACAGGGCCTGGCTTGTAGAAAATGCTCATCATGTGTGGGGCACCGTGACTCATTCATTACAAACACGCAGGCAACCTGAGCAGGACAGGCCCAGGCCCTGTCTCAGCACTGGTAGCACCACCCATCCAGTGTTCACACCACCAGATCAGTGCCTTCACCTCTGTGTGTAAACCACCAGGTCTTACCATTGCTGGTTTAAACATTCAGCACCAAAGCCAGTGGACAGCGGAACATATGGGGAAGTTCTGGGGTGAAATTGAACACTAAGGGCATTGAGCAGCTGGACACGGGGAGCTCTAGGGATATGGGTTCAGCACTAGGGACAGCAGACAGCTGGGCATAAAAGGGAGGCACTGGGGTGTGTGTTCAGCACCAAGGACAGCAGGCGGCGGTACACAAAAGGGAAGTGCTAGGGATGTGGGTTCAGCACCAGGGACAGTGGGCCGCTGGGCACAAAACGGAAGCGCGGGGGTTGTGGGTTCAGCACCAAGGACAGTAGGCAGCTGGTCCTAGCTGGCGTGCTAGGCGTGCACTTCAGACAAGAATAAGAGTACCCAGGCCAGGCACGGTGGTTCATGTCTTAATCCCAGCACTTTGGGAGGCCAAGGTGGGTGGATCGCGAGGTCAGGAGTTCGAGACCAGCCTGGCCAACATGGTGAAACCCTGTCTCTACTGAAAATACAAAAAGTAGCCTGACGCAGTGGCAGGTACCTGTAATCCCAGCTGCTTGGGAGGCTGAGGCAGGAGAATTGCTTGAACCTGGGAGGTGGAGGTTGCAGTGAGCTGAGATCACGCCACTGCATTCCATCCTGGGTGACAGAGCAAGACTCCGTCTTGGACTTGTTGCCTGAGTCATCTGGGAGGCAGCTGACCATCTCCGTCTGAAGTGCAGGAGTGAAGTCTAGAGGGAGACTCAGATCCTGGGAATATCTCAGGAGCTGTCAACTGAAGCCCCAGAAGAGGATGAGATTATCTAGGAAATCATATAGAGTGGGAAGAGGGTGAACCCTCCAGTGAATGGCATTGAGTCCCTCATACTTCCCTGTCCTTAGTGTGCTGTGAATTCCTTCCCAGTCCTTCCCTCACGTAAAGCCTTTCTCATTTTATTTTACTCCCTTCGTATCTCCCAACTTCTTTCCCTCAACCATGGACAGCTGCTCAAGCACACTTAACATGTGTTCTGCTGACGTGTTCACTTAGATGTATTTATACCCTCAAAATCGCGTGCTGGCCGTGGTCCTGTGTGTGATTTGCGTAAGTGATATTCCGCTCTGCATCTCATCTGTCTCTGGCTCTCTTCAAATTTAACCCTACCCCTACGTGTGGATCGAGTTCACTGCTCCTGACTGCTGCTTCTAAATCAATTTTCTATAGACATGTCTGTGTTCTTAAACTATATATGGTGGTACTGTGTGTTTAATTTGTATAAATAGTACTATGCTCTAAACCTCATGCTGTTTCTTGCCTTCTTTCACTCAATGTTATGTTTTTAACTTTAGCTATACAACTAGTTCACTACTTCCGAATGCTCCTAAATGTGTTAGTTTAGATGCATCTGTGTCCTTAAAAACTCTGTGATGTTCTTGGGTGCGTGTTTAATTGGCGTATGTGGCACCATGCCCAGAATTTCATCCTCCTTCAGACGAGGGGATGTGTCTCGTCATTTTGACTTCCTCCTACTGACTGTTCAAAGCTAACATTTATTATACACTTGTCTGTGCCAGGCATTGCCCCTGGTGCTTCCCCTGCATCCTCACAACTGTTCTGAGCTGTGTACTCTCATGATCTGTGGCACAGAGAGCTTAGGTAATCAGCCCAGGCCACACAGCTACTCAGCAGGGGCTCCTGGACTCAAACCCAGGCCGTTCAACTCCACAGACAGCCCCTGTCACCTACACGCTGCTTTCCAAGTGGAGGAGGCTTATGAGGTGAACTGGTGGTGCCTGGGCCCAGCCTACCTTCACTCAACAAATACTGAACCCCTGCCATGTGCTAGGCTCTGTTCTAGGCCCTGGGGATACAGGAGTGAGTAAGACAAAAATCCCTGCCCTCAGGGAGCTCACATCCTGTTGGGGGAGACAGGAGCTAAAGGGTCAAACACACGGTGTGTCAGAGGTCAGACTGATGGGGATCCTGGGGCCAGGTCCTGGGTGTCCACTGGTGGGACTGTTGGTGGGGGTGTGCAGCACACTTTTAGGTCTGATGTCGGGGGCAGGTCTCACAGCGATGGTAACAGGTAAATTGCTCCCTGAAGGACCATGAAGCTTTAAACAGTGGCAAGAAGGATATCACACACAGTTTGGTGCTAATTTGCCCCAACATCCCTGCAGAAAGAGGGAGGGACAGAGAGGCCTTCAGCCCCCAGACTTCTGCAGGCAACCTCTGCATGGGAAGCCAGCCTCAGAACCCGCTAGACAAGTCCATTGCCCCATTTTCTTGGAGCTTGTTTTCACACTTACTCCCTAGCTTTAACGCATGGTGCTGGGGTTTTCTGCTCACACTAGTGAGACAAAGGTGTCTTTTGAAATGAAGCCAGGTGAAAACGATGAGTCACAGAATGAGCAGCCCGCTGGAGTCCCTGTGTGAGTGAAGGTAGTGAAATGCTCCCTCACACGCTCTGATGGGTTAGCTCAGGACAAGGCTGAGCTGCTCTCACGAGGAGACCCCAAAACACTGCAGCTTCCATGAGGGAGGGTTCACATCTCTAACCAACAGTCCCAAGACAGGAGACTGAGGGCAGTAGCAGCGCCTCAGTTCCCTGTGACACACACACATCCTCCTCTGGATACAACAGAGAGCACACATTGTGGGTGCCCAAGAAATAGGGGCGGATCTGGCACAGTGGCTCATGCCTTCCAGCACTTTGGAAGCTTAGGTGGGCAGATTGCTTGAGCCCAGGAGTTTGAGACTCTATCTCTACAAAAACTGTAGCCGGGTGTGGTAGCACATGCCTGTAGTCCCAGCTACTCAGGATGCTGAGGTGGAAGGATCACTTGAGTCCAAGGAGGTGGAGGCTGCAGTGAGCTGTGATTGTGTCGCTGCACTCCAACCTGGGCAACAGAGTGAGACCCTGTCTCAAAATAAAAGAAAAATCATAGTGGAATGAAGAACAACTAAGGAGTGAATGCTGAGCCCGCCCAGGCTTCATTGTGGACACAGAGGTCAGGCAGACGCAGGCCCAGTGTCGGGGGTTCCAGGGCTGGGGGGAGACATGGACAGGAAGCAGGAGCTGCAGGTGAGGGTGGAGGTAGCCCAGCACTGTGGGAGCAGAGGGGAGGCACAGGACCCCGCCGCCGGCTCCTGGAAACCCTCACCTGGGAGATGCCTGACCTGGTCTGTAGGGAACACAAGAGCCTCCCAGGTGGGCAAGAGGGAGGCAGGATTCCTAGGCAGACAGGACAGCACAGCTCTGCACCCTCTCCGCTCATGCATTTAGTGCCAGGTTCCTGAGGCCAGTGGCTGTGCTGGACACCCAGGTTAGAATCAGCCCACGGTGCCTCTGCACTCCGATCTTGTCAGGGAAGCCGGTCCCCGAGGCTCCCCTGGGTGGAGTGTTCTCCCCACTCCCCTTCCTAACTCCTAAGAGCAGTCACGTCACCCTTTTCACATCCCCTCACCTAAAGAGACTTGATGAACGTGACGGGTTCACAGAGAAGGCCTGCACTCGTCAACATGGTGCAGGGTGAATAAGAGGTCACGGTAATCATCTCGTATCAATGATAGCAGCATGGATAACAGTAATTCCACAGCCCCAGCTCCAGACCACAACCGTAGAGGGCCAGGCGCACGAAAATGCTCCCTGGAGAGTAGCTGGTGATGTTGACACTGTCCCCCAGACACCCCTCCTCACCCCCAGCCCAGCGTCTCTTAGCCCAGACGGCAGCCAAGGGGACCACAAGGGGGCGATGTTGCTACATGCTCGTTTCCTGGCACCCTAAGGTGCCCTGTGCTAGGACGTTTTACTGGTATACGTGGCCTTTTTCCATTCATTCAACAGATACTCACTTTTTGCACATTATAGTTCACGACAGGCAGCACGAGTAAAAGAAGGAGGAGAGGCAGTTTGAGTCTCTGAGGCTTTCTGGCATTCAAGGCCCATTGCTGGGCAAAGCACAAATGAGAGCCAGCTTTGGACCCGCTCTCAGGGTTCCCCAGCTGGTCAGGGAGAGTCCGCGGCAGGGGGTGGCAGTGGCGTTGCTGTGCAGCATGTAACGTCCTGTCGATGGCACAACCGGGCCTTCCTGCACTTGTATGTCGATGGCTGCCGTGGGACATCCGCGGACCTACACACAGGCCCAGGAGGGACGGAGTTCCTCTGCCTGGAGGGGTCTGGGGAAGACTTCCTAGGAGGCCAGACCCTCGAGCTATATCTCAAAGGGAGAACAGCCACCTGCCAGAGCTCAGGGTGGGGAAGGCCGCCCAGGCATCGAGAGTGATGTGTGCAGAGGCAGATGTGTGTGGATGTGTGGCCTGGTGGGACGAGGAGTCCTTTGGTGTGGATGGGACATGCGATGGGAGAAGGGAGTGGAGAGATGGAGCTAGAGGGTGGCCAGTGTGTGCTGGAGAGCCACGGGAGGCAGGGTGGGCTGTGAGCAGGGAGGGTCAGGGACAGGTGTAAAGAGACCCTCTGGGGACATGTGGAGATGCACAGGAGGCCAGGGAGGAGTTGAGGTCCAGGGAAAAGGGATGAGGCCTGAGATGGGCCCAGATCCATGGGGCAGAGGGATTTGAGGAGCAGGAGGGTGGGGCTGGGGGATAAAGCAAAGGCAGTGGGTGAATCAGGATTTTTCCTGAACAGCCAAAGAGGGGTGCATGTGCATGCACGTGTGTGTGTGTTATACATATATGTGTATGTGTGGTATGTACATATACAGTTAGTCCTGATTATTCAGAGTCCATATGTGTGAATTCTCCTACTCACTAAAAGTATTTGTAACCCCAAATCAATTCTTGCAGTTCTTTCGTGGCCACTTGCGGACACATAGTGTGGAGAAAAATTTGAATCCCCTGACACACATGTTCCCAGCTTAGGGAGGAGCCAGATAGCATTCTGCCTCCCTGTTTCAGCGCCTACGCTATATACGCCAGTGTCCTTTTCACTGTTCAGTTAATGCTACATTTTTTCCTGTTTTTATGCTTTTTGTCAGCGATTATGCCATTTAAAATGGCCTCAGCCAGGCGTGGTGGTTCACACCTGTAATCCCAGCACTTTGGGAGGCCAAGACAGGAGGATCAGAGCAGCCTGGGCAACATAGTGAGAACCCGTCTCTACAAAAAATCAAACAGCCACCTAGCATAATGCTGAAGTGTTGTCTGATGTCCCGAAGCCTGAGATGGTTAATAATTCGTGTATTGTATCAGCTTTGTTCAGGCATGAGCTACGGTGCTGTTGGCCGTGAGTTTGTGGGGAATTCTTATTTCGGGTTGCCTTGGCATTCATTTGAATGTAAGTTGGACTTTCTCATGCCAGAAGCAGGGCTCGGTCACCCTCAGCACAGTTTCCAGTTTTCCACCTCCTCCCAGTTCCTCCGTGTGGTTGACCCAGATATTTCCCTTATGCAGCCGCCTCCGGGGGAACACTTCCCTCCCTATGGGTCAGCCACAGACAGCCTACTTGACGGCCCCGCTGACCACATCCCACTGAACTGTGCAGATGCCACAGTGACCCCCTCTCAGGCACAGCGTGACCTCCAGGAACTCGAGCCTGCTTGCTTTGAACCCACCAGTTAAAATCCCCTCAAAATGTTAGGATACCACCCATTGGCCCCTCATGCAACCACGAGCTCCCTTACCTCTGTGTGTGTGTGTCTGTGTGTGTGTGTGTGTGTGCGTGGGACGGGGGGAGGTCACCTTTGGGTGTGTCGTGTGCCCCCAGGACCTGTAAGTAATAAAATCTTTATTTTCATCTTGGATCTTTCCTCATCGTCGAAAGAATCCTCTCCATCTTAAAGATCCCAGGTTAAAACAGAGTTCAGTGCTAATGAATCAACAATGCTTATTACATAAGATGTCTTTCAAAAGAAACATACATAAAACAAGGTGTATTGATTGGGGAAAATGATATGGCCGGAGGCTTGCAGGAGGCCACTGCTGTTTCCCCTGGGAGCAATGGTAGTGGGTTGGTTGATTCAGTGTTCATAGTGGCTTTAAGAACTTAACTTCCCTGGATGGCAGAGGGGACTGTGTATATATCTTAGGCTGTGTATATATCTTAGGCTGTGTATATATCTTAGGCATTCTGTTTTAAAAGGTTGCTCTCCTTTGCCTTTCACATGTGCTTCTGTCCCTTCAGGTTTACTGATAAGACCTTTCACATGTGCTTCTGTCCCTTCAGGTTTACTGATAAGCCGGGGCCCTTTGTGGGACCCTGCGGTCATTGGATCAGACCCTCAGGTACGTCCTGAAGGGAGCGGGAACAGGCAGGGACCTGGGCGGGACCTGGTGGCTCAGATCCATCTTGGGGTGGCCTCTCCTTATACCTCTTCCTTTTTTTTAGTTTTCCAAATTGCATTTGTAATATGTACCCATTGTAGAAAGACAAAAATTGTCAAAACATTCACAAGTGCCTGTGAACAACAACAAAACAAAAACACACAAGTGTTTTTTGAAGACAGAGTAATTTTTTTTTTTTTTTTAAGACAGGGTCTAGCTCTGTCGCCCAGGCTGGAGTGCGATGGTGCGATCTCGGCTCACTGCAATCTCCGCCTCCCAGGTTCAAGCAATTCTCGTGCCTCAGCCTCCCAAGTAGCTGGGATTACAGGCGTGCATCCCCATACCTGGCTAGTTTTTTGTATTTTTAGTAGAGACGGGGTTTCACCGTGTTGCCCAGGCTGGTCTCGAACCCCTGGCCTCAACTGATCTACCACCTCGGCCTCCCAAAGTGCTGGGATTACAGGCATGAGCCACCATGCACAGCCATTTTTATGAACAAAAAATGGGCTCATCCTACATACATCTCATTCTACCTCTTGCTTTTTTCCCTTAACCCTGGGGCCGTCCTTCATGCCCTTCCTTTATAGATGCACCACAGGTTTTATTGACAGCTGCACAGTGGCCATGGTTTGGCCGCACCATAGCTTATAAAGCCAGTCCCTGTCACTCGTCCCTGTCACTGGGTATTTGCACTGTCTCGTTTGGGTGTGGGGGTGTTTGTTGCTGCTGTTGTCTTTGTGCCCCTCCTGAACAGCTTTGATGCTTTTCTCTAAGCTGGAGGCAGAAATGGACAGACAGAAACGGATAGCGTGTCCCCTCTGGCTCTCTAAGGCTCATTTTTGAATTACTTTAAATCCCTGGGTTCAAATCATGGCTCAGCTGCCAAGCACTCCCCTCCAGTTCTCCCTCTGTAAACCTTGGGCCTCAAGGATGTTTAAGCTGGTCCACCAGAGTTTGGAGGTGGAGCTGAGGCAGGGCCCGCCTCTTTAAAGACACATGCTCAATATTTATGTGCAGGGAGACCGCACTGCTAGCTGGGATCTGCATTGAAACACTGCGGGCCAGGGGAGGGGTCTTGATGAAACGCGATTGGCTGTGAGGTGATCATTGTGGAAACTGAGTGATGGATACTTGGGTATTCATGCCCTTCTCCAGGTGCCTGTATATGACGTTTTCCAAAACTGAAAAAAAAATGGAAGTCCCCTGGCAATACCAGGCACCAAGCAAATGGGCACTTTTGCTGAGACCCTCGTGCCCGTCAGTCCCCTACCCCCCACCCTTGGGCACAGACCCCCAGGATCGAGGTTGGGGGACGCCTCTCAGGCTCTCCCTTGCTGGGGGTTGTCTTGACCACAGAGACCCTGCAGAATTACCTGAAGGTGGTGATGGCCCTCAAGTACGAGGAGAAGCCGCCCTACGCCGTGCTGAGGAACAACCTAGAAGCTCTGCTGCAGGATCTGCGTGTGTCCCCATATGACCCCATTGGCCTCCCGATGGTGCCCTAGGTGGAATCCAGGTGGGAAGAGCTTGTGAGTCTTCAGCCCTCTCACCCCTTGCCCTCGGCCCAGCCCTGCCCCAGGCTCCAGGGGACACTTCTCAGAGGCTGTCCCACATTCATATCAGGGCCCAGCTTCCCAGGGAGATGCTGGGGTTTTCCACAGGGTCCTTGAACTTCCCAACCTCCAGGAATGGCAAGTAGCAGAAACCTGGCTTTAAGTGCGCCTCAGCCTCGTAATCCCAGCACTTTGGGAGGCCGGTATGGCGGATCACAAGGCTGCAGGACCGAGACCACGGGGAAACCCCGCTTCTCACTAAAAAATACAAAAATTAGCCGGGCGCTGCCAGGGCTTCGTAGTCCCAGCTACTCGGGGAGGCTGAGGCAGGAGAATGGCGGAACCCGGGAGGCGAGCTTGCAGTGAGCCAGATCAGCCACTGCACTCCAGCTTAGCGAGCAGAGCCGCAGACTGGCCTCAAAAAAAAAAAAAAAAAAGAAACCTGGCTCAACTTGGCTTTAAGCAGGTGGGGGCTGAGGGTTGGCACAGTGGCTCACTGTAATCCCAGCACTTTGGGAGGCCGAGACAGATCACAAGGTCAGGGATTGAGACCATCCTGACAACACAGTGAAACCCCACTCTTACCAAAAATACAAGAGAAATTACCCGCCGTGGCTGGCGCCAGTCCCAGGCTCCTCCCCGAGGCTGAGGCGGAGAATGGTGTGAACTGGAGGTGGAGCTTGCAGGAGTCGAGATGGCACCACTGCACCCAGCCTGGCGGTGAGCAATTCAGCCTCAAAAAAAAGAAAGCGGCGGAGCTGATTGGCTGCCGTAGCCAGAAAGCCCCGCTGTACCGGGCTGCCGGTGGCTCAAGCCTGTAATCCCAGCATCTTTGGGAGGCCGACGGCGCAATCACGAGGTCAGGAGATCGACCATCCTGGCTAACACAGTGAAACCCCGGCTCTACTAAAAATACAAAACTAGCCGGGCGCAGGTGGCGTGGCGCCTGGTGGTCCCAGCTACTCAGGAGGTTGAGGCAGGAGAATGCAAGCAAACGAGCGGAGCTTTGCAGAGTCGAGATCCGCCACTGCACTCCAGCCTGGGCAACAGAGCGAGACTCCAAAAGAAAGAAAGAAAGGTCTAAGGGGGAGCTTCAGGCACAACAGGATTCAGAGCCTCAAAAATAGCATCAAGACGTTTTCTGTCTCTCGCCATCTTCTGTCCCTTCTTGCATCCCTGCCTCCCTGTGTCCTTCCACCCAGCCACCTGTAGTCTCTACTTTCCTTTGGCCTGGCCCCCTTGGCCCCCATACACAAAAGGTAGCTGCTCCATGCATTCAGGTCTTGTTCATAGCGCGCACTCCTCCATCGTGTGGATGACGGACACTCCTCTCAGCCAGCAGCTGGGCATTTGCTTAGTTTCCCAGATTTTTCTTTTACAAGCAGTGCTGCCTGTGTGCACAGCCCGGCTGCTGGCGCGCACTGTCTGTGGATGGAGGTGTCAACTTGACAGTGAGGAAGTGAGGACTAGATGGCTTTACTTCCGTCAGCACTGTGTGTAAATGTGCAGGCATGTTTGCAAGGTCGAAGACAAACTTCACAGTAAATTTTGGCAAGGGTGCAGGGATGTGTGCTGAAGAGGGGCCTCTCCAGGCTCCCTCTCTGTCCGCGGAGTTGTCATGTCTCTCATCAGGGTTGGCTGGAACCAAAGCTCAGTGCTTTGTCTAACTCGGCACCGCCCTGGGGGCATTTGGCCGTGTCTGGAGATACTTGGTTATCAGGATGCAGGACGGTGGAGGCTGGGAGGCTGCCTGGCATCCCGCAACATGCAGCATAGTCCCCACCTCTACCCCCACACAAAGAATCCCCCGGCCCCAGTGGTCTCCAGTGCCGCGATTGCGAGATCCTGGTCCAGGGGAGTCTTGAATAGCGTCTCCTTTTGGCGGCCTGTCTCCCTGTGCAGCGACCTACTTGGCACTTGGATTACAAGTGCTTCTACATTCCCACAACCTTTCCTCACATCTGAGGCTGAAGCATAAGCTGACACGTGTGTGCCAGGCGACTCGCAGAGCCCCTGCGCACAGAGTGGGCCAGTGGTGAGGGGTGGGGGCCCTCTTCTCTGTGGTGGAGTAGCAGGCTCTCTGCCTCAACCAGAGGCACCGAGAGTCAAGTCATGACCTTCTGTGCCAGTCTCACTCCTTCCCCCACCTCTCCAGCTCGATATAGAGCTCCTCCTCCATGCACCCAGTTTTCCAGGCCGGACAGCTCGGGGTCCTCCCCAACACCCTCACTCCCTCAGCAGCCTCCTCCAAACCTTCGGTCCCAGATGAGACCAACCATGGGTCACTTGTCACAGTCTTCTGCTGGCATCGAGCTTCTCCAGGGCAGGGTTGCGTCTGACTCTATCGTCTCTGCTTTTCTGGCATAGCACAGGGCAGAGGCTTTGTCCTGTTTATCGATGGAACAAATGTCCTGTTTATCGATGTCCTGTTTATCAAAAGGCGTTTAGAACCCGACACCTGACAACCCCCCACCGTCTCACACCCGTGCGTTCTCTGGAGGCCACTTACTCATTCCCTTGGTTGGGAACGTAAGGAGGAGATGGCATTTAAGGAGCCCAGTGATCTTCGAGCACCTTGAAAGTCATCTCGCCTCTTCTCCACAGCACCTCCTTGCCTTGGCCCGAGGCCGAGCTCCCTTCCTCCCCTGTGCATGATGCGCCAGCCACACACCCTCCCCTCCAATTCTAGACCAGGCCAAGCTGGACCCCACCCCGGAACCTTTGCACCTGCCATCCCGAGGTCTGGAAGGCTCCCCTCTTCCTGGTTTTATGCACCTGCTGCTTTTCAAGATCCGAGGCCTCTCCATCCTCTGTGAGGCATCCTCACTGCCCCCTCACACACCTGCTCATCGTGTCGCCTGTTTTCCACGCAGCCCTTGCTCCCCTCTGGAGGGAAGCGTGTGTTTAATGTGGAGTCTCCACCCCCCTCCTCCACATCCTAAGCCCAGCAGGGGCTCCTCGTCCCGTATGGTCATGATGACATCCCCAGTACCTAGAAGGTGCCTGGCACGAAGTGAAGGACAGAGGGTGTTCCCTGAATGAATGAGACACTAACAGCCATTTTTATTGTCTTCTAGAATTTTCCATTTGCAGTGTGCAACAGAAAGAAAAAAAAAATGAAGCAATGTGACTCAAGGCCTGCTGTTTAATCACAGATAAGCTTCTAGAACAAGCCCTGGAATGTGCATTCCTGCCACTGGTTTCGGGATACTCATCAGTCCTGATTAGCCTCAGGGAGACCCCCCGTTTCCCTCCAGTGAATGTGAAGTTCCCCGTCTGGGTGGCCTGCCCTTCAGCCAGTGTCCTAGCAAAGCTGGATGGGGTTGGGCCGGCCCCCAGGGGGGACCCCTGCTACCCTTGACACCTCTGTGCTTTGGTAATAAATTTTTTACCAGAGCTTAAGGAACCAGTGTGTCTGCAAAAGTTCTTTTGGGGCCCAGGTGCGGTGGCTCATGCCTGTAATTCCAGCACTTTGGGAGGCCAAGACAGGAGGATCACTTGAGCCCACGAGTTTGAGACCAGCCTGGGCAACAGGGTGAAACCCATCTCTACAAAAAATACAAAAACCAGCTAGCCGTGGTGGTGGACTCCTGTCGTCCCAGCTGCTTGAGAGGCTGAAGCAGGAGGATTACTTGAGCCCAGCAGGTCGAGACTGCAGTAAGCCATGACTGCACCACTGCACTCTAGCCTGGGCGACAGAGTAAGACCCTGTCTCAAAAAAAAGAAGGAAGAGAGAAGCTAAACCGTCTTCTCTAAATTTGTCTTGAGTAGCTCAGATCATGCATCATACTTTGGAGTGTAGAGAATCCGAGGCCAGGTAAGGAAGGAAGTGCTCTCAGACGCCCTGACTCTCCTGTACTGATAAACCCTACTCAGGAGAAGCAGGTGGGATCAGGGAACCGCTTACCATCTCCTGGCTGAAGGCGGGTGTGTGCGCCCCTTTCCAGAAGGGGACATCCGCTAACAACAGAAAAACCGGCCCCCCCAAACCTGTCCTGCTTAGACCCCTTGTTGCACATGAATCCGTGAACCCCGAAAATGTGAGACAGGTCCAGTTAATTTGGAAACTTTGTTTTGCCAAGGTTGAGGACATGGGCCGCGACACAGCCTCAGGAGGTCCTGATGACGTGGCCAAGGTGGTTGGGGCACAGCTTAGTTTTATACGTTTTAGGGAGACTTGAGACACGAGTCACTATGTGTAAGAAGTACTTGGGTTCCGTTTGGAAAGGCAGGACAACTTGAAGCAAAGGCAGGAAGACTCGGAGTGGGGAGGGGCTTCCAGGTCACAGATGGGTGAGAGATGAACAGGTGCGTTCTCTGGCGTTTCTGATTAGCCTTTCCAAACGGAGGCGATCAGACGTGCATCTGTCTCAGTGAGCAGAGGGGTGGCTCTGAATAGAATGGGAGGTGGGTTTGCCCTAAGCTGTTCCCAGCTTGACTTTTATTTTTTTCCTTTCACAAGTCTATAAAAGATGAGGGGCGCCAGCTGCACTTCAGCACCCAAATCAGGTGAGCAGACAGTCAGTGTCACAATATCAACACCGGTCTCCATCCTCTGCCCGCTGGGGCAGTGCCCAGTCCAGTGCCTCAAGGTCCTGGCAGCCCCTGTGTCCTCCTTCGTCATCTCTTGAGCCAGCACAGCCAGCCCAGCCTGACCCTGCTCAGACAAGGGAAGGAGCCCAGGTCCAGGCCCAGGGAAGGCCCGGGCAGTGGCCCCACATCTCTGAGCCCAGGGCCTTCTGTCTCCAGAGCCCAAGTTCTCAACCCTATGGGTTTTGGCAGCTCATCCCCCGAGCTCTGAGAGGAGGGCGTTGTCAGGATTAGATGATGATCTCCCAGCACAGGGGACGGGAATGGCTCGGGTGCCACCAGGACATGCAGCTGACAGTGGCTGGAACCCATTCTCCGTCCCCCACACCCTGCCCCTTGCCCCAAAATGGAACCCTGGCTTAGATTTAATCAGACATTGGTGGTGGTGGTGTATTTTTGTTTTAGTTTTTGAGACAGTCTCGCTCTGTCACTGAGGCTGGAGTGCAGTGGTGCGATCTCGGCTCCCTGTAACCTCCGCCTCCCAGGTTCAAGCGATTCTCCCGCCTCAACCTCCTGAATAGCTGGGGCTACTTTCCACCACGCCTGGCTAATTTTTGTATTTTTGTATTTTTGGTAGAAACGGAACAGGGGTTTTGCCATGTTGGCCAGGCTGGTCTTGAACTCCTGACCTCAAGTGATCCACCCTCCCAAAGTGCTATGATTACAGGCGTGTGCCACTGCACCTGACCCATTTTTATCTATTATGCCTTTTTTTTTTTTTTTTTTTTTTTTTACACGGAGTCTCACTCTGTTGCCCAGGCTAGAATGCAGTGGCTCAATCTCAGCTCATTGCAACCTCCACCTCCCGGTTCAAGCGATTCTTCTGCCTCAGCCTCCCGAGTACTGGAACTATAGGCGCCTGCCACCATGCCCGGCTGATTTTTGTATTTTTAGTAGAGACTGGGTTTCACCATTTTGGCCAGGCTAGTCTTAAACTCCTGACCTTGTGATCTGCCTGCCTTGGCCTCCCGAAGTGCTGGGATTACAGGCGTGAGCCACCACGCCTGGCCTATTATGCCGTATTTTTACTAAACCTCCATTTTTGACTAACCTATTCATTGTGTTATAACTGCCTACAGCTTTTAGTTTAGGAACGTGCTGTGCAGGTGAATAGCCTGGGAGCAATGGGCTATACCGTACAGCCTCGGCGTGTGGCAGGCTGTACGATTTACGACTGCGTAAGCACATTCGAGGATGCTCACATAACAGAATCGCCTGACCATGCATTTCTCAGGACACATCCCCACACCTAAGTGACGCGTGGAAAGCAAGTTCTGTGTGAAAGATGCAGTAATGCACCTCAGCAGAGCCCACAGCAGCGCGGTTAACGCCTTGGCAGGCCGTCCAGGGAACTGGCTCATCTTGCGTGTGGTGCCTGTGGTTCCTCCCTGATGCATGTTCCGTGGAAGGAGGAGGAAAGTAGTTGGATGTGACCACCGCAAACACCATATTAGAATGGGAGTGGAATGCAGACTGCAGCTGCAAGGAATTTGATAAGCGAATCCTGCAAAAAGAAGACACAGCTGGCTGGGCACAGTGGCTTACGCATGTAACCCCATCACTTTGGGAGGCTGAGGCTGGCAGATCACCTGAAGTCGGGAGTTCGAGACCAGCCTGGCCGACATGGTGAAACCGCGTCTCTACCAAAAATACAAAAATTAGCCAGGCATGGTGGCATGCGCCTATAATCCCAGCTACTCAGGAGGCTGAGACATGAGTATCGCTTGAACCCGGGAGACGGAGGTTGCAGTGAGCCAAGATTGCGCCACTCCACTCCAGCCTGGGCAACAGAGTAAAACTCTCTCAAAAAAAAAAAAAAAAGACACTGCTGAAGGGGACAAAATCATCAGGGAAATATAATTAGTGATAGAGGTAATGTGATTCTCACATTTATAATTTATTTCAGATAAATAATGGATGATTATCTGTGTCTGGTAAAATACGGAGGTTGAGGTCCCAGGAAGCGGGCTCTGAGGTGGAGAGCAGCCTGCAGGGATGTGTAGGCTGCCCCGGGATCCATAGTGGGAGTGGGGGGAGCGGGAGCGACAGAGAATCAATCAAGCTACCATGCGGTCCAAGGACAGCCCCAGCCGAGGCTTCAGGGAGCTCTGAAGCTGGACCTGCCCTGCAGAAGGGTCTCAGTTTGGACCAGGGTGGTCAGCCCACATCATGGGCTGCCCTGGGAAGAGGCGTGACTCGGATGAGACTCGCCTCTGATGGATGCTTTATGTTAATTACTTCCTTATGCCTCACAAGAACCCTGTGAGTTAGGCTGACTGTGTCCACCGCGCAGAGGAGGAAAGTGAGGAGTAAAGTAACTTGCTCAAACTATTAGTCTCAGGATGGGGCTGAAATCTGAGTCCAGTTCTGGCCGTCACACCAGCACGACTCCCACACACTTGCTGGTGTCCTGTTTCCATGGAGAACTCTTCACCTCGGAACCATCCCTGACGTCTCCCTCTCCAACCAAATCCTGAGCCCTTTGGGGGCCGCCTCTTGTGGATCTCTCCGCTGAGTACTCGGTGCTGCTGGGGGCCTCCTGGTCCTCAGGCTCCCAGAGCCTCAGGCCCTGGAAGCTGAGGGAGGCGTAGTAGACCTCCCGCTCTTCCCCCTGCCCTGGGGTGGGGGTGGCTGCACCTGGGGGCAGGTGGTCTTGGGAGCTGCCTGCCGAGCATTCATGGTGCTGACCCTGAATGCAGGGGAGAAAGGGAGTCAAATTAGGATCATGGGGGCTAAGCGAGAGCAAGGAGGATGCACAAGAGGACCTGGAAGCTGAGCATTTCCTGTTTCATCCACTCATTCCACAGACGCTGGCTGGGCCCTCGTTCTTTCACTCATTCAGCAAGTATTTGAGAACAATAACATCTGGCTCTTGGTAATTCACTGCCAAACTCATAAAATCCAGACTCACAAAATCCTCACCACAATCCACTGGGGAGGCACTATGGTCCCCATGATCAGATGGAGAAATGGAGCTGAGTAAATACCCCAAACCCACACATCTAAGCAGTGGTCAGGCCAGGATTCACGTCCAAGTCTCTCTGACTCCAGCACCTGCTGCCCTTATGGAACAGCTCCCCTGTGCCAGCCCCTGGATATTCCCGGGGGAACTAGGGAGACACCATCCCTGACCTCAGGCAGCTTGCAGTGTGGAAGGAGAAGCAGACATTAAAGCTCTAGTCAATCAAGTTACTATCTAATTGCAAATTATGAGTGGATGCCCAGGAAGGAGGAGGTATGAGAAAGACGGGAATTTGCTCGGACCTGGACTGACCTCAGGGACCTCAGAAGATCTACTCAAACACAATTGTGAAATTGAGCTAGAAGCCCAGGAAAGAAAGGTTACTGTAGGTAAAGGATTCACCTTGCCCAGAGAAAGGTGTGACAGAGGGAGACTCCATCTCAAAAAACAACAACAGAACTGGAAGTCGCTCTGGGTGAGTCTGAGTTGTAATGAGTGAATGTGAAGGCCTTGAACATTACTACACACTGCTGTAGACTTTATAAACACTATGCACTTAGACTACAGCAAATACATAAAAAATATTTTCATTTCTTCAATAGTAGCCTGGCTGCGGTGGCTCACACCTGTAATCCCAGCACTTTGGGAGGCAGAGGCAGGCAGATCACTTGAGGCCAGGAGTTCAAGACCAGCCTGGCCAACATGGAGAAAGCCCATCACTACTAACAACATTCTTTTCTTTTTTTTTTTTGAGATGGAGTCTCGCTCTGTCACCCAGGCTGGAGTGTAAGGGCGGGATCTCTGCTCACTGCAAGCTCCGCCTCCTGGGTTCACGCCATTCTCCTGCCTCAGCCTCCTGAGTAGCTGGGACTACAGGCACCTGTCACCATGGCCGGTTTATTTTTTTTTGCATTTTTTTAGTAGAGACGGGGTTTCACTGTGTTAGCCAGGATGGTCTCAATCTCCTGACCTTGTGATCCACCCACCTCGGCCTCCCAAAGTGCTGGGATTACAGGTGTGAGCCACTGCGCCCGGCCAACAATATTCTTAAAAACTTAGCCAGGCATGGTTGCACACGCCTGTAATCCCAGCTACTTGGGAGGCTGAGGCACAAGAATAGCTTGAGCCTGGAAAGTGGAGATTCCAGTGAGCCAAGATCATGCCACTGCACTCCAGCCTGGGCAACAGAGCGAGACTCTGTCTCAAAACAACAACGACAACAAATAGTAAATTAATATTAGCTTACTGTAACATGTTTACTTTGTAAACATAATATTTTAACTTTTTTATGCTCTTGTAATAACACTTAGCTGGAAGCACACACATTGTACAGCTGTACAAGAACATTTTCTTTATACCTTCATATCCTTTTCTCTCTTCTTAATTGATTTAATTTTTAAGCTTTCGTTTTAATAACTAAGAGGCAAAATTCACACATTAGCCTAGACCTGCACAGGGTCAGGATCATCAGTATCACTGTCTTCCACGTCCACATCTTGTCCCACTGGAAGGTCTTCAGGCTCAGTAACACACATGGAGCTGTCATCTCCTAGGATAGGATAAGGATTTTTTTGTTGTTGTTTTGTTTTTGTTTGTTTGTTTTAGACGGAGTTTTGCTCTCGTTGCCCAGGCCAGAGTCCAATGGCATGATCTCAGCTCACTGCAACCGCTGCCTCTTGGGTTCAAGCGATTCTCTTGCCTCAGCCTCCGGAGTAGCTGGGATTACAGGTGTGTGCCACCACGCCCAGCTAATTTTTGTATTTTTTTTAGTGGAGATGGGGTTTCACCATGTTGGCCAGGCTGGTCTCAAACTGCTGACCTCAGGTGATCCACTCGACTCTGCTTCCCAGAGTGCTGGGATTACAGGCGTGAGCCAAGGCGCCCGGCCACCTGTCTTCTTCTTGAATCCCTCCTGAAGGACCTGCCTGAGGCTGTTTCACAGTTAACTTTTCCTTCACTGAGTGGAAGGACTACACTAAAATAACAACAAAAGGTATACCATAGTGAATACATTAACCAGTAACATCATCATTCATTATTAAGTGTAATATTATATACGATACAAAATTGTATGTCTTACACTTTTATGGGACTGCCCATGCAGTAGGTTTGCTGACATCAGCATCACCATCAACAAGTATGTGTTGCACTGGACTACAGTGTAATGATGTTACCACTTCTCTAGGAGGTAGGAATCTTTCTGCTGCATTAGAATCTTATAACACTGGCCGGGTGCGGTGGCTCACACCTGTAATCCCAGCACTTTGGGAGGCTGAGGTGGGTAGATCGCGAGGTCAGGAGTTCGAGACCAGCCTGGCCAACATAGTGAAACCCCATCTCTACTAAAAATACAAAAATTAGCCGGACATGGTGGCAGGCTGCCTGTAATCCCAGCTACTCAGGAGGCTGAGGCAGGAGAATCGCTTGAACCTAGGAAGTGGAGGCTGCAGTGAGTTGAGATTGCACCATTGCCACTGCACTCCAGCCTGGGTAACAAAGTGAGACTGTGTCTCAAAAAAAAAAAAAAAAGGGGAACCTGAAGGAGGATCTGGACATAGTTTGGCAGGAGTGGGAGGGAAGGGCGTTTCAGGAGAAGAAACTACATATGCCAAGTGTCAGAGCCACAGAGTCTTTGGCCCGGAGGGTTTGGGGAGATGTTGGGTGACGCAGGGAGAGGAGAGATCAGGAGAGCCCAGCAGAGGACAGACCATGCAAGGCCTGCAGAGGAAACACGGCCGCTCAGACAGTGGAGGAACTGGATGAGGAGGCATCTGGAAGCAGTCTGGAGTCTGTTTTGGGAGAGATGGAGGCAAGAGATGAGGAGGGTTCAGTGACCAGGGAAGAGGTGAGGCCCAGGCATGACTGGGGCCAGGATGGAGAAAAGGGCTCCAAGGTGACCTGTACATAGGAGGAGGGACAAGAGCTAGTGATTTATGGGATCTAGAGGAGGGAGGGAGGTCAAGGTGGAGACCCACACCCGGGTTCTGACATTAGAGATGGGGCTACCACATCATCAGAGGGATGGGGCTCTCAACAGGAGAAGTGGGCTTGGAAAGGGAGGTGACAAGTCAGTTATGGCCACGTTGAGTGGAGCAATCCTTGGGGCCATCGAGGGGGAGGTGTCCAGCAGGATGTTGGAAGGGAAGAGGCCCACGACACTCACCTGGAGATTAGTCTGTGACAGTGTCTGCAGCCTGCATGCCCAGTGCTGCCCTTGCTGCCTTCCTCCTGCAGGACCTCACTCTGGATGAAGAGACCAGGGCCTGTGAGTGTGGCCGCATTGGGGCTCAGAAGGCAGCAGACTCACCTCGCTGTGCCCTGCTAAGGGGCTGGAGGGGACTGAGGCAGAGAGAGCAGGCGTAGCCCCCAGGACCTCCCCGATGAGAGCAGGAACCTCCCCAGCCTGGAAATTGGTCCAGAGTTGGGGACTGACAACATTGGCCCGTGTGGAATCATCACGATCAACTCAGCCTCTGCCTGGCCGCAGGCGTCTTAAACTGTCCAAGCACCCCCAGGATTAAGATCTGGGATTGAGCGGTGTATCCTCTGCCCTCTCCACCCCTCCCCTTGGACCCTGGGGCAGGGCTCACCTGAGGAGGATGAGGCAGAGGCAGAGAAGCAGGATCTTCGTAGCCATCTCCCCGACAGCCACCACAACCAGCCCCGTCACGGGCCCTGATTTGCCTGGAAAAGTGGGATGAGGCCCGTTCACCTGCTAAACTACAGTCCTGAGTCCTTCCTTTCTTATTGCAACTTCAATCTGGGTTCTCCAGGCCCTTCCTACACCCTTGGCTGTGGGACCTGGAGAGCCCAGGCCTCCCTACCCTACACCCTGACTGTCCAGCAGGAAACGAGAGCTCTGGGTCCCATGGACGTTCTGGGCCTCGAAGCGGAGCCTGAGGTTGGAGCCAAGCCCCCACTTGGAGGCTTGAGGGAGCTGTTGGCCCAGGGCCTGGCTGAGCTGGGGGTGACCTCGAAGAAGCCCTGGCTGCTGTTCCCCTCCAACAGCTCCCCACCAATCCACCAGCTCAGAGCCGGGGCCGGGCTGGGTTGGGAGGAGCAGTTGCAGTGCAGACCCTCAGCCTCCCAGGAGCAGGAGGGGCCCAGCAGCTGTGGGGGGTCTGTGGGACGGAGGACAGGACTCAGCAGGGGCCCCTTCCTGGGACCCAGGTGCCTCCCTTTCCCCACTCGCAGTGCACGGAGAGGCTGAGAGAGACGTGCTGGGAGCCCAGCGGGTGCTGAGCGTGGCAGGTGAACTCTCCTTCTTGCTCCACTTGAACCCGAGGCAATTCCAGGACCCCGGGGTCTGAGGGCTGGGAGGGGCTCAGAATCTGTCCCCCCTGGGTCCAGCTCAGCCTGGCTGGGGTACTGCTGTGGGTGACACAGACCAGGCGCAGGCTTTGGCCCTCCAGGACCGGGAGGGACATGCCGTTCCCGAGGTTTTCCAGGACTAGGGAAGGAAGGGGCAGAATCCATGTGCAGGTCAGGGCCCCGGGACCCTCCAGATTCCTGGGCCCCCAATTCGGCACCGAGAGGCCCTGGCTCCTCTGTCCCCTTTCCTACCTGTCTTGTTTGCTTGGGAAACCATCACACTCAGGTTCTCTGGAGGATCTGAAATGGAGAGAGGGGACCGGCTCTAGACGGGCCAGGGGCTTCCCCCTGGGTAAAGGGAAGTGTCCTGGAGACTGAGGTGGGGGAAGTGGGTGGGATAGAAGGGCAGTGCAGAATCACCCACTGAGCCCCAGACACAAACTGCATGAGGGTCTACACAGGTAAGGTCAGTACCCGAGGCCTGGGGCTCTAGATCCCCTTAGCTCTGGGACCCTGAGCCCAGCCCCTGCATCCCCACCTGTTCTGCCCTCCTGATGGACCCCAGGCCCCTGCTGGGCACACTCACACTGCACAGAGAGGTCCAGGGCTCGCTGCTGGGAGCCAAGCCTGTTCTCCGCTCGGCAGGTGTAGCGCCCTGAATCCCCAGCCTTCACCCCGGGCAGCTCCAGCCCCAGGGTTCTGGGGCCCCAGGGGTGGGACAAGGAGAGGACTCTGTCCTGCAGGACCCAGCTCAGCGTGGCGGGGGGCTGGCTGTCAGCAGCACAGAGGAGCCGCAGGAACTGGCCCTTCTGGGCTTCCAGATGTGTGAGATTTTCCTGGGGTTTCAGGGCTGAACCGAAAGAGAGAGAGAGAGAGAGAGAGAGAGAGAGAGGCTACAGGGAGGAGCATATCCCCTCACCTTCATGAAAATTTTTCATCTCCTAAAGAGGACTGGCCCAGCCCCAGCCCCACGGCCCTCAGTACCTGACGTGTTGTCACGCGAAATGCTGATAACAAGGTCTCTGGGGGCGTCTGCAACAAGATTGTGAGCTGGCTACAGGGAGGGCCAGTTTGTTCCTCCCACCTGGAAAAAACTCCCTCCAGGAAAAGAAAGTGGGAACATCCCAGGAAAGACAAGTGACAACCAGAGCTGGGCCTCACGGGTGTGGACAGAGGACCAGACGCCATTCCCATCCCCTCCCAGGGCTGAGCCTGCATCCTGGGACCCCACGGCTTCCTCTCCCTGGACGCTCCTGAGCTGGCAGCCGCTCACTGCCCCGCTGGACTCCTCCACCTCCTCACCCACCGGGTCTGTCTGCACGCCCCAGCGTCCCAGGCCACACTCACAGGCCACACGGAGTCGGACGGTCCTCTGTGCGCTCACACCCTTTCTGGAGAAGTCCACGTGGCAGGTGAGGTTGGTGTCGTGGTCCTGGGGGCTGGGCGTGAAGCTGAGCACTGAGAAGTGGGAGGTCGTTGGTTTGGTTCCTTGGGAGGAGAGGGCAGTCCCCGTCCAGGAGAAAGAAGGCGCTGGACATTCCTCAGAGGCCCAGTTAAACACACAGATGACCGTCACTGGCTGCCCGGGCTCCAGAGTCTCAGGGATGAAGACATCAGGCTTCTGAGTCAGGGCTGGGACAGCGACAGGGGTGAGGGGTTCTAATGCTGCAGGGGTCCCTGAGGGCCCTCTCTGCTCAGCCCATAGCCTGTCCCCAGGGTCCCTCCCCAGTGTGAGAAGCAGCAGTTCCCATCCCATTCCATACCTGTTACTTCTAGACTGAACCAATCGTTCACAAAATTATATCTCACACGACTTCCTCTCTCCACCCGAAAGAAGTACTGTGCCTCATCCTCCCTCTGCGCGTCTCTGATCACCAAGGAGCAGCTCCCCTTGCCGGGATCCCCAGTGAGCTGGAATCGGCCCCGGGCGCTCATTTCCACCTCTCGACTCGGGTTGTTTGTGGCCACAGGAGCACCCGTATTTGTGTTGGTTCCTGCTTTGAACCAGTAGCCATAAGCAGCAGTAGACTCGTTCCAGCCATCCCGGGGATAGGAGAGGTTGCAAGGCACCATGACACACAGGCCCTCCTGCACCGTCACCAGCCTCTGCACTTGAAGACTGTAACTGGGATCCTTGTTCAGGGACCCTGGGGAGATGCAGAGGCTCAGTGGCGGCCCCAGTCCCTGCATGGGACCCTCAGCCACTGACCCACTCACCTGCCCCCAGCACGGGCAGCAGCAGGGGCAGCAGCAGCATCTCTGGGCTCTGGGGCTGGGCCTGTCCCGGGACCATCCGGCTTCTGGGCCGGCCTGGCGGGGAAGGAAACTCCTCGAGCAGGAAGCCTGGCAGAGGGACAGTGACCATGCGCAGAGGAGGAACCTCGGGAACCGCAATGTCCTGAAAGATCCTCTCCCAACTTCTCCTTTCACAGGGGAAGCAGCAGGGCAGAGGGCATGAGGCCAGCCCCAAACCAGGAAGGAGCCACCCTGGCCAGCCTCAGGGGTGGGCAGTGCTAGGAGGGGACTGTCAGGGGACACAGGTGAGTCATGGCTGCAGGTGAGGTGATGGATGCAGAGTCCCATTCATTCATTCATTCATTCATTCTCCAGGCAAAATCTACTCCATGCAGTGGGGGGAGGCCAAGAAGAGATGACCAACCAATCCCTGCCCACAGGATCCTCACCTCCACTTATGTCAACTCAGGGTCCCTGGGCTCCCCAAAGGCACTCAGCTCCCCTGCGTGTTGTGGGGCCGTCTCTGCAGCTTACAGCAGGCTCCCAGCTCCACAGTGAGTTGGGGGGCAGTGACATAAGACCCCAGTGAGCTCAGAGGGCCTCATGCTTGGGGTTTACTGCTCTGAGGTTGCCCCCTGGAGATTCTTAATAATTTATCTTTTGATCTGTGTTTTGTAAATGAGGTCTAATTGGTTCATGGAGCCCCACTGGGGAACTTGGACCTTGTATCATAGGGTCACAGCTCTGTCCTCTCTCCACCCTGATGTCCAGACTAGTTTGTGGCTCAGCCCAGCCCCGATTACCCACCTGGGCATTGAGGGGGTCTGGGTTGTGCAGACTCAAGGGCAGGGACCCCAGCACCTTTGAGAGTCTGCACTGCCCACCCTCCCGATTCCCCAAGGCTGAGGATTTGGACATTAACTAGCAAATTTAAAACTCCATGAACAAAATGTGGTTTATCCATTTAATGGAGTATTCTTCACCCCTAAAAAGGAATGACATTCTGACACCTGCCAAACACAGATGGTCCTGAGAACATTATACTAAGTGAAAGAAACCAGACAATACTGCGTGATTCTGTTCATCTGATATGTCCAGAGGCGGCAAATGTAGAGACAGGAAGTAGACTTGTCATTGTTGTGGGGGGGGCATGGTGGGAGAGAAGAATGGGAAGTGACAGTTTAATGGGTACATGGTTTCTTTTCTCAGTGATGGGAAAGTTCTGCAACTAGATGGAGCTGATGGTTGCACAAGAATGTGAACGTACTTATTGCCAATGAACTGTACTTTTTTTCTTTTTTTTTTTCCTTTTGAGTCTTGCTTTGTCACCCAGGCTGAGTGCAGTGGTGCAATCTTGGCTCACTGCAACCTCTGCCTCCCAGTTTCAAGCAGTTCTCGTGCCTCAGCCTCCCGAGTGGCCGGGATTACAGGCATGCACCACCATGCCCAGCTAATTGTGCACTTTAAAATGATTAAAGTAGGCCGGATGCAGTGGCTCACACCTGTAATCCCAGCACTTTGGGAGGCCAAGGCGGGCAGATCACTTGAGGTCAGGAGTTCGAGACCAGCCTGGTCAACATGGTGAAAACCCGTCTCTATTAAAAATACAAAGATTAGGCTGGGTGCGGTAGCTCAGGCCTGTAATCCTAGCACTTTGGGAGGCCGAGGCGGGTGGATCACAAGGTCAGGAGTTCGAGACCAGCCTGACCAGCATGGTGAAACCCCGTCTCTACTAAAAATACAAAAAAATTTTCAACTCAATATGGATCAGAGACTTAAATCTAAGACCTGAAACCAAAAAATTCTAGAAGATAACCTAGGAAAAACTCTTCAGGACATTGGTCTAGGTAGTGGTATGTATACCATTATCATGGAATATTACTCAGCCATAAGAAAAAAATGAAATAATGTCTTTTGCAACAACTTGGACGGAGCTGGAGGCCATTATTCCAAGTAAAGTAACTCAGGAATGAAAAATCAAATGCCATCTGTTCTCACTTTTAAGTGGGAGCTAAGCTATGGATGCGTAAAGGCATACAGAGATCATGGACTTTGATGTCATGGAGGCAGAGAGTACAACAATAGTTATGAGAGCCCTAGAAGGGTGCATGGGTGGGTAGGTGGGGAATGAAGAGCTCTATCTAACAAATATACAGTTAGATAGAAGGAGTAGTTCTTATGTTTAATAGCAGAGTAGGGTGACTATAGTTAACAGTAACATATTGTAGTGGTGGCTCATGCCTGTAATCCCAACAATTTGGGAGGCTGAGACAGGCAGATTGCTTGAGCCTAGGAGTTTGAGGCCAGCCTGAGCAACATGGTGAAACCCCATCTCTATCAAAAAAAAAAAGTACAAAAATTGAGTGGTGGTGCACACCTGTAGTCCCAAGTTGCTCAGGAGGCTGAAGTGGGAGGATTGCTTGAGCTTGGGAGATCAAAGCTGCAGTAAGTCATGATCACACCACTGCACTCCAGCCTGGGTGACTGAGTAACCCTGTTTTTTTTTTTTTTTTGAGATGGAGTCTCACTCTGTCACCCAGGCTGGAGGGCAGTGGTGCGATCGCAGCTCACTGCAAGCTCCGCCTCCCAGGTTCACACCACTCTCCTGCCTCAGCCTCCTGAGTAGCTGGGACTACAGGCGCCCGCCACCACACCTGGCTAATTTTTTTGTATTTTTAATAGAGACAGGGTTTCACCGTGTTAGCCAGGATGGCCTTGATCTCCTGACCTCGTGATCCGCCCGCCTTGGCGGATCAAAGTGCTGGGAGCAAAGTGCTGGGATTACAGGCATGAGCCACCGCATCCGGCCTCAGAGTGACCCTGTCTTAAAAATAAATAAATAAATAAATAACATAATGTTTTTTTCAAAATAGCTAGAAAAGAGGATTTGAAATGTTCCCAACATATAGAAATAATACATGTTTGAAGTGACAGATATTCAAATACCATGACTTGATTATACCAGATTATATGCATGACACAAAATATCACATATACCCCATAAATATGTACAAATATCACATATTAATAAAAATAATTTTTAAAAATCATGGCCGGGCACGGTGGCTCAAGCCTGTAATCCCAGCACTTTGGGAGGCCGAGACGGATGGATCACGAGGTCAGGAGATCGAGACTATCCTGGCTAACACGGTGAAACCCCGTCTCTACTAAAAAATACAAAACTAGCTGGGCGAGGTGGTGGGCGCCTGTAGTCCCAGCTACTCGGGAGGCTGAGGCAGGAGAATGGCGTAAACCTGGGAGGCAGAGCTTGCAGTGAGCTGAGATCCGGCCACTGCACTCCAGCCTGGGTGACAGAGCGAGACTCCGTCTCAAAAAAAAAAAAAAAAAAAAAAAATCAACAAACCAGGGCTGAGCACAGTGGCTCACACCTGTAATCCCAGCACTTTAGGAGGCCGAGGTGGGTGGATCACCTGAGGTCAGAAGTTCAAGACCAGCCTGGTCAACATGGTGAAACCCCGTCTCTACTAAATATACAAAAAATTAGCCGGGTGTGGTGGCATGCACCAGTAATCCCAGCTACCCAGGAGGCTGAGGCAGGAGAATCGCTTGAACCTGAGAGGTGGAGGTTGTGGTGAGCCAAGATCATGCCATTGTGTTCCAGCCTGGGCAATAAGAGTGAAACTTCATCTTAAAAAAAAAAAAAAAAAAAAAATCAACAAGCCAGACACAGTTGTTCATGCCTGTAAATGCTAGCACTTTGGGAGGCTGGGCAGGCAGATCACCTGAGGTCAGGAGTTCGAGACCAGCCTGCTCAACATGATGAAAGCCCATCTCTACTAAAAATACAAAAAATTAGCCGGGCGTGGTGGCGGGTGCCTGTAGTCCCAGCTACTTGGGAGGCTGAGGCAGCAGAATCACTTGGCCCCTGGGAGGCGGAGGTTGCAGTGAGCTGAGACTGTGCCATTGCACTCCAGCTGGGGTGACAGAGTGAGACTCTGTCTCAAAAATAAGAAATAAATAAATAAAAATCAACAAAAGAAAAAGTTTCATAGGGCAGGATCCAGAAGAGACAATGTGTGGGATTCCAATTGTCCTTTCCCAGTGAAATCATACAGAAAACACTTAATGCTTGCAGCAAGGATGAGTGACAACATACACTAAGTATTGTCACCCAGGCGAGCTCACCTGAGCCTTGGTGTTCAGAGTTTTTTGTTTGTTTTTGTTTTTTTCTTTTGAGATGGAGTCTCGCTCTGTCACCCAGGCTGGAGTGCAGTGGCACGATCTCTGCTCACTGCAAGCTCTGCCCCCCGGGTTTACGCCATTCTCCTGCCTCAGCCTCCCGGGTAGCTGGGACTACAGGCGCCCGACACCACGCCCAGCTAATTCTTTTTTGTATTTTTAGTAGAGATGGGGTTTCACCGTGTTAGCCAGGATGGTCTCGATCTCCTGACCTCATGATCCACCCATCTCAGCCTCCCAAAATGCTGGGATTACAGGTGTGAGCCACCACGCCTGGCTGGTGTTCAGAGTTTTTACTGGGAGTTGGTCAGGTAGATGTGGCTGACTGCCTGTGTGGTTGACCCAGTTTTTACTCTCTGTGGAGGTACAGCAATAATACATGGTGCAAAGCCCTCACCATAAATCACAGAGTTATTGTAGACTCTTCCAGTGTCCCACTGCCCCCTGGAGAATGAATG
Organism: Papio anubis; assembly: GCF_008728515.1. NCBI lineage: Eukaryota > Metazoa > Chordata > Mammalia > Primates > Cercopithecidae > Papio > Papio anubis. The sequence continues at coordinate 4,912,951 of NC_044995.1, read as the reverse complement.
AATGAATGAATGAATGAATGGGACTCTGCATCCATCACCTCACCTGCAGCCATGACTCACCTGTGTCCCCTGACAGTCCCCTCCTAGCACTGCCCACCCCCGAGGCTGGCCAGGGTGGCTCCTTCCTGGTTTGGGGCTGGCCTCATGCCCTCTGCCCTGCTGCTTCCCCTGTGAAAGGAGAAGTTGGGAGAGGATCTTTCAGGACATTGCGGTTCCCGAGGCTCCTCCTCTGCGCATGGTCACTGTCCCTCTGCCAGGCTTCCTGCTCGAGGAGTTTCCTTCCCCGCCAGGCCGGCCCAGAAGCCGGATGGTCCTGGGACAGGCCCAGCCCCAGAGCCCAGAGATGCTGCTGCTGCCCCTGCTGCTGCCCGTGCTGGGGGCGGGTGAGTGGGTCGGTGGCTGAGGGTCCCATGCAGGGACTGGGGCCGCCACTGAGCCTCTGCATCTCCCCAGGGTCCCTGAACAAGGATCCCAGTTACAGTCCAAGTCTTCAAGTGCAGAGGCTGGTGACAGTGCAGGAGGGCCTGTGTGTCATGGTGCCTTGCAACCTCTCCTATCCCCGGGATGGCTGGAACGAGTCTACTGCTGCTTATGGCTACTGGTTCAAAGCAGGAACCAACACAAATACGGGTGCTCCTGTGGCCACAAACAACCTGAGTCGAGAGGTGGAAATGAGCGCCCGGGGCCGATTCCAGCTCACTGGGGATCCCGGCAAGGGGAGCTGCTCCTTGGTGATCAGAGAGGATGAGGCACAGTACTTCTTTCGGGTGGAGAGAGGAAGTCGTGCGAGATATAATTTTGTGAACGATTGGTTCATTCTAGAAGTAACAGGTATGGAATGGGATGGGAACCGCTGCCTCTCACACTGGGGAGGGACCCTGGGGACAGGCTATGGGCTGAGCAGAGAGGGCCCTCAGGGACCCCTGCAGCATTAGAACCCCTCACCCCTGTCGCTGTCCCAGCCCTGACTCAGAAGCCTGATGTCTTCATCCCTGAGACTCTGGAGCCCGGGCAGCCAGTGACAGTCATCTGTGTGTTTAACTGGGCCTCTGAGGAATGTCCAGCGCCTTCTTTCTCCTGGACGGGGACTGCCCTCTCCTCCCAAGGAACCAAACCAACGACCTCCCACTTCTCAGTGCTCAGCTTCACGCCCAGCCCCCAGGATCATGACACCAACCTCACCTGCCACGTGGACTTCTCCAGAAAGGGTGTGAGCGCACAGAGGACCGTCCGACTCCGCGTGGCCTGTGAGTGTGGCCTGGGACGCTGGGGCGTGCAGACAGACCCGGTGGGTGGGGAGGTGGAGGAGCCCAGTGGGGCAGTGGAGCGGCTCCCAGCTCAGGAGCGTCCAGGGAGAGGAAGCCGTGAGGTCCCAGGATGCGGGCTCAGCCCTGGGAGGGGGATGGGAATGGCGTCTGGTCCTCTGTCCACACCCGTGAAGCCCGGCTCTGGTTGTCACTTGTCTTTCCTGGGATGTTCCCACTTTCTTTTCCCGGAGGGAGTTTTTTCCAGGTGTGAGGAACAAACTGTCCCTCCCTGTAGCCAGCTCACAATCTTGTTGCAGACGCCCCCAGAGACCTTGTTATCAGCATTTCGCGGGACAACACGCCAGGTACTGAGGGCCGTGGGGCTGGGGCTGGGCCAGTCCTCTTTAGGGGATGAAAAGGACTTACCCCCCTTCAGGGGGGTAAGGGGATGTGGTCCTCTTTGCAGCCCCCCCACCCCTCTCTCATTCTCTCTCTCCACCCTCACCCTCTCTCTCTTCCTGTCTTCAGCCCTGGAACTCCAGGGAAACATCATACACCTGGAAGCCCAGAAAAGCCAGTTCCTGCGGCTCCTCTGTGCTGCTGACAGCCAGCCCCCCGCCACGCTGAGCTGGGTCCTGCAGGACAGAGTCCTCTCCTTGTCCCACCCCTGGGGCCCCAGAACCCTGGGGCTGGAGCTGCCCGGGGTGAAGGCTGGGGATTCAGGGCGCTACACCTGCCGAGCGGAGAACAGGCTTGGCTCCCAGCAGCGAGCCCTGGACCTCTCTGTGCAGTGTGAGTGTGCCCAGCAGGGGCCTGGGGTCCATCGGGAGGGCAGAACGGGTGGGGATGCAGGGACTGGGCTCAGGGTCCCAGAGCTGAGGGGGTCTAGAGGGCCAGGTCTCAGGGACTGACATTCTTTTTTTTGGTGTTTTTTTGAGACAGAGTCTTGCTCTGTCTCTCAGGCTGGAGTGCAGTGGCCGGATCTCAGCTCACTGCAAGCTCCGCCTCCCAGGTTCACGCCATTCTCCTGCCTCAGCCTCCCCAGTAGCTGGGACTACAGGCGCCCACCACCACTCCTGGCTGATTTTTTGTATTTTTAGTAGAGACGGGGTTTCACCATGTTAGCCAGGATGGTCTCGATCTCCTGACCTCGTGATCCGCCTGCACCGGCCTCCGAAAGTGCTGGGCATGAGCCACCTCGCCTGGCCGGGGACTGATATTCTTACCTGTGTAGACCCTCATGCAGTTTGTGTCTGGGACTCAGTGGGTGATTCTGCACTGCCCTTCTATCCCACCCACTTCCCCCACCTCAGTCTCCAGGACACTTCCCTTTACCCAGAGAGAAGCCCCTGGCCCATCTAGAGCCGGTCCCCTCTCTCCATTTCAGATCCTCCAGAGAACCTGAGAGTGATGGTTTCCCAAGCAAACAGGACAGGTAGGAAAGGGGACAGAGGAGCCAGGGCCTCTCAGTGCCGAATTGGGGGCCCAGGCATCTGAAGGGCCCCCACGCAGGAGGGTCCCTGAGCCCTAAGCCCTGAGCTGCACGTCGATTCTGCCCCTTCCTTCCCTAGTCCTGGAAAACCTCGGGAACGGCACGTCCCTCCCGGTCCTGGAGGGCCAAAGCCTGCGCCTGGTCTGTGTCACCCACAGCAGCCCCCCAGCCAGGCTGAGCTGGACCCAGGGGGGACAGACCGTGGGCCCCTCCCAGCCCTCAGACCCCGGGGTCCTGGAACTGCCTCGGGTTCAAATGGAGCATGAAGGAGAGTTCACCTGCCACGCTCAGCACCCGCTGGGCTCCCAGCACATCTCTCTCAGCCTCTCCGTGCACCGTGAGTGAGGGAAAGGGGACACCTGGGTCCCAGGAAGGGGCCCCTGCTGAGTCCTGTCCTCCATCCCACAGACCCCCCACAGCTGCTGGGCCCCTCCTGCTCCTGGGAGGCTGAGGGTCTGCACTGTAGCTGCTCCTCCCAAGCCAGCCCGGCCCCCTCTCTGCGTTGGTGGCTTGGGGAGGAGCTGCTGGAGGGGAAGAGCAGCCAGGGCTCCTTCGAGGTCACCCCCCGCTCAGTCAGGCCCTGGGCCAACAGCTCCCTGAGCCTCCATGGAGGGCTCAGCTCTGGCCTCAGGCTCAGCTGTGAGGCCTGGAGCGTCCATGGGGCCTGGAGTGGCTCGGTCTTCCAGCTGCCACCAGGTGAGGGGACTGTGGGGGTCTGAGACTCAGGATCCTAGGAAGAGGAAGGTTCAGGGTTGTGGGGAGAGGGGCTGGGCGTGGTGGGAAGGGATGGAGACAAACTCCCTGCTCTGTGGCTGGTGGTGTTGCGGGAAACTGAGGGCGGAAGAGAGCCATATGGAGAACAGGACGATTGTTTATTTAAGGTAAGTACCGGCTTAGTGGATTTACATTTCAAAAGCTGAGCATTAAATAAAGACACAGCAGGGTTTTTGTAAGTAGACTTACAAAAGTAAAACAAAAGCAGTTAATTACATAGTGCATAACTTGTGACCTTGTAGCTGTGTCAAAAGAAAAACAAGAACTGGTTAAATACAAACATTTGTAAAACATAATTGTGCTTAAGAAGCCAGGGAAAGGAGTGACAGTAAAAGAATTTGTCTTTTTTTTTTTTTTTTTTTTTGAGACAGAGTCTCTCTCTGTCGCCCAGGCTGCAGTGCCCGGATCTCAGCTCACTGCAAGCTCCGCTTCCTGGGTTCACGCCATTCTCCTGCCTCAGCCTTCCAAGTAGCTGGGACTACAGGCGCCCGCCACCACGCCCAGCTAATTTTTGTATATATATATATATATTTTGTATTTTCAATAGAGACGGGGTTTCACCATGTTAGCCAGGATGGTCTCGATCTCCTGACCTCGTGATCCGCCTGCCTCGGCCTCCCAAAGTGCTGGGATTACAGATGTGAGCCACCGCGCTGGGCCACAACACCTACAACTTTTAACAGCAGTAGCAGTGGACAAGATTACAGTATGGGGCCCATCCCCCATGGGTCCTAGAGAAGTTGAATTTTACTTCTTAATTTAAACAGAGTTTCTAGGTTTAAAGGCGTGTCAGGCTTATAGGCATTCTTTCATGTACCTAACTACGCACACTTTGCATGGCTATTTTTAAAGCCTGCATTTGCTTTTTTAAGGTTAATTCCTTTAGTTCCTGGAGATCACCTTTTTTTTTTTTTCTGAGATGGAGTTTCGCTCTTGTCACCCAGGCTGGAGTGCAGTGGCACCATCTCGGCTCACCACAACCTCCTGCTCCCAGGTTCAAGCGATTCTCCTGCCTCAGCCTCCCAAGTAGCTGGTATTACAGGCATGCGCCACCACGCCCAGCTAATTTTGTATTTTTAGTAGAGACAGGGTTTCTCCATGTTGGTCAGGCTGGTCTTGAACTCCCAACCTCAGGTGATCCGCCCACCTCGGCCTCCCAAAGTGCTGGGATTACAGGTGTGAGCCACTGTGCCCGGCTGGAGATCACCTTTAATTTGACTTATGATTTGGGGTGCCATTGCGCCCTGTCGGCCACCCAAGCAAACAAAATCTCATAGGGTGAATACCCAGTTTGTTTGGTGGGGGTGCACCTGACTTGGAGGAGGACCATAGGCAAGACCTGCTTCTATCTCAGATGAGTTTCCTGGCAATATTTCTTCAGTAGACACTTCAGTATCTGATTCATGTGTTCCACGTTTTTGAACTTTGTGGCCGATAGGCTGTGTGTAACTTCTATTTTATTTTTAACAGTCTTGTTAAATCTTGCACTATTTTAGCTACACATGCCGGCGTATTGTTTGACTTTAAAGTTAGAGGCAGTCCAAACCTGGGGATAATGTGTTTTAACAGCACTTTAGTTACTTTTCGTGCTTTTTCTGTTCTGGTGGGGAAAACTTCAACCTATCCTGAAAAGGTATAAATAAACGCTAGCATGTACCCATAGTCTCCAGCACAGGGCATTTTGGTAAAGTTTATAAACAAGCTTTTTTTTTTTTTTTTTTTTGAGCCGAGGTCACAAGCTCTGTCACCAGGCTGGAGTGCAGTGGCCAGATCTCAGCTCACTGCGCTCCGCCTCCCGAGTTCGCATTCTCCTGCCTCAGCCTCCCGAGTATCTGGGACTACAGAAGCCTGCCACCTCGCCCGGCTAGTTTTTTGTATTTTTTAGTAGAGACGGGGTTTTGCCGTGTTAGCCAGGATGGTCTCGATCTCCTGACCTCGTGATCCGCCAGGATGGTCTCAATCTCCTGACCTCGTGATCTGCCCGTCTCGGCCTCCCAAAGTGCTGGGATTACAGGCTTGAGCCACTGCGCCCGGCCTTTTTTTTTGAGACAGGGTTTCGCTCTTGTTGCCCAGGCTGGAGTGTAATGGCACAATCTCGGCTCACTGCGACCTCCGCCTCCCAGATTCAAGCGATTCTCCTGCCTCAGCCTTCCCAGTATCTGGAACTACAGGCGCCCACCGTTTTGTTTTTTTAGTAGAGACAGGGTTTCACTGTGTTTCGATCTCCTGACCTTGTAATCCACCCGCCTCAGCCTCCCAAAGTGCTGGGATTACAGGCAAGGAGGGTTTTTTTTTCCCCCCTGCTTTGTAACTTTATATAATGGCTTAGCCATCAGTGAGAAACGTGGAATCCAGTTATGGCAGAATTTTGCTGCCTTCAACTTTTAATGTGACCATGGGCTCCTAGAGGCCTAATGAGAAGCAGCCCAGTCTGTCCTGGTCCTCACATCCTTCAGCTCCTGCCAGCCCGATCAGATAAGTATTTGGTTCCTTTAAGGTGCAGGAGCCCTTGGCCAATGGCTTCTTTGCCTCGCAGCCTTGGCCATTTCCCTTATTACCTTCTGGACATTTATCCTTCCAGTGTCCTTTCTTTTTGCATTTTGCACATTGATCCCTCTATAGCCTTGGTCGGCTCTTAAATCCCTGCCTAACTTGACCTTTTCCACATCCACGTCTGCGTCCCTATCCTTTCACATTGCTTATTTTTCTTTCTTTCTTTTTTTTTTTTTTTTTGAGACGGAGTCTCGCTCTGTCACCCAGGCTGGAGTGCGGTGGGGCGATCTCGGCTCACTGCAAGCTCCATCTCGCAGGTTCACGCCATTCTCCTGCTTCAGCCTCTGGAGTACCTGGGACAAAGGCGCCCTCCACCTCGCCTGGCTAATTTTTTGTATTTTTAGTAGAGATGGAGTTTCACTGTGTTAGCCAGGACGGTCTCGATCTCCTGACCCCATGATCTGCCCACGTTGGCCTCCCAAAGTGCTGGGATTACACGTGCGAGCCGCCGTGCCCAGCCTGCTAATTTTTCTTTTTATGAGGGCTGCTGCCAACCGACTGGCCTTTTTTGTCAGCCTATGTTCTGCTTCCTTTTTCCTTCCTGAATTCTCCTGCTCCTACAGCTGGCCAGTGGGGCTGGGCAACGGCATGGGCCCCGCCCCGGTGCACGCATTGCCATCTGTCTTTCCTCTTTCTGATTTTTCTTTTTTCCTTTTTTTTTGAGATAGAGTCTCGCTCTGTCGCCCAGGCTGGAGTGCAGTGGTGCGATCTCGGCTCACTGCAAGCTTCGCCTCCTGGGTTCACGCCATTCTCCTGCCTCAGCCTCCTGAGCAGCTTGGACTACAGGCGCCCGCCACCACACCCGGCTAATTTATTGTATTTTTAGTAGAAACAGGGTTTCACCAAGTTAGCCAGGATTTTTTTTTTCATTTTCACACTTACTTTTTGGGGCTAGGTAGGATCTGAACAGCCATAGTCCACTCCTGGGCTGCTATTGGCCCTGAGGCTTGGTAGGTGCCTGCCGCAACTTGTAAGAATTATGCCTTTCGGCCGGGCGCGGTGGCTCAAGCCTGTAATCCCAGCACTTTGGGAGGCCGAGACGGGCGGATCACGAGGTCAGGAGATCGAGACCATCCTGGCTAACACGGTGAAACCCCGTCTCTACTAAAAAATACAAAAAACTAGCCGGGCGCGGTGGCGGGCGCCTGTAGTCCCAACTACTCGGAGGCTGAGGCAGGAGAATGGCGTGAACCCGGGAGGCGGAGCTTGCAGTGAGCTGAGATCCGGCCACTGCACTCCAGCCTGGGAGGCAGAGCGAGACTCCGTCTCAAAAAAAAAAAAAAAAAAAAAAAAACAAGAATTATGCCTTTCTTTTTTTTTTTTTTTTTTTTTTGCTTGTCTTCCAGGGGCCAGTCCCCGCCCCCCTCTTTTTCCAGATAGAGCCGGGCTGGGGAGAGGGACTTAACCCTTGGTGTGCCTAGCTGCTTGGCGCCTCGCTTGTTGCTTTTGCTCTTTCCCGGTTTGTTCCCTGGTCACGGTTAATGTACATCTTGGTGGTCACTTTTATAAGCTGGGTGGCATTCATGCCTGCAGTTTCCGCTTGATGTCACCCCAGGCTTGCCCTACAAAGACTATGCTTACTGTAAAGGTAAACTGAGGCTGGAGCCAAACCGGGAACGAAGACACAAGGCAAATGGCAGTGAGAATAGCCTTTATTAGGACTCGCGGGCGAGGTTCCTCGGTCCAAAGCTGCGGGCCGAGGAAGTCGCGCTGAGGGAGAAGGGTAGAGGCTTTTTATAGCCCGAGAGGTAGGGAAGCTGGTTGTACAAACAGGGCCTGGGGGGTCTTGAAACTACTAGGGCAGGAGTCGAGTAAGGGTCATGAGGAAGGGGTCTTTGGAAACTGTCAACCGGAACTGCTTTTTACGAACTTGTGGAATGCAGGTGAGCTGCAGGTCATTGGGGAGTGTAGTTGCCCAGCCGGAACCTCTGATGTATGCAAGTCTGCGGGTGTGTTCAAAGAGGAAGGGAAGTCTCGAACAAAGGGCCTGCTACGTCGGGTGGCGCTGCCATGTCGGGTCTAGATCCCTGCCTAACGCTTACCATGCGCTGATTTTCAGCAGCCTCAGGGTCAAATGGGGTGTAAAGCCGGAATGCTTCACGAAGTTTTTTATAAAACTGACTTGGGTTGTCATCAGCTCTCTGAAGCACTTTTGAAATTTTTCTTCTATTAATTGCTTTCTTTGCACCAGCTTTCACGCCTTGCAGAAGTGCCTCTCGGTACCTTTGCAAACGCTGAAGCTGAGTTGCATCCTCTGGGTCCTAGTCAGGATCCTGGTCTGAGAACTGACCTTGAGTGCATGCCTGAGCACGCCCTGCCTCTGCTGGTACGTGGGGTTTTAGCCAGCGGAGAGCTGCCTATGTTACTCTCTTGCACTTTTTAGTGTTAAATCACATGAGGAAAAGCTGCTTGCAATCTGGCCAGGGTGGATTGTGTGTCAGAAAGATGGACTGCATCAGATCTGTAAGGGCTTGGGACTTCTCCGTGTAGGAGGGAGTATGAGTTTTCCAGTTTAGTAGATCAGTAGTCGAAAAGGGCTGATGGATGAAGGTCCGTTTGCCCCTTGAACCTGGCCTCGGTTATTATAATAAATGGGTCCTCACATCTCCCTGACAGGCATTTGCATAGCTCAAGCATGGCCAGATCTGAGACGGCCTGCTTGAGTCTTTTGACTTCCTTCCCTGGCCTTTTGAGGCTCTGATCCTTCCCTTCAGGGTGAGACTTGGGGTATGCTAGCTCCTGAATTTGGTTCCTGGAGGGCTGTTGGCCTCAGTAAAGGTGGGTAGGCTGGGACATATATGGAGGAGGAATCTCTGTTTCCTCTGGCAGCTGTTGCAAAACTGGCTTCTGTTGCTCTTTCTGGGATTTTTCTTTTAACTTCCTGTCAGTCAGCGAAGCTGCTCTTACTTTTACTTTTGGCTCGGGCTACAAGTGTTTTGCAATAAGCTGCTAAACAGGGCTGGATCCAGGTTGGTCTTGTCTGTCCTATATGTAACCATGAATCAATATAAGGAAACTGATAAGGATACTCCGGCTGTCACCATCTTAAATACATGGCCAATTGTTTTCTAGTCTACAGTTTCTTCGGTCAGCCATCCAACATCAAAGGAAAGTCATTCTAATTCACAGAGAGTTCTCAACCTCTGGGGGATTCGCTTAACTTTATAATCCCCTGAAAAACCTTTCTTAAAGTTTTGTGACATGTGCTTCAATGGAGTAAGTTTTGATGACTTTCCTTCTATTCCTTTCTTTACGGCGCAGTGTACTCACTCGCTCTTTCTCTCATTTCCGCCGACTATACCATCTCCTATTATGGGAGTTTTTAGACACTACTTGACTTTGGAGAGTTCCTTATTCCTGCTACGACTCTGAGCTGTAGGACAGCTCCGGTTAGCCGTCTGCAGATCGCCACTAGGGCAGCTCCGGTTAGCCGTATGCAGATCGCCACTAGTCGTAGTCGGCCCTACACTTTGCTTGGAGCACCGAGTCCACGCTAAGAGATTTGTGACTTCTCACTTTGTGACTGATGAGCCTAACTGGGCCTCTACATTTACACACTTTTACACACTTCCCCACTCCCAGTTCCTATGGTCCTAATTGGGGTGGCAAGCCACTCTCGCCACCTCCAGTTTCTTAGTTGGGGTGGCTCGCCACCTCCTGTTTCCTTTTCCTAATCGACTTAGCAAGCCATTCTCATGTCCTGTATTGATTGGGGTGTGATTTTCTTTTTTTTTTTTTGAGACGGAGTCTTGCTCTGCCGCCCAGGCTGGAGTGCAGTGGCCGGATCTCAGCTCACTGCAAGCTCCGCCTCCCGGGTTCCCGCCATTCTCCTGCCTCAGCCTCCGGAGTAGCTGGGACTACAGGCGCCCGCCACCTCGCCCGGCTAGTTTTTTTATATTTTTTTTTAGTAGAGACGGGGTTTCACCGTGTTAGCCAGGATGGTCTCGATCTCCTGACCTCGTGATCCGCCCGTCTCGGCCTCCCAAAGTGCTGGGATTACAGGCGTGAGCCACCGCGCCCGGCCGGGGTGTGATTTTCATCCAAATCGACAAGCCACTCTTCGCCGCCCCCAGCCCCTCTGGATCGGACTACTAGGCACACCCCAGGAAGTGATCAGGCTCCCCTTCCACCCCTGCGGGATGGGTCTCCTGCCTTGGGCCCCAAGCGCACTGCGGTTCCTGAAGTGCGCTGTTTCCGAAATCGTCCTGTAGCTCCTTTCAGGTTTCGTTGTGCCGCTAGGTAGGGGCACCAGGTCAGTGGAGAGCTGATTTCTTCTCCAGGCTAACGTTCTCCCGGTGGCACCTGGGGTCACAGGTCTCCCGAGGCCCAGGGCTCCAGCCCCCAGAGGCAAAGGAGGCAGTAAACCTGCCGTCTCTGGTCCCTTCGTGGTCGCCAAAAATGCTGCGGGAAACTGAGGACTGGAGAGACCGATAGGGAGAACAGGAGGATTGTTTATTTGCATCTAAAAAGCTGAGCATTAGGCCGGGCGCGGTGGCTCACGCCTGTAATCCCAGCACTTTGGGAGGCCGAGGCGGGCGGATCACAAGGTCAGGAGATCGAGACCACGGTGAAACCCCGTCTCTACTAAAAATACAAAAAATTAGCCGGGCGCGGTGGTGGGCGCCTGTAGTCCCAGCTACTCGGGAGGCTGAGGCAGGAGAATGGCGTGAACCTGGGAGGCGGAGCTTGCAGTGAGCCGAGATTGCGCCACTGCACTCCAGCCTGGGCGACAGAGCGAGACTCCGTCTCAAAAAAAAAAAAAAAAAAGCTGAGCATTAAACAAACACAGAGCAGGGTTTTTATGAGCGGACTTACGAAAGTAAAACAGAAGCAGTTAATTATATGATAGGTCACATGATTTATAGTATAGCATAACTTGTGGCTTTGCATAGCTGGTGCCTTGTAGCTGTGTCAAAAAAAAAAAAAAAAGAACTGGCTAAATACAGACATTTGTAAAACATAGTTGTGCTTAAGAAGCCAGGGAAAGGAGTAGCAGAAAGGAATTTGTTTTTCTTTTTTTCCTTCAACCTTGCTCTGGAAGGGGGTGTGTCTGGAGCCTATTCCTTTGGCCTTGGCTTTTTAAACAGTATTATCTCATAACTGTCCTTGAAGTGAGCTTGCTAAGCAGAGGAAAACTTGTTCCTTTTTTTTTTAACCCTTGCCTTGCCTGTTACTTTTCTTGGAGTGAATGAATGCATATTTATTTTTAAATTTCTGCCTCAGTGGGGGATGAAGAATCTGAGAGCTCTAGGTCTGTGGGAGGAAGGGGCAGGAGGGTCTCAGGGCTAGGAGAACACCACCCCAAACCCTGCTCCCATGCAGGGAAGCTGCAGCGTGGGGGAGGAGTTGGCCTGGGGGCTGCCCTGGGAGCTGGTGTCACTGCCCTGCTCGCTCTCTGTTCCTGCCTCGTCATCTTCGGGTAAGTGTCATCCCTGGGAGGGCAGGCAATGCAGAGTGTGGGAAGGGAGAGGTTTCCAGAATCCCAGACAGTCCCAGCCGCAGGAATCTAGATGGGGCAGTGGGTGTAAGAACTGGGCCTTGGGCAAGAGAATCAGAGCAGGGGTCTGCTCCAGAGCCCTGATCCAGGCCATCTATGAGGGTCCCCAGTTCTCACTGTAGAAGTCACCCCATGGATATGTCCCCACCCCACTGGCCTCCACGGCCTTCCAGCCTCTGCTAAGCCATGTAGGAAGCAGTCGCCCCACGCTCTGGGCCAGCCTGAAGACTGAAGGGCAGTGCTTCTTCCCTCAGGGTGAAGACCTGCAGGAAGGAAGCTTGCAAGAGGGCAGCAGCGAAGCAGGACGTGCCCTCCACCCTGGGGCCCATCTCCCAGGTGAGAGCCTAGCCTCTGTCTGCTGGGGCCCCAGCTGTTCCCCTTTCCGGGATGGCCATGGGCACTCCTCTTGGTGCCTTGCAGAATCATTGTGCCCCAAATAAGATTTTGCTCCTGGGTCCCCATCAATGCAGTCCCAAGTCCCATGATCTGGGGGGCACCCTCCCCCTTGCTCCCCATGTCCCCTCCCAGAGCCAAGGCCTCCCCAGGCCTGTCCATACTCTGCCTGTGCTCGAGTAGATCTTTGTGTTTGAGTAGATCTTCCGAGGTCCCTGAGGTCAGTCCAGGTCCAAGCAAATCCCTGTCTTTCTCACACCTCCTCCTTCCTGGGCATCCACTCATAATTTGTAATTAGATAGTAACTTGATTGACTAGAGCTTTAATGTCTGCTTCTCCTTCCACACTGCAAGCTGCCTGAGGTCAGGGATGGTGTCTCCCTAGTTCCCCCGGGAATATCCAGGGGCTGGCACAGGGGAGCTGTTCCATAAAGGCAGCGGGTGCTGGAGTCAGAGAGACCTGGACGTGAATCCTGGCCTGACCACTGCTTAGATGTGTGGGTTTGGGGAATTTACTCAGCCTCCATTTCTCCATCTGATCATGTGGACCATAGTGCCTCCCCAGTAGATTGGGGTGAAGATTTTATGAGTCTGGATTGTGGTGAGGATTTTATGAGTCTAGCAGTGAATTACCAAGAGCCAGATGTTATTGTTCTCAAATATTTGCTGAATGAGTGAATGGATGAGGGCCCAGCCAGCGTCTGTGGAATGAGTAGGTGAAACAGGAAATGCTCAGCTTCCAGGTCCTCTTGTGCATCCTCCTTGCTCTCGCTTAGCCCCCATGATCCTAATTTGACTCCCTTTCTCCCCTGCATTCAGGGTCAGCAGCATGAATGCTCGGCAGGCAGCTCCCAAGACCACCTGCCCCCAGGTGCAGCCACCCCCACCCCAGGGCAGGGGGAAGAGCAGGAGGTCTACTACGCCTCCCTCAGCTTCCAAGGGCTGAGGCTTCGGGAGCCTGAGGACCAGGAGGCCCCCAGCAGCACTGAGTACTCAGAGATCAAGATCCACGAGGGACGGCCCCCGAGGGGCCTGGGCTTTGGGCTTCAGTTGGAGAAGGAGACGTCAGGGATGGTTCCAAAGTGAAGAGTTCTCCATGGAAACAGGACACCAGCAAGTGCGTGGGAGTCGTGCTGCTGTGACGGCCAGAACTGGACTCAGATTTCAGCCCCATCCCCAATGAAGAGCTTGAGTTTGAAGATTAGACTCTTTTTTTGAGACAGGGTCTCACTCTGTCCCCCAGGCTGGAGTGCAGTGGTGCAATCTCAGCTCACTGTAGTCTCAACCTGCCAGATTGAAGTGATCCTCCTATTTCAGCCTCCCGAGTACCTGGGACTGCAATTGTGAGCCATCACACCAGGCTCATTTTTGTATTTTTAGTAGAGACAGGGTTTCGCTGTGTTTCCCAGGTTGGTCTTGAACTCCTGGGCTCAAGCAATCTGCCTGCCTCTGCCTACCAAAGTGCTGGGATTACAGACGTGAGCCACCGTACCTGGCTGAAGATTATACTTTCAATTCATAGCGAGTTTGAAGATGACACTTTGAGGCATCGTGTCTATGGTTCATTACTACAGAAGCTTCTCTGAATGTGTAAAGCACAGGAAACCAGGCAGAGGAGGCACAGGGCGCTCTCCAGAACGAGAAGCCAGCTCCTGGGGTTGCTTTGCTGCAACCGTCATTCCCCATTGATAACCATTCTCCTCCTTCAGAAGAGGGAGAGTGAGAGAACCAAGTCCGAGTGGTTCCCATTTTAACATTAAAAAAATAAATAAATAAATAAATAAAAGGCTGTGCGTGGTGGTTCACACCTGTAATCTCAGCACTTTGGGAGGCTGAAGTGGGTGGATCACAAGGTCAGGAGTTCAAGACCAGCCTGGGCAAGACGGTGAAACCCCATCTCTACTAAAAACACAAAAATTAGCCGGGCATGGTGGCGGGCGCCTGTAATCCCAGTTACTGGGGAGACTAGGCAGATAATTGGTTGAACCCGGGAGGCAGAGGTTGCAGTGAGCTGAGATCGTCCCACTGCGCTCCAGCCTGGGTGACAGAGTGAGACTCTGTGTCTAAATAAATAAATAAATAGAGCCTGAGTTTGGGCAAGTCATCTTACTCCTCAGTAAAACGGACACAATAAACCTAAATCACAGGGCTATTGTGGGACAGAAAGGAAGTCATTAAAACAAGGCACCCAGGCCAGGCACGGTCGCTCACATCTGTAATCCCAGCACTTTGGGAGGCTGAGGCAGGCAGACCACATGAGGTCAGGAGTTCAAGACCAGCCTGGCCAACCTGGTGAAACCCCATTTCTACCAAAAACACAAAAATTAGCCAGATGTGGTGGGGCACACCTGCAGACCCAGTGACTCAGGAGGCTGAGGCACGAGAATCATTTGAACTCAGGAGGCAGAGGTTGCAGTGAGCCGAGATTGCACCACTGCACTCTAGCTTGGGCAACAGAGTGAGGCTCTGTCTCAAAAATAAATAAATAAGGCCAGGCATGGTAGCTCACGCCTGTAATCCCAGCACTTTGGGAGGCCAAGGCAGGCCTCATGCCTGTAATCATGCTGTGTCTACTAAAAATTCAAAAATTAGCAGGGCATGGTGGTGGATGTCTCTAATCCCAGCTACTAGGGAGACTGAGGCAGGAGAATTACTTAAACCCGGGCGGCAGAGGTAGCAGTGAGCTGAGATCATTGCACTCCAGCCTGGATGCCAAAAGCAAAACTCGGTCTCAAAACAAAAAAGAAAGAAAAGAAAAGAAACAAGAACTCACTATGTTGCCCAGTCTGGTCTCAAAGTCCTGGCCTCAAGCAATCCTCCCACCTCAGCCTCCAAAAGTGCTAAGATTACAGGTGTGAGCCACCATGTTGGGCTGACCTGATCTTGTAACTCCAAGTTTCTACCCTTTTACTGACATCTGTCCATTTTTCTCTCCTCCTAACCCCCAGCAACCACGGTTCTAATTCTACTTTGTTTCCATGAGTTTTGTGGCAGGAGAATAGGGGATTAGGGGAACGGGAGCTCAGCAGGTGCAGCCAGTTCCTACAGACAGGAGAGCGCAGGTGTGGCGCACAGGCCACATTCTTGCTCCCATGATAACAAGCCACATAGCCTCTGATTGACTGCGGGCCGGGTCTCCGCTATGGCCCCTGATTGGTCGTGAGCCAATCCTTCATAGCATGTAACCAATTGGAGGCCTCTGAAGGGCGCCTAGGGGTGTTGCCGGGTTCCTTCTAGCTTATTACAAACCCTAATTGGGGAGCCTCTTGAGCTGCTGGCTGGATCCCGCTCCCACTCTGAACTGTCTTCAATAAATCTGTGCTTTTCTATTCACAATAGCAAAGACATGGAATCAACCCAAATGCCCATCAATGATAGACTGGATAAAGAAAATGTGGTGTATACACCATGGAATACTATGCAGCCATAAAAAAGGATGAGATCATGTCCTTTGCAGGGACATGGATGGAGCTGGAAGCCATTATCCTCAGCAAACTAACACAGGAACGGAAAACCAACACCGAACGTTCTCACTTCTAAGAAGGAGCTGAACAATGAAAACACATGGACACAGGAAGGAGAGCAACACACACTAGGGCCTGTCAAGGGGCCGGGGAAGGGACGGCATCAGGAAAAACAGCTAATGCATACTGGGCTTAATACCTAGGTGATGGGCTGATAGGTGCAGCAAACCACTGTGACACACGTTTACCTATGTAACAAAGCTGCACGTCCTGCACATGTACCCCAGAACTGTAGGGAAAAGAGATCAGACTGTTACTGTGTCTATGTCTTCCCTTTCTACATAGACACAGTAACAGTCTGATCTCTTTTTTCCCTACAGAAAGGAAGAAACTCCATTTTGACCTGTACGCTGAACAATTGCTTTGCCCTGAGATGCTGTAATCTGTAACTTTGCCCCAACCTTGAGCTTACAGAAACATGTGTTGTGTGGAATCAAAGTTTAAGAGATCTAGGGCTGTGCAGGATGTGCCTTGTTAACAAAATGTTTACAGGCAGTATGCTTGGTAAAAGTCATCGCCATTCTCTGGTCTCGATAAACCAGGGGCACAATGCACTGCAGAGAGCCGCAGGGACCTCTGCCCTGGAAAGCTGGGTATTGTCCAAGGTTTCTCCCCATGTGATAATCTGAGATATGTCCTCATGGGATGGGAAAGACCTGACCGTCCCCCAGCCTGACACCCGTGAAAGGTCTGTGCTGAGGAGGATTAGTAAAAGAGGAAGCACGATGCTGTGGTTCAAGTCGGTCTCAGTATCTTTGGGAGGCCGAGACGGGTGGACATTTGCGTCAGGAGATCGAGACCATCCTGTTAATACAGAAAATCCCCGTCAAAAAATACAATTAGCTGGTGCGCAGGATGGCCAGTAGTCCCAGTTAATTAGGAGGCTGAGGCTGGAGAATGGCGTGCGGCCAGATCAGCTACTGCATTCTCCAGCCTGGCGATTGCCAGCGACTCTGTCCAAAAGGCCTCTGGCGGTCGAGACAGTGAAGGCCACTACCCCTGCCTGCCCCTGGGAACTGAAATGTCCTGGCATAAAACCCGATTGCATACTCTGTTCAGCTCCCTGAGATAGGAGAAAAGCCCCGGTGGCGGGACGCGATACGCTTGCGCAATGCCTTGTTATTCTTTTTTTTTGAGACGGAGTCTCACGCTGTCGCCTCAGGCTGGAGTGCAGTGGCGCTGATCTCGGCTCACTGCAAGCTCCCGGCTCTGGGTTCACGCCATTCTCCTCGCCTCAGCCTCCTGAGTAGCTGGGATCATGTGGCCACAGCCACTTCGGCTACTTTTGTATTTTAGTAGAGATTTGGGGCCTCACTGTGGTCTCTGATTCCTGACCTTTGTGATCCTCTCTGCCTGCCTCCCAAAGTGCTGGGATTACAGGCGTGAGCCACCGCGCCCGGCCTTGTTATTCTTGACTCCACTGTGATGTTTGGGCAGAGAGAAACATAGATCTGGCCTGCGTGCACATCCAGGCATAGTACTTCCCCTTGAACTTAATTGTGACACAGATTCCTTTGCTCACATGTTTTCTTGCTGACCTTCTCCCTATTATCACCCTGCTCTCCTACCGCATCCCTTTTGCTGAGATAGTGAAAATAGTAATCAATAAATACTGAGGGAACTCTGAGACCGGTGCCGGTGCAGGTCCTCTGTATGCTAAGCTCTGGTTCCCTGGGCACACTTTTCTTTCTCTATACTTTGTCTCTGTGTCTTGTTTCTTTTCTCAGTCTCTCGTCCCACCTGACGAGAAACACCCACAGGTGTGGAGGGGCTGGCCACCCCTTCACCCCAGAACTTAAAAAAATCTGTGCTTTCCTTTGGGAGGCAGAGGCGGGCAGATCACTTGAGGTCAGGAGTTCGAGACCATGCTGGCTAACACGGTGAAACCCCGTCTCTACTAAAAACACAAAAATTAGCCGGGCGTGGTGGCGGGCACCTGTAGTCCCAACTACTCGGGAGGCTGAGGCAGGAGAATGGCGTGAACCCGGGAGGCGGAGCTTGCAGTGAGCCAAGATCCCGCCACTGCACTCCAGCCTGGGCCACAGAGCGAGACTCCGTCTCAAAAAAAAAAAAACAACACAAAAAACTGTGCTTTTGTTACTCCATTCTTCTGTTGCTTTGTCCCTCCTTTCATTTTCTTTTGTTACTTGATTTGTGCATTTTGTTCAATTCTTTGTTCAACACGCCAAGAACCTGGACAACTCTCCAGTGACATTTTGACTTCTGTGGATTCCACATGTCTGTGAGATCGCACGGGATTTGTCTACCTCTGATTTCGGGTTAATTTCTGTTGTTGCAAATGGCAGGATTTCTTTTTCGTAAGGATGAGTAGTATTCAACTGTATTATGCATGTTTTGTGTGTCTGCATATGTACAGGTGACCCTTGAACCGCACAAGTTTACACTGGGGTATACACAGATTTTCTTCCTCTTCCACCACCCCTGATACAGCAAAATGAATCTCTCCTCTTCCTCTTCCTCCTCAGCCTACTCAACGGGAAAACAACGAGGATAAAGGGTTTTTTTTTTTTTTTTGAGACAGAATCTCTCTCTGTTGCCCAGGCTGGAGTGCAGTGGCGGGATCTCGGCTCACTGCAAGCTCCACCTCCCAGGTTCATGCCATTCTCCTGCCTCAGCCTCCCGAGTAGCTGAGACTACAGGCGCCCGCCACCTCGCCCGGCTAGTTTTTTGTATTTTTTAGTAGAGACGGGGTTTCACCGTGTTAGCCAGGATGGTCTCGATCTCCTGACCTCGTGTTCCGCCCGTCTCGGCCTCCCAAAGTGCTGGGATTACAGGCTTGAGCCACCGCGCCCGGCCAAAATGGGAATTTTTAACAATGGGTTCGACAAACATGCCCCATCCCTTCTGAGCGCTTTGCATGTATTAACTTATGCAATGCCCGGAACCCTATGAAGTGATTGTTGTTATCACTGCCATTTTATAGTGGAGGGAACCAAGGCACGGCAAGGCCAAGCACGATTCCCAAGGTCACACAGCCAGCAGGTGGCCAGGCCAGGCGGGGCACTACCCCGTGCTGTCAAGCACCATACAGACTCAGCTCTTCGGCCCCAGGCCGGAGCCTCCTTGCACTGACAGGGTCGTGAATGGCTTTCGTGTGTGCCCTGCCCATTGGGATGCGACCTCCGGGGGCGGGGACCTCTTCCGGCGCGGGAGGCATTTAATGAGCTCTCTGGACAGAGAGTCTTAGGAGAGCCACTTCCCTTCTTAGCTGCCTAAAACACCCTGCAGGGCTCTGCTCTGTGAACTGTATTCGAAGGCAGGGCTTCTAATACATAAACCGACCAGAAGGAAATGACCGGCTTGGACGGTCTGAGTCTGGGATGGAGCAAAACCCACTTCCGGCGGGGTACGCGCGCCTCCTGGCGGCGGATTCCTGCTAAGACAGCTCCGCCCACAGGCCAGACATGTTTGATTTCCGAAGCGTGCGATTTGCAAACCGGCTATTGTCTGAAAATCACTATGTCAAGCTGGGGGGCGCCTACCACTGGCTTCCAAAATTTTCTGACCATGACTCACAGTAAGAAATCATTTCGCGCCCGGCGCGGTGGGTCACACCTGTAGTCCCAGCAGTATGGGAGGCCCAGGTGGGCGGATCACGTGAGGTCAGGAGTCGAGACCATCCTGGCCAACACGGTGAAACCCCGTCTCTACTAAAAATACAAAAATTATCTGGACTTGGTGTCTTGCACCTGTGGTTCCAGCTACTCAGGAGGCCGAGGCCGGAGAATCGCTTGAACCTAGGAGACAGAGGTTGCAGTGAGCCAAGATTGCACCACTACACTCCAGCCCGGCGACAGAGTAAAACTCCATCTAAAAAAAAAAAGTTATACTCACTTCCGCACTTCATGGAATTGCAAGTGTTCAATGAACACAAATACGAAACACATCAGGAAGGCAGAAATGGTAAGTAACTGCTTAAGGGGGATGAGGTTTTCTTTTGGAGTGATAGAAACGATTACGAAAGAGACAGAAGCAGTAGTTGCAGAGTACCGCGAATGTACTAAATGCCACTGTTCTGTGAAATGGCCCCTGTAAAATGGTTTTCTATTATGTGAATTTCACCTCAATTTAAAAAAAAATCATACTTGGTAAGGAGACTTTTTTTTTTTTTTTTTTTTTTTTTTGGAGACAGAGTCTTGCTCTGTCGCCCAGGCTGGAGCTCAGTGGCGCGATCTCGGCTCACTGCAAGCTCCGCCCCCCGGGTTCACGCCATTCTTCTGCCTCAGCCTCCCGAGGTCAGGAGATCGAGACCATCCTGGCTAACACCGTGAAACCCCGTCTCTACTAAAAAAAAATACAAAAAATTAGCCGGGCGTGGTGGCGGGCGCCTGTAGTCCCAGCTACTCGGGAGACTTTATTTAGAGACTCAGTCTCGCTCTGTCACCCAGACGAAACCACGGCTCACTGCAGCCTTGAGAAGAGACTTAATTTTAAAGGGTTTTTTTAAGGTGGGAAAGGGACGATTGCAATAGAGAGAAGCAAAAGATTTGCAAGTGAGACAAGAATTGAACAGGAAGGTTTTTTCCTTTTTTTTTTTTTTTTTTTGAGACAGAGTCTTGTTCTGTCGCCCAGGCTGGAGTGCAGTGGTGCAATTTCAGTCCACTGCAACCTCTGCCTCCTGGGTTCAAGCAATTCTACTGCCTCAGCCTCTCAAGTAGCCGGGACTACAGGCACACGCCACCATGCCCAGCTACTTTTTGTATTTTTAGTGGAGATGGGGTTTCACCATGTTGGCCAGGATGGTCTCGAACTCCTGACCTCAAATGATCTGCCTGCTTTGACCTCCCAAAGTACTGGGATTACAGGCATAAGCCACCGTGCCCAGTCCCTTCTTTAAAAAATAAAATAAAATAGAGATAGGGTCTTGTTCTGTCACTCAGGCTGGCATTCAGTGGCATGATCACAGCTCACTGCAGGCTCAAACTCCTGGGCTCAAGGGATCCTCCTGCCTCAGCCTCTCAGAGTGCTGGGACTACAAGCACGTGCCAACATGCACGGCTAATTTTTAATTTTTTTTGTAGAGATAGGGTCTCACTATGTTGCCCAGGCTTCTCTGGAATATCCTCCTCAGCCTCCCAGAGTGCTGGGACCACAGGTACAGGCCACGTGCACAGCCAAAGACTTTTTCTTTATGGGGAGGAGTAAACAAGGCTAGAAAAAACCAGCTGTGGGGAAATAAGATGCAAGGGCTACTGTACAGGACAATAGACCAGGGAATGTTTTATTCTTCTCAGGAGAGGTGCTTAAGGAGGGGCTGTATTCTGGCTGAGCCTGTGGACGGACTGAAATTCAGAGGCCGAGCAGTGAGGAGAAAGTTAGGTTAAACGAGCATTTTGTTTCAATTGATCACTGGGGACAAAACAGTGCAGCTAATCATGTATGAGACAAATAAATGGGAATTTGGGGGGGTCTATGTCTGCCATTGTCTTTGGCAGACAAGGGGTTCATCCTCAAGTCTTATCTAAGTCATATATGGAAGGGTGGTTCTTCTCAGTACGTCATCTCCTAGAATGCAAAAAAGCAGGATTTCTTTTTTGTTGTTAGTTTTTTAAAACTTTTTGGGCCAGGCGTGGTGGCTCACGCCTGTAATCCCAGCACTTTGGGAGGCTGAGGCAGGCGGATCAGGAGGTCAGGAGATTGAGACCATCCTGGCTAACACAGTGAAACCTCGTCTCTACTAAAAATGCAAAAAAATAGCCGGGCACGGTGGTGGGTGCCTGTAGTCCCAGTTACTTGGGAGGCTGAGGCAGGAGAATGGCGTGAACCCGGGAGGCGGAGCTTGCAGTGAGCCGAGCTCGAGCCACTGCACTCCAGCCTGGGGGACACAGCGAGACTCTGTCTCAAAAAAAGAAAAAAACTTTTTGTAGAGACAGGCTCTCGCTATGTTGCCCAGGTTGGTCTCAAGCTCCTGGGCTCAAACGATCCTCCCACTTCAGCCTCCCAAAGTGTTGGGATTACAGGTGTCAGCCACCACGCCTGAGCCGGAAAAGTAGGGGGATTTCTTCACTGTCACTGTTGTCCAGGCGCACAAGGCTCCAGTAAAATTCAGCACTATTGCAAAGAAAGAGGCTTTGCAGATGGGTGGAGAATAACTTTTTTTTCATTCATTCGAGACATTCATTCATTCGTTCTCTTGCTCAGGCTGGAGTGCAGTGGCACAATCTCGACTCACTGCAACCTCTGCCTCCCGGGTTCAAGCGATTCTCCTGCCTCAGTTTCCCAAGTAGCTGGGACTACAGGCGTGCGCCACCATGCCCAGCTAATTTTTGTATTTTTAGCAGAGACAGGGTTTCACCATGCTGGCCAGGCTGGTCTCGAACTCCTGACCTCAAATGATCCGCCTGCCTCAGCCTCCCAAAGTGCTGGGATTACAGACGTGAGTCAAGGCGTCCAGCCCCAAGTAATTTTTTTTTTTTTTTTTTTTGAGACGGAGTCTCACGCTGTCGCCCAGGCTGGAGTGCAGTGGCGCGATCTCGGCTCACTGCAAGCTCCGCCTCCTGGGTTCACGCCATTCTCCTGCCTCAGCCTCCTGAGTAGCTGGGACTACAGGCGCCCGCCACCGCGCCCGGCTAATTTTTTGTATTTTTAGTAGAGACAGGGTTTCACTGTGGTCTCGATCTCCTGACCTTGTGATCCGCCCACCTCGGCCTCCCAAAGTGCTGGGATTACAGGCGTGAGCCACCGCGCCCGGCAAGTAATTTTTTTTGTAGAGACCGCGTCTTGCTGTGTTGCCGAGGCTGGTCCCCATCTTCTGACCTCAAGTGATCCTCCTGCCTCAGCCTCCCAAGTACGTAGGACTACAGGTGCACACCACCTTGCCCCACTAAATTTTTTTTTTTTGAGATGGAGTTCCACTCTTGTTGCTGAGGCTGGAGTGCAATGGTGCAATCTCGGCTCACTGCAACCTCTGCCTCCAGGGTTCAAGGGATTCTTCAGCCTCAGCCTCCCAAGTAGCCGGGATTACAGGGACCCACCACCACGCCCGGCTAATTTTGTATTTTTAATAGAAACGAGGTTTCACCATGTTGGTCAGGATGGTCTCAAACTCCCTGACTTCAGGGGTGATTCACCCACCTTGGCCTCCCAAAGTGCGTGCTGGGATTACAGGTGCCAAGCCAGCAGCTACTCAGCCATTTTTTTAAATTATTTCTGCAGAGATGACTTCATTATAAGCGTCAGGCTTGTTTCCCCTCCTGGGCTCAAGTAATTCACTTGGCACAGCCTCCTGGATTACAGGTGCATGGCGCCACTGCGCCAGGACCCCCCACCTTTTTTTTTTTTTTTTTTTTTTTGAGATGCAGAGTCTCATTTGTCAGCCTAGGCTATGTACGGATCTCAGCCCACGCAAGCTCCTACCCCGGGTTCACGCATTCTCCTGCTCCCAGCCTCCCAGAGTAGCTGGGATTCACAGGCGCCAGCCACCACGCCTGCTAGTTTTTTTTGTATTTTTAGTAGAGATGGTTTCACCCTGTGTTAGGCAGGATGGTCTCACCTGACCTCGTGATTCCACTCCATCTCGGCCTCCCAAAGTGCTGGGATTATATGCGGAGCCATCACTCGCCTTTTTTTTTTTTTTTTGAGACAGAGTTTCAATCTTGTTTCCCAAGCTGGAGTGCACATACCCATCTTCGGGCTCACTGCAGCCTGGCTCTAGGCCTGGCAGAGAGTCTCCTACCTCAGCCTCACAAGTTGCCGTGATTACAGGCTGGCACCACCACGCCCAACTAATTTTGTATTTTTAGTAGAGATGGGGTTTCACCTTGTTGGTCAGGCAGGTCTTGAACTCCTGACTTCAGGTGATCCACCCACCTTGGCCTCCCAAAGTGCTGGGATTACAGGCGTAAGCCACAGCACCCGGCCATTTTTTTAAAATTATTTTTTGTAGAGATGAGTTCCGATTATGTTGCCCAGGCTGGTTTCCACCTCCTGGGCTCAAGCAATTCACCTGGCACAGCCTCTCAAAGTGCTGGGATTACAGGCGTGTGCCACTGCGCTCAGCCCCCCACTTTTTTTTTTTTTTTTTTTGAGACAGAGTTTCAATCTTGTTTTCCAGGCTGGAGTGCAATAGCACGATCTCGGCTCACTGCAGCCTCTGTCTCCCAGGCTCAAGAGAGTCTCCTACCTCAGCCTCACAAGTGGCCGTGATTACAGGCTCGCGCCACCACACCCAACTAATTTTGTATTTTTAGTAGAGATGGTGTTTCACCTTGTTGGTCAGGCAGGTCTTGAACTCCTGACCTCAGGTGATCTGCCCACCTCGGCCTCCCAAAGTGCTGGGATTACAAGGTCACCCTCTCCCCAGCTGCTTCTCTCACAAAGACAAGATGCACAGGCCAGAGGAAATGCTTCATTTTATTTTTGCTCATAACGTCCCAAAAAAATCAGTACTCCACCATCCCTCACCTAGACACAGCCCCTCTCCAACACCTTCACAAAACACTGATTTTCTCCCACAGCTAAAATGAACACCCAGTCACCAAGTACAGTCCTGCCCTGCCCCTCCTCCCATTGGCCTGCTCATCTTCCCGCTCCGTAAACCTGGCTGCCTTTAGGCTTCCTCCCTTAGCATAGTGTCCCAAGGTCACCTAGCCTGCTTTTTGCCTGTAGGATATGGGTCCACTTCTCAAAGCCTGCCCTGACTTACATCCTCATTTGCATAGTCCTTCAGCCCTATCCTGTAGCCACTCCACTCACCCCAGACAACCAGCTGCAAGAAACCAGGTTTGAAATTCAAGAGACCAGGTTTCCAAGCTCCCAGCTGCTTCCTGTATTCCCCGTGGGCCTCGGTGCCTTGGATGTTATGTGACGGGCACAGACATTGACTAAGGCCAAACATTTAATGATTTGGAGGAGAGAAGAGGGAAGAAAATCCAGAAATACACAAGAGAGGTGATAAAAGCAGAGAGAGGATAAAAGGATAAAATCAGAGAGGAGTTGGGTGGTTTTGTGGGGAAGAAGGGTTTTTTTTTAATAGAGACAGGGTCTTACTATGTTGCCCAGGCTGGTATTGACCTCCTAGTCTCAAACGATCTTCCTGCCTTGGCCTCCCAAAGTACTGGGATTACAAGCATAAGCCATTGTGCCCGGCCAAGAGAGGGGTATGGAATTAGGTGGAGGCAGGGGGATGATGGAGCCAGAGCTGAAGACCAGCCCCCAGAAGCCACACCCCCGTCCTTCTAGCAGCTACGGGTCCTCTGGCTCCGGGCCTTGTACACCTCGATGAGCAAGTCCTTGACGTACTGGATCTCGCGCTCCACAGACTCTGCCCGTTCCCTCAGCTCGCGATTCCGCGCCTCCAGCCCCTGGCACTCGCCCTCCAGGGCCTCACCCTCTGCCCGCTTCCGCTGGCGGTACCTCAGAGCCGCCGACTTGTTCTGGTCTCTCTTCTTCTGCTTGCGGTCCCCTCGGGTAGTGGCAGGATGTGGGTAGGGGGTCAGGCGAGAAGGTTGAGGTGGAAGAGGAGGAAGGGGCTGCTGTGGCACGGGCAGGGGCGGCATCCCCACCTCCCCCTGCCCAGCCTCATTGCGGCAGTAGATGGCCAGCAAGTCCAGAGTATCCAAGACAGGGGGCTGGGGGAGGTCAAAGGAGGGGAGGGGCAGGGGGAGGGAGGGGCCTGGTGGTGGTGGTGGTGGTGGTGGTGGTGGCGGTGGCGGGGAGGGTGGCGGGAGGAGCGGGGCATCTAGGAAGAAGTCTTCCATCTGTTCCAGCTCCTTCTTGAGGAGGGCGGCCATCGCTTCCAGGTCGGGTGGGGTTGGGGAAGGTTGGGGGAGGGTGCCTGGGGGGAAAGGGGGCTCCAGAGGGAGGAGAGCTGTGAAATCAACTCGCTCAGTCATCCAGTCAGAGAAGCCATCACCTGGGATGAAAGTGGGGAGGGACACAAAATCTCCTGAGTTGCTGGTCTTCTGCCTAGTTGGGTGCTCACTCACATCTCATTCAGGCGCATCTGTTCCATTCATTCAGTAAAACAACTAACCAGTGAATCATCAAACCAGTCAACAAACCAATAAACCAGTGAAGAAACCAATAAACCAGTCAACCAACCAACCAACCATCAACCATCTAACCACCCAGTCAACCAAGCAATCAACCAACTAACTAACCATTCAACCAACCAACCAACCCATCAACCAATCAATCAAGGAATCAGCCAACCAACCAAATAAACCAGTCAACCAATCAATCAACCCATTAATCAACCAATGAACCAGATGACCAAAAACCAACAAATTAGCCAATGAGAGAATCAGTCTTAACCTTTAAGAGGGTCCAGGGGAAAAAAAAATTAAAAAATAAAAAAAGATATAAAAAAAGACAGAACCAGCCAACCAACCAGTGACTCAACCAACAGTCAATTAAGCATTTCTTCAACCATTCCAACATCTCCTTTACTGAGTACTCTGTATCTGTGGTGTCTGTATTTACTCTGTTCTTAAAAGGCAAACTAGATCACATTACACACATAGATACACCTTGTTTCATCTTTACGCATTAATTACTGAAAACCCACGATGTGCCAAGCATTTGGGATACAGTAATGAATAAAATGATTCCTGCCTCCTGAGGGCTTCTGCATATGCAGTTCCCTCCAACTAAAATGCTCTTCCCTTGGATGTTTTCCTGGCTCATTCCTTTCCTTTTTTTTTTTTTTATTTTTTATTTTAAGGGATAAGGTTTCACTCTGTTGCCCAGGCTGCAGTGCAGTGGCATCATCTTGGCTCACTGCAGCCTAGGCCTCCCAGGCTCAAGCGATCCTCCCACCTCAGGCTCCTAAGTAGCTGGGACTACAGGCATGCTCCACCATGCCTGGGTAATTTTTTTTTTTTTCGCTATAGATATGAGGTCTTGCTATGTTGCCCAGGTCCTGAACTCCTGGACTAAAGCAATTCTCCCTCCTCAGCCTCCCACAGTGCTGGGATTACAGGCCACCATGCCTGGCTTCCTTCCCATCCTTTATGCCTCCGTCAACATGTTACCTACTTGCAGGTCTTCTGGCTACCCACTCTGAATTAGGTCCCCTTTGTCATTTTGTAGCTCAGCTGCTAAGTCTTTCTGACTTATTCCAATACACTCTCATTTAATTTGCCTCTGGTCTACTCTCCACAGTGTGAGCTGCTGGAGGGCACAGACCATGTTCTTCTTGTTCCCAGCTGTATCCTCAGCACCTAAAACAGTGCCTGGCACATTGTAGGCACTCAACATTTAATGAATACATGGATGAGTTCTTCCTCCCCCATCTTCCCCTGCCCTCCACTCCCCTCCCCCACCTTCCACCTGCCCTTACCTGCCAGGGGCTCTCCCCCCACTGGAAGCCCGCCCTCCAGGGCTCCCCCAAGGACCTCATAGGGAGCCACGGGGGCAGGGGCAGGGGGGAGTTTCCCATAGTCTACGAGCCATCCCAGCCCGCTAGCTGGGAGCAGGGTCCTGTCCAGCTCCAGCCCCAGCGTGGCCAGGAGTGACATGGCTGTAGCACAGGTGCAGGGCGCTGTAGCACAGGTGCAGGGCACTGATGGCAACAGGAGCGGCTGCACCAGCAGCTGGGACGAGGCTCTGGAGGATGCTCAGCTGGACGAAGACAGGCACCAAGGCGAAAGTGGAAGACCTACACGTGTGAGACAAGAGTGGGTGCGGTCGTGGGGTCAGGAAAGCCTCATCCACCGGCAAAAATCATGGGGAAGCCAAGCCACACCCCCAGGCACGTCCACGGGGCTCCTCCTTCCCCCTTCCAACCACAGTTTATAACTAAGCCTCAGCCTCTCCGAATTCTAAATTTGCCCTTTCTTTACCCAAATCTGAGCCCCACCCACTCCCAAGGGAATTTCTTTAGGTCCTAAGGTAGGACCGATGCCCCACCCTTTCCCCCAATACAGAAACCTAAGGGTCTCCCAGGGGAATTACCTTAGGCCCCTCCCAACCACCTCAGAATATTCCGCTTCATGGAAAAACTCAATTCCAGGGACATTTTCTTCCAGCCACGCCCCTTGTCCTAAAATATTTCCTTTTGGCCCCACTGCCTTCCCAGCTTCCATCCCAAACCAGTGCCCAGGGGAACTGCCCCAGGCCCCAGCCCTTCAGCAATGTTATCCACTCAAATCCCACTCCTCGCTTTGCCACTGCCCCTCCAAGCCCCGCCCCTCATTGTTTATTTAGCTCCGCCCCTCTCCGATTCCCCAGAGGCCCCGCCTCTTTGTCCCATCGAAGCCCCACCCCTCAGCTAAAGGTTGGCTTAGCCCCGCCCCTTCTCACAATGGGCTCACGAAATCCCACCCATCGTGACGACAGTGGTTCTAGCCCCACCCACTTAGAGGGGCTGCCTCTAAGCCCCGCCTTCTCCCCTGTCAATCTAAGCCAGTCCCCGCCTCAGCAGGCGCCTGGTTTAAAAGGAAGAAGTTGGGCTGTGAGCCAGAGCAACGTGGAGCAGGGAGGGTGGAGGAGGGTAGAGGGGGCAGGCAGAGAACGGCTACCCGAACGCCAGCCGTCCACACGCGGCTATGCGCCAAGGGCCAAAGCGCATGCTACGTCTTCCGAGCTGTCCAATTGCTTTACACCTCCGCCTTCTTGGGAATCAGTGCGCATGTGCGGACACTCAGGGCCCGCCGCTCATTCATTATGGGGCACTGGTAGGCTACTGCGCAGGAACAACCAAGCACGCACAGAATCGTTTAGAAAAAGACCACACCCTCCCTTGGAGTGCGCAGGCGCAGCCACACGCCGGCTGACAAACATCGAGTCTCTAGAACTCTCCCACCCGGCTCCGGGCCCAGTGCGCATGCGCAGCCGCTCGCCTTCGGCCCACCGTACCTCTTCTGCGCCTGCGCGACCGTGATTCCCCGCTCGCAGCTCCCCTCCCCCCAGGACTCCCTAAAGAGGGCCACGAGCTGCGAAAGGGCGGGAAAGGCGGTTGGAGAGGGAGAGGTAAGCGGTTACTCACTCCATGGCTGCAGCAAGGAGAGGCGGCGGCGGCCTCGGCTGAAGAAAGAAGGTGGGAGCGGAGAGCGCAGGCGTGGTGAGCGCGGAGACGGGCTGGGGGCACAAAGGGGTCCAGGCTACAGAGCCATGGCCGGGGCTACGCAGGCGGAGGCGGAGAACGCTGTAGTTAGAAGAGACCGTGATCTGAGGACGGGGAATGAGGCGGCCCCGGGGACTGGGGACAGATATATTCCAGGTGGCGCAGCATGGCCCGCCCGGATCCTTCCGCGCCCCGCCCTCGCGGGGCCCCAACTGGGTGGCAGCCCCGTCCCCTCCTCCTGGGGATCAGGGGATCCGACCTCTTCCTTCCCACTCCTAGGGTCCAGGCCCCTCCTCCCTTTTGAGCCGGGGATCCAGCCCTCTCCTCGTAGCTCCGGGGTCTGGTTTCCTCCTAAACTCTGGTTTCTTTCTTTTTCTGCCTGTGAGGTCTGGGCCTGCTTCCTCCTGTGATTTTGTGGATCCAGCCTCATTCTCTTCCCGGAGACCTGCCCCATTTAATTTCTGTTTCCCTTTCCCTGCTTGCAGAATTTCCTGCCAGCCACACTTTTCATGTTTTCATCCCCCAACTGCTGACCCCGAGAAACCCTCGTGGGTTAGAGTCCAGCGTGAGTCACAGCACTCTCCCAAACACAGACCTACCAGGATGGCCTCGGGCAAATAGCTTAAGTTCTCTTGCTTCATTTCCCTATCCGTAAAATAAGAAAAATCAGCTCTCCTGGTGGGTTTATGAAACTCAAGACGGTGTCTGGCAAGCCTTATGCACAGAGTTCAACTCATACGTTCCTGTTCAATTTTTGTGTGTGTGTGTGTGAGATGAAGTCTCTCGGTCTCTGTCGCCCAGGCTGGAGTGCAGTGGCGCGATCTCAGCTCACTGCAGACTCCGCCGAGTTCACACCATTCTTCTGCCTCAGCCTCCCGAGTAGCTAGGATTACAGGCGCCCGCCACCACGCCCGGCTAATTTTTTGTATTTTTAGTAGAGACGGGGTTTCACCTTGTTAGCCAGGATGGTCTCGATCTCCTGACTTCGTGATCGGCCCGCCTCGGCCTCCCAAAGTGCTGGGCTTACAGGCGTGAGCCACCGCGCCCGGCCTCAACATATTTTATTGGGGCCCAGTGTCACTTCTTCCTTCCCCCTTGCAAGAGCCGCAGACATTGGACTGTCTAACTCTTGCTGTCGTTCTTCTGTCTCCCTCATTCCTCTGAAGTGTCTGTTTCCGGCCATCCTCATCTTCCGTTCCAAATGATGGGTGCCCAGGCCCCATCCCCTGGCAGGGATTCAGACATCGAGGCCCCAGCTGCGTCCTTTTCTCCATCCCTTGCCCTTGGCTTCCTTTCAAACAGTCCTTAGCTTCCACGGGATAGGAACTATCTCCCAACCCTGCCAAAAATGGAAGATTTCCGTTTCCCTTTAGTCAGAGGGTAGCCATCTTGCCCCTTCTCATGCACAGGGCCCTCCACCAGCCGAGGTGGATGTCGGTCTTTTCTCTCTTGCAGAAACCCACCTTGTCCCATCCACGTCGGCACATCCCAGCTGGAGTTCAACCTTCATCCCTTCTGTGGCAGTTAGGAGACTGAATCAAGGTCCAGAGAAGGTGGAGGAATCCTGGTATTGAGCGTTTTACACAAGCTTCTTTCTCCTCCCTTGTTGCGGGCAGGAAGCCCTTCTTGGGATCTGACCACCTTCCCTTAGAGCACTTATTGTCCACTTTGCCAGCTTTTGAGCAGCTGCCCTATATTTCCTTGAGCCTGTAGGGGTTGTATTATCACTGAGACAGTATACAGTTGTTCCCTAATGTCCTTTCTGCTCCTTCTGGATGCCTTCAGGATGCCACATCATATTTAGGCAGCTAAGAGCGTAAACTGAGCTTGTCCCATCCGTGGGCCCGCATGTGGCCCAGAATAGCTTTGAATGCAGCCTAATACAAATTCGTAAACTTTCCTAAACCATACGAATTTTTTGCGAGTGTTTTTTTTTTTTCTTTTGAGCTCATCAACTATCATTAGTGTTAAAATGTGTGGCCTAAGACAGTTCTTGCGATGTAGCCCCAGGAAGCCAAATTTTATACATCCTTGGCATAGACTCTGGAGCCAGATTTATGAGTTCAAAACCTGACTGCACCCCTCTTATTAGCTGTGTGACCCTAGCCATTTCCCTTCCCGGTGTCTCGGTTTCCCCTGTGGTACAAGGTGGTGTTAAGAGTACCTGCCTCTGGGCCAGGCACGGTGGCTTACGCCTGTAATCCCACCACCCTGGGAGGCTGAAGTGGGCAGATTGCTTGAGCTCAGGGGTTCGAGACCAGCCTGGGCAACATGGTGAAACCCCGTCTCTACCGAAAATACAAAAAAATAGCTGGGTGTGGTGGTTTGTGCCTGTGGTCCCAGCTACTTGTGAGGCTAAGGCAGGAGGATCACTTGAACCCTGGGGTGGGGCGGAGGTTGCAGTAAGCGGAGATTGTGCCACCACACTCCAGCCTGGGTGACAGAGTGAGACCCTGTCTCAAAAAAAAAAAAAAAAACTGCTTACCTCATAGGGCTGATTAAATGAGTTAATCCACGTCGAGCAGTTAGACTAGTGCCTGGGACACAGTAGGTGCTGCATAAAAGTGGTTATTGTTACTGCTATAATTAAGGTGGATGTGTTCTCATTCCATTGCTGTGCAGTAAGTCCAACTTCCTTCCACTTCTCAGTATAGGTTTTTGAGCAAAAGCAGATGGAATTAAGGGCAGACTGTTGGACAGACTGCCAGTGGTAAGGACGCAGAGACGTGCCCTACCCCACCCCCCACCGGCAGAATCTTCTCCTAAGAAGACCTTCTAGATTATACTTGGGAACTGGGTTTGGTTTGGTTTGGTTTTGAGACAGAGTCTTGCTCTGTCACTCAGGCTGGAGTACAGTGGTATGATCTCGGCTCATTACAACCTCCGCTTTCTGGATTCAAGCAATTCTCCTGCTTTAGCCTCCCGAGTAGCTGGGATTACAGGCGCCCGTCACCCCGCCCGGCTAATTTTTGTATTTTTAGTAGAGACGGGGTTTTGCCAGTTTGGCCAAGCTGGTCTTGAACTCCTGACTTCAGGTGACCCCCTCCCCTTCCTCGGCCTCCCAAAGTGCTGGGATTTACAGGCGTGAGCCACCACACCCAGCCTTAAGCAAGACCTACCTGGTTTTTTTGAGGTTTTGTTTGTTTGTTTTGAGACAGAGTCTCGCTTTGTTGCCCAGGCTGGAGTGCACTGGCACCATCTCAGCTCACTGCAACCACCGCCTCCCAGGTTCAAGCCATTCTCCTGCCTCAGGCTTCCAAGTAGCTGGGAATACAGGTGCGCACCACCACGTCCGGCTAATTTTTGTATTTTTCGTAGAGACGGGGTTTCCCCATGTTGGTCAGGCCGGTCTTGAACTTCTGACCTCGTGATCTGCCCGCCTCAGCCTCCCAAAGTGCTGGGATTACAGGCATGAGCCACTGCGCCCAGCCTAAATAAAATTTTTTATTTTGGAATAATTTTAGATTGACTCGACAGAAAAGTTGCAAAGATAACAGGGAGAATTTCTGTATGCCTCTCACTTGGTTTATCCCATTAACATCTTACATTACTTTGCTGCATTTGTCACAACCAAGGCAACATCAGTATGTTACCATTGGCCAGATGCCATTCTTGACACTGACCACACTTGATTCTGATTTTGGTAGTTGTTCCCTAATGTCCTTTCTGCTCCTTCTGGATGCCTTCAGGATGCCACGTCATATTTAGGCATCACGGCTCCGCAGCCTTCTCTGGCTTGTGACTGGCTTTAGACTTTCCTTGTCCTTCGTGACCCTGACCATTTGGAAAAATGCTGGTTGGGTATTTTATGGAATGTGCTTCCATTTGGTTTTGTCTCATACTTAGACTGGTATTGCAGGATATTGAGAGGATGGCCAGGTAGGATACTTTATTTTTATTTTTTTAAGTAGAGATGGGGGCGGGGTCTCACTCTGTTGCCCAGGCTGGTCTTGAATTCCTGGTTCCTGAGCTCAAGCGATCCTCCTGCCTCACTCTTCCAAAGTGTTAGGATTACAAGCCTGAGCCACTGTGCCTGGGATTTTTTGTTTGTTTTTGTTTTGTTGTGGGTTTTTTTTTAGGGTTTTTTTGGTTTTTTGAGACAGAGTTTCACTCTTGTTGCCCAGGCTGGAGTGCAATGGTGCCATCTTGGCTCACCGCAACCTCTGCCTCCTGGGTTCAAGAGATTTTCCTGCCTCAGCCTCCCGAGTAGCTAGGATTACAGGCATGCATCACCACACGTGGCTAATTTTGTATTTTTAGTAGAGAGGGGGTTTCTCCATGTTGGTCAAGCTGGTCTCAAACTCCCGACCTCAGATGATTTGCCCGCCTCGGCCTCCCAAAGTGCTGGGATTACAGGCGTGAACCACCGCGCATGGCCCAGCCTGGGTAATTTTTAACAACTTGGTCAGTAGGAGAATTGCATTGCTGGCTACGTGCAGTTTATGCTGGCTGCAGAGGTGCCTGGGCAGGGACTCTGCTTCCCCTCCCCACCCCCGCCCCCATCTCAACCCTTTTGCTGTCTCTCTAGCTATTGGGTCCCACCCACTTCAGCCCAGCCAGACTAAGCAGCTGGACTCAGGCTGAGTGGGTGCCAGTTGGCACCCTGAACTCTCCAGCCCCTCCCAGCCTGTTCTAGTTCACAGTGGGTCATCAGTGGTTGCCTGCGACCCTCCTCCCTAGACCTTCGAACCCTGAGTCCCCCCATGTGCACATTGCTGACCCAGACTTATGGCTCCTTCAGGACTCATGTCCTGGCCTCCCCCAGCCTGGAGCTCCCCTTCAACTCCTGAGCTGGGGCTTCAAGCAAGGGTGGGGCTGCTGGGGACTCTTTTTCGGTGCGGAGGGGCCAGGCTTGGGGAGTGAGGCGGTGGTTGCAGGCAGATTGCATCAGCCCTGGCTGTTTGACGGGGAGGGGGAGTTGGGGGATTCTCTGGGGACCCCAGCACACCTGGCAACCGCTCCTGGTTAGCAGAGCCTTGGATAAGGGAGAACTCCAGCACAGCATGAGTAGGGGGGGCATGGAGAGGGAGGGAGATCAGCCACCCATGTAGGACCCTGAGAATCTGGGACTCGGTGCCAAGAAGGGCCCTCAGGTCACAGAGGCTTGTTAGCGGGAGACAAGACTGAGGTCCCGAGAGGTAAGGGAGGTTGTGAAAATCACGCTGCCAGTTAGATGGGACCTCAGCCTCCACCATGCTGCACAGCTTCCAGGGCCCCAGGGCCCATGGTGTAGCCTCTGGGAGGCCTCCAAGCCCCGACCCTCACCTCAGGCCTGCTGCTGCTCACAACTGCCAAACGCTATTGATTCCCGCCTGCACCATGCCGTCACCCTGCTATTGCCGCAACCCCTCAGTGCTTTCCCAATCAGAGTGGCCCTGGCATGATGGAAAAGGCTCCGAGTTTTGCATCAGACAGACCTGGGTTCTGGTCCTGAGCCCAGCACTCAGTTGTAGACTGGAGTGCAGACAGGGCCCTCGTCTGCCTGAGCCTCGGCTGCCTTCTGCAATGTGGGTCAGAGCATGGGCCCTGGCGCCACCCTGCTGGGTTCACACCCCAACTCCACCAGTTCTGTGACCCTCAGCAAGTGGCAGCCTCTCTGTGACTCAGTTTCCCCTCCATAAAATGGGGATGAGATGGTCCATTGCAGCCGGTGGTTTTGAGGATTAAATGTGTACATGTGCGTAAAATACCTAGAGTGGGGCCTAGCATACGGGAAGTGCCCTGTGAGCAACAGTTTCTGCTCGGGTCCGGTGCCGGAGCGCTGTGGAGATGATGTCGGTGAAACCAGCGCCTGCTGGAGCCCAGGTCTCTGCATGATTCTCCTCTGTTCCCGCCACGCCTGCTTCTGCTTTCAGATCTGCCTTGCACAGATGTCTGCCTACGTGACTGCTCCCCCGAACACTTCGAGGGCAAAGTCAGGGCCCTCCTCATTCCCAGAATCGTTCCCCACAACCCCCCGCCCTGTGTTGCTATTTCTGTAGGCATCAATACATTTTCTAATGAGTTGCTCAGCACAGAGGCCAACGAATGTGATACTGAGGTCCCTGAGAGGAGCCAGGGAGGGTAACTGGGTCACGCAGGCCAGGGGTGCCGGGGTTGAAGGTGGGCGTCCTGGCAAACAAGGACAGGTAGGCCAAGGCCAGCTCAGTTGGGGAGAGGATGACGTGGGGGCTGGGAGACAGCACAGGCTGCCACGTGGCCCACAGTCCTCCAGAGCCCCTTCCCTCCCTTGCGCCACTCTTGTCCCTTCAGCAGAAGCAGTCACAGCTCTTACGCAAAAAAAAAGGACACAGCAAACTGATAACAGCTGACACCAGTGTCCTAGAGCCCAGGATGCCGTCACTTACCGCTTAGTGGCCTCGGACAAGACACTGCACTCCCAACCTGTGATCACCTCATCAGTAAAACGGGCACAATTGTAGAACTACCTCGGGGCAGTGTGGAGGGGCAGGGGGTTGACAGGGGAAGAGGCCTGGACCGGTGAACTGCTGACCACCTCGGGTCCATGTCAGGCCCAGAGGGAGGGGTGGCCCCCAGAAGCTCCTGGGCCCCTGAAAGGCACCGGGGCCGCAGCAACACTGGCAGCGCTCGCTGCTGGTGCTGAGCTGCTGGTTTCACAGGAGAAGCTAGAAATCCAGATTTTTTTTTTCTGTGACATCCAAGTTTTAAAGGTAGGCAAGTAATTCAGAAAAACCTGGAAAACCCCAGCAAACCACAAGTGTGGACAGGACTCAGGCCGCTGGCCCTCTGTGACTTCCCCTCCCCACAGCTGTCATCCTCTCTGCCCGTAGCAGAGGGCAAAAGGAAACCCAGCCCTCATTCTAAGAGTCTCCGAGGACTGGGGCTAGACCCCTCTGTGCTGGACTTTAGAAGCAGTGAGACAGAGCAGGGCCTCGTTCCAACACAGCCCTGTCCCATGTGAAGTAGAGGAGGACAGTGTTTCTGGGGAGCAGAGGAGGCGGTCTAGAGAATCCTTCCTGAGGGTCAGGATGCCTGCTGAAAGCGGGGCTAGTGTCTTACTCTCTTCCTAGCCGGCCGTCCACGCCCCCAGCCAGAGGCCAGCAGGAACACATTACTCATTGCCGCAGGAAGACTGTCCCCCACAGGGACCCGCAGGGCACCTCAATAAGGAGGTGTTTGGACTAACTTTAGGAGTTGGGCTGTCAGGGGCAAGCCCATGATGTGGATCTATTTGACCTAGAGCCCGGAGAAGCAAAGGGAGCCAGTGCCGGGGTTAGTTGAGAAACAGCCAGCAGCTCTGAGCCAGGGGGTGTTTGGTTGTTTCTGTGGTTTGGACATGGTGTTGTCTGTGTTGAGGCGTGATTCAGGAGTGGGCTTGTCTTGGTCCCTCGTGGTCGTGGTGGCCTGGCCTGGGGTTGGTGTTCTGGAAAGTTTGTCCAGCAAGAGAGCACAGGGCCCTGCTGTTGGGGCTGCTTTCTCGCAGCAAATGCGCTCATCCTGCCAAGATGGAAGGGTGAGCCGCCACCGCTGCGTCCAGAGGAGCCTGCTCCTGCATTCGGTTGGCCCAGGACGTGTGGTTCCTACAGGGTCACTAGGGCACAGAGGAGAGTACCTGGGCTTGAGCCCAGCCAGCACTCATAGGATGGATGGTCATGGTAGGAGCTGCAGCGAGAGAGGCGGAGGCGGGGAGCCACAGTGGGAGGGCCTCACGAGACCCCCTAGGTGCCCCCTCAACGGGCACGGGTGTACCCCCCATGGAGAGTTTTGAGGTCAGTGGCCATCAGAGCGCCAGGCCTTCGCCCAGTTTGATACAGACTCCTTTGCCCTCTTCCTGACCTACCACAGAGCAGGAATGGATGGGGGTTGGTGAGCAGCGGACGCCCCTCTCTTCCCTGCAGGAGCCTCAGGCCCTCATCTGCAGCTGGGGCGGGCGGATCATCCTGAATTGGATTTGAGAGTGAAGCCCAGGCTAGTCTGGAAGGTCATGGAGATGGCCCAGAAAGTCTCTGGAGAATGGGAAGGGGGACTGGATGAGTCAGGGGATGGTGGTGGTGGTGGCTGCAGTGGGGAGCGAGGCTCGGTGTGGTTAGGAGCTCAGCTGTGGGGCCAGACGCCTGGGCCAGCCCTTACTGGCTATGGGACTTGATGCAGGTGATTTCAGTCCTCTCACCTTTTTCAGTTTGCTCATTTATAAGTGGGAACCATGATAGTTTCCCCTCACCACATTGCCGGGGAAAGTTAAGTGAGTGAGAAATGCCACGAAATATGGGTATGGAGATGGCCGCCGAGACGGGAAGGTTCTGTATTTTGTTCCAGTTCTGAAAATGAAAGCCACCCTGCCCCCATCCTCTGGCTGCCTTCACCTGGTTCCCAGAGAAACCTCCATAGCAACCGTCTCCACCACAGCCCGGCCTGGGCCCTTCCCTCCTTCCCCCACCAACAGCTGTCCCCGGGGAAGCTGATGTTGACAAGAGGAGGGGCTGCGGAGGGGGCACAGGTGTGCGGTGTGCGCCGTTCCTCCCCCGCCACACACGCCTGTCCACTGCCTTCAGAGTCCCTCAGCCCTCATGCCTCAGTCCCTCTCCAGGCCTTGGTGTCCTGTGCCTGCACCACCGACCAGAGCGTTTCAGCTCTAGGCTCTTCCCCAGCCTGTTCTCAACCAGCATTACCGGCCACCCCAAGGAGGGCATGGGCCTGCCCTTAGAAACTCTGCCCAAGCCATTGCCCTCGGGCTAAAATCAGCTCTGAGCCTGATGTCTGTCTGCCTCCACAGCCTCACTGTGGCCTCTCAACCCCTTCCCAGCGCCCCCTGGTTGGTTGGTTGAGTGGCTTTATTGAGATACTGTATAATCCATATGCGTTTATCAAAGTGTCCAACTTAGTGGCTTTAGTACACTGACAGAGTTGTGCAGCCATCACCACAATTTTAGAACATTTTCATCACCCTAAAAAGAAACTCCTGGGCCGGGCGCGGTGGCTCACCCCTGTAATCCCAGCACTTTGGGAGACCGAGGTGGGCGGATCTCGAGGTCAAGAGATTGAGACCATTCTGGCCAACATGGTGAAACCCCGTCTCTACTAAAAATACAAAAGTTAGCTGGGTGTGCTGGAATGTGCCTGTAATCCCAGCTACTTGGGAGGCTGAGGCAGGAGAATAACTTGAAACCAGGAGGCGGAGGTTGCAATAAGCTGAGATCGTGCCACTACACTCCAGCCTGGTGACAGAGCGAGATTCTGTCTCAGGAAAAAAAAAAAAAGCCAGCGTGGTGACACACACCTGTAATCCCAGCTATTAGGGAGGCTGAGGTGGGAGGCCCACTGGAACCCGGGAGGTCAAGGCTGTGGGCTGTGATTGCCACCACTGCACTTCAGCCTGGGAGACAGAGTGAGACCCTGTCTTAGAAAAAAAAAAAATTTAATGCAGTTAGGTAGAGGGGAAAAAAATCTTTCAATACAAGGGAAAGAAATAAAAGTTCTTGGCCAAAAAGGAAGAAGCGTTGGCACCAGAGTATTCCTCAGATCTCTTCCAGTCCTGTTATTCATATTAAGAGCAGTGGTTCTAGAATCTTCATTAAAGTCTCTCTCTGGCAGTTTCCTGACTTTTCCGGGGTTGTCTTAGCTCATTCATTTTTCCTGTGGGGAAAATTGCTGTTGCTGGCACCACCTGAGCTCCTTTGGTAGCTTCTGGGCCTGGGGAGTGGAAAGGAGAAAGTAATTGCTAATTAGCCGTGAAGTGACTTCAAGGGAAAGAAGGGGAGAAGGTTGAGAACCAGTGAATCCAGGAATCATTTAGCTACTGCCTTGAGGCCGTCCTGTGTAGCAAGTGGCAGAGGCAGGATTTTGGTACCCTGGGCAAGTCGGCCCCCTCCGAGGGCCTTGGTTTCTTCATCTACCCGGGTGAGGAGAATAAACCTGCTTAAAATGATTTCCAGGATACATAAAGAAAGAACAGTAGAGAACAGTGCATCTAGCAGGCTGCCTTTTGTATGCAGGTGGGGATAGTACAAACCACGCTTTTGCTTAAATGCACAGCAAGTCGCTGCAAAGACTTGCAATAGCAACCTATCTCCAGGGGGCAGGGCTGGGTGGCTGTGGGACTCAGGGAAGACAGGCCACAGTATTCCCTTTTGTACCTGAGCTAGAACAATGTGAACATACTACCTGTTCACAAAATGAGTGTGTTTGTTTTTTGTTTTTTGAGACCGAGTTTCACTCTTGTCGCCCAGGCTGGAGTGCAGTGTTGCGATCTCGGCTCACTGCAACCTCCGCCTCCCGGGTTCAAGTGATTCTCCTGCCTCAGCCTCCTGAGTAGCTGGGATTACAGGCGTGCACCACCACACCTAGCTAATTTTGTAATTTTTTTTTAGTAGAGATGGAGTTTCTCCATGTTGGTCAGGCTGGTCTCAAACTCCCCACCTCAGGTGATACGCCCCGGTCCCCGGCCTCCCAAAGTGCTGGGATTACAGGTATGAGCCACTGTACCCGGCCTAGTTTTTACTTTTTTAAATACCCACCAATGTCACTGGGTTGTGGCGGGGTGGTGCGGCCTCCTGGGTAGTGAGCACACAGGAACATTTAGGCCTTGAAACATTAAACATCTGAACATGCAGTAAAAGTTCCAGTGACAGTCTGGGGAAAAGACAGCCTGGCCCGTCACAGCTTCTCCCCTTGCGGAGCTGACAGACACACAGCTATACACGCCCAGTTCCTTTGTCTCCACACAGGTCCTTCATGCAAGCCGGTTATGCCTGTAGGTTGAAAGGCATCAGGGAGGAAAATGGGACCAGAATGCCAGGTGGCCTAAGGAGGAGAGAGAGGACAGTTGAAAACCCACAGTTATCCCCGTCCCCTCCTCCCTCCCTGCTGTTGCGGACACCTGGTTCTGTGGAGGAGAGGTGGCCTTTTGGTGGAGGTGAGCGTAGGGGTGGGAGACAGGAGCTGAATTCCACGCCACAGAGTTGGCTTAGAAAAGCAACCCCCACTGGACATGGTGGCTCACGCCTGTAATGCTGGCGCTTTGGGAGGCAGAGGTGGGAGGATGGCCTCAGCCCAGGAGTTGGAGACCAGCCTGGGCAACATAGTGAGACCCCATCTCTACAAAAATTCAAAAATTAGCTGGGCATGGTGGCGTATGCCTGTAGTCCCAGCTAATGGGAGGCTAGGGCAGGAGGATCATTTGATCCCAGAAAGTGGAGGCTGCAGTGAGCCATGATTATACCACTGCACTGGATGACAGAGTGAGACTGTCTCAGACAGAAAGAAAAAGGAAAGCAGACCCTCTCCATGCCTCTGGGTTTTTGTTTGTTTGTTTTGTGTGTGTGTGTGTGTTTTAGAGCCTCGCTTTGTCGCCCAGGCTGGAGTGCAGTGGTGCGATCTCGGCTCACTGCAACCTCCATCTCAGCCTCTCAAGTAACTGGGATTACAGGCATGTGCCACCACACTTGGCTAATTTTTGTATTTTTAGTAGAGACGGGGTTTCACGGTGTTGGTCAGGCTGGTCTCAAACTCCTGACCTCAGGTAATCCACCCACCTCAGCCTCCCAGAGTACTGGGATTACAGGCGTGAGCCACCGCGCCCGGCCTGCTCTGTTTTCTACTAATGGGGTTGGCCATACCCCAGGCAGGGTAATTATGTAAGAGAGCGGGACAGGGAAGCCCAGGCCACACCCCCAGCTCCTGCCAGGTGACTGCAACAGTCTCCTCAGTCCTCCCACACAGTCTCGGTGAGTCTTTCCAAACATAACCCAGACCCTGACCCACTGGAGCCCACCCATGGCCTCATGCTCCCAAGGCGCTCGTTGGCCTGGACCGCTTGAGTGTCTGCCTTGGCTAAGGTGCACTTAGGAAGTTGTCAGTCACTTGACTTCAGTTCTTGAAGAGCAGACTTGGAGCTGATCTTCAGGGTTTAGGTGGACTTTCTTTGACACCAAGAAAAGAGGAACTGATTCAGGAGACAGTTAAGAAGCAGAGTAGTTAGACTTGTGGAGTTTGCAGACGGAGAATCCCAGCACTAGCACTCATGGAGATGGTCCTGGTCAGAGGTCCCCATGGGAGGGCAAGTGAGGGAAGGCAGTGTCTGAGGATGGCATCCGAGCCTCAGCTGGAATCAAATTTCCCTGGGCCCAGCCTGTCTCTGATTTCCCCTTGTTTCTCTCCTCTCCACTGCCTTCACTCTCTGCTCTCTTCTCCCCTGTTCTGGTCTCTCT
Organism: Papio anubis; assembly: GCF_008728515.1. Lineage (NCBI taxonomy): Eukaryota > Metazoa > Chordata > Mammalia > Primates > Cercopithecidae > Papio > Papio anubis. The sequence continues at coordinate 4,872,278 of NC_044995.1, read as the reverse complement.
GGTTCCCCCAAATCTGAAACTGCGAATTCCATGGGGAAAGGGGAGGTCCTGCAGAGACAGCTCCGTGCCGCCTCCTGCCTCCTTCCTGCGTCTGGGCTCTGTGTTGTCCGCAGTGCCACCAGGTGGCTGTCAGCCGAATGCCATGGGCCTTTGTTCAGGTGCCTCCCGGAACTTTTTTATTTGTTTGAGACAGGATCTCCCTCTGTCGCCCAGGCTGGAGTATGGTGGCGTGATCACAGCTCACCACAGCCTCAAACTCCTGGGCTCAAGTCATCCTCGCACTTCTGTCTGGGATCACAGGCACACACCACCATGCCAGGCTAATTTTTGTATTTTTAGTAGAGACGACGAGGTTTCACCATGTTGACCAGGCTGGTCTCGAACTCCTGACCTCAGGCAATCCACCCACCTCAGCCTCCCAAAGTGCTGAGATTACAGATGTGAGCCACCACACTTGGCCAACACTTAATTGTAACATCTTTTCCTCAGTGAAATCCTCCCGTCCCAGACACAATGTCAAGACTTGGCCCCGGAAAGCTCTGGTTTCCCATAGTGGGGCTGCTGTTTGCTGGGTGGTCTTGGGGAGTCTGCACTTGTTTCCCACCCAGGAAGGGCTCCGTGTGCTGCAGCACAGCGCTCCTGGCACAGTACCAGTTACACAGTAGGTCCTTAGTAAATGGTTGTTACTGAGTCCGTACTGTGTACCAGGCACTGCTCCAGGTGCTGCAGATGCAGCAGGGAACAAACGGAAATCTGGCCCGGTGGAGCCGACACCATCCCCACCGTTAGCCTTCCTCTGTGTTCAGAGGCGACCTTGTCCTTCCCTCCCACCGTAGATGGCCTGTCATGGCTGGGTGTCAGTGGCAATCCACCCACACATATCCACAGCCCTGGCAGGGTTGCCTCAGCACCAGGGCATGTCTGGATTTTCAGAGTCACATCTCACTTTCCTTTCTGTACCAGCCACCTTGGTCTCCATACACAAGGGCAGACCTGCCCTTGACCCCAGCCCCTTTCTCAACCCCAGCTCTGCTCTGTGTATTCCCATCCACCTATCTAGATTTCATTCTGTTCTTTCTCCATCTTCCCTCAACCTATCCCCATTAGTTTCTAGTGGCTGCTGTAACAAGTCATCACAAATGTAGTGGTTTAAAGCAACACGAATGTATTCTCACAGTGCTGGGGGTCCGGAGTCTAAATGGGTGCCTGGTGCGTGGTTCCTTCGGGAGACTAGGAGAGAGGCTCTGTCCTTCTCCAGCTCTAGAGGCTGAAGCTGCCTGTGTTCCTTGGCTTGTGGCCCCCTCATCTTCAAAGCCAGCAGCACAGCATCTGTCAGTCCATTCCTCCATAGGCACATCTCCCTCTGACTCCTCTCCTGCCTCCCTGAAAGACCCTTATGGTCACCTGGGGCTCACATGGATAAGCCAGGATAACCTCCTTATCGTCATCACATCTGCAGAGTTCCTTTGCCATGTAAGGTCACATTGACAGGTCCTGGATGCGGGTGTGGGCATGTTTGCGGGCCATTTTTCTGTCTTACCCCTACACACACACACACGCACACACACACACCATATCCTTCCTAATTCTTCCTTTCCTTTTGGTCCAAAGCTGAGGTCTCCTGTATTCTTTCCCAGGCACAGACTGCTGTCCCAGGCATCTAAAAGGGGTTGGGGGCTGGGCACAGTGGCTCACACCTATAATCACAGCACTTTGGGAGGCCAAGGTGGATCACCTGAGGTCAGGAGTTCACAACCAGCCTGGCCAACATGGTGAAACCCCATCTCTACTAAAAATACAGAAATTAGCTGGGTGTGGTGGTGGGCGCCGGTAATCCCAGCTACTTGGGAGGCTGAGGTGGGAGAATTGCTTGAACCCGGGAGGCGGAGGTTGTAGTGAGCCAAGATCGCACCACTGCACTCCAGCCTGAGTGACAGAGTGAGACTCTGTCTCAAAAAAACAAAGAAACTGGGACGTGGAGTGGCACAAGAATCACAGATGGAGGTAAGGTGGTAGAGCTGACTGAAGGCTGGGGTGACAGCAAAGAACCCTGGTTCTCACAGGTGGGGGTGGGATGTACCCACCTGAATTCAGATGATTCTGCATCTGATCCCAGGCGGGTCTTCCTCCAGGTCCCCAGGGCTGTGAAGGTGCCTGTGTTGTTTAAACCCAAGGGTAAATGTTGGGGCAGGCAGAAAGGGAAGGGACTGGCGGCTCTGCCAGCACTTCCCTTGGTGACCTCAAGGCAGCGCTTCTCTGGAGCTGTGTCCTGCCTGGGTGAACTACAGATGGTCACAGCCACCCAGCCCTGAGCACAGGCCCAGGCATACCCTCCTCCTTTCCCTAGAGATGCACCATTCCCTCAGTTTGGGTTCCTCCCTGCTTCCCCCACCACCGCCAGCACCATCGGCTTCTTTGGTAAGGGAACTCTCCCCTTTGACAAATGTGGTAATTCCAGGATCAGAGCTCGTAATACTTTGCATTTGTGAGAAACTTCCCAAGTTCTAGTATTTGTGGCTTTTTTTTGTTGTTTTTTGCCTCAAACTCCTGGGCTTAAGCAATCCTCCCGCCTTGGCCTCCGAAAGTGCTGGGATTACAGGCATGAGCCATCATGCCTGGCCTGTCACTGTTAACCTGGACAGACCCTGTGGTCTTGGTGCACGCTTTGCTAACTGGGAACAGACCCTGTGGTTTTGGTGTGAATTTAACACTTTGCTCAAATTGTGATGCTGTCCTCTCTGTCTGAGTCCCAGTTCGGGACTTGGGCTCTTGGCCTGGACCTTCTCCCAGTCTTCTCTAAGCCACCTGGCCTCCAGCCTCTACCCCTGCAGTTCATCCCCCACACCCATAAAGTCCCCTGTGGCTCCCTCAACATCATGCCCGAACCGTTAGCATGGTATGTATGGCTCTGCCGAATTCTCCCGCCCATCACGTGGCCCTGAGTCCACCCTCTGGCTCAGTCCTCCGGCTCAGTGATGAACTAAGACTCACAGAGCTCGGCAAAGCTTTCTACTCACAGTCACGGTCACGGTTTATTATGGAGAAATGAAGCAGACCGAAAACAGCAAAGGGGAGAGATGCAGAAGCTCCGAGAGAGACCAGGCACGAGCTTCCAGCTCTCCTCTCCAGGTAGAGAGTTCTGTGGACAGCGCTCAGTTCTGCCAGCAACCGTGTGCAGTAACACTTACGGAGTGTTGGCGGCCCGGGTTGTGAGGAGGAGCAGTTCTGTAGGCATGGAGCACCTGTGTGGCTAAACTGAGGTCTGCTTTCTCCAGCCCCTCCAGAGGTTGTGCTGATACCGTATGACCCAAAGCCCCCACTGTAGGTCACAGCGTTAACATGGACTCCCTAGAGTGGCCTGAGGCTCCAGGTAAACAAAGACGGTCTTACCTGGCAGGACATTTCAAAAACATAGAGATTCTCTCAGAGCTGGTCAAGGGCGATTTTCTCTCTTTGGAATGTGCAGATTTGAACAGCTCATGCTTGGCAAATCAGTCCTTCACACATAAACATCTCCCTTCCGAAGCACCAAATCACTTAGCACCCAGAGGCATGTCTGCTGTGTCAGCCTCCCTGTCTTCCCGTAGGCCTTTCCTCCTGCCTGGACAGCTCCTCTCCCCTCCCCATCCTTTCCCTGGCTGATGCTACATCTGCAACACTCAGCTCCTCGCTGGAACCTGCTCCCACAGCATGTAACCCATCCCTGATCCCTGATTATAGAGCTGACATTTGACTCTGGCTGCCTCGAGGGCAGGGGCCATGGCTTAGCTAACCACTCTGGGCTTCACTTTCTCATTTGTAAAATGGATCTGCCCCAAAGTTTGCTTTTAGGAAACAGTGAGTAATGATATATCTAACTTTTTTTTTTTTTTTTCAGATGGGGTCTCAGTGTTTTGCCCAGGCTGGAGTGCAGTGGCACAATCACTGCAGCCTCCACCTCCCTGGGCTCCAGTGATCCTCCCATCTCAGCCAACTCATTTTTGTATTTTTTTTGTAGAGACAGGATCTCGCTATATTGGCCAGGCTGTTTTTGAGTTCCTGAGTTCAAGCAATCCTCCCACCTCAGCCTCCCAAAGTGCTGGGATTATAGGCGTCAGCCACTGCGCCTGGCCATATTACATCTAAACTGCATGGATCAGAGCTGGATCTGTATGGGTTCACCATTGTGAATAGATCCCTGGCACCTGAAGTATTAGAAACCAACGAGGCACTTAATAAATGGTGAACTGTTGGCTGGGCGTGGTGGCTTACGCCTATAATCCCAGCACTTTGGGGGGCTGAGGCAGGTGGATCACCTGAGGCTGGGAGTTTGAGACCAGCCTGACCAACATGCAGAAACCCCGTCTCTATTAAAAATACAAAATTAGCTGGGTGTGGTGGCATGTGCCTGTAATCCCAGCTACTCGGAGGCTGAGGCAGGAGAATTGCTTGAACCCAGGAAGCGGAGGTTGCAGTGAGCCAAGATCGTGCCATTCCACTCCAGCCTGGGCAACGGAGCGAGACTCCCGTCTCAAAAAAAAAAAAAAAAAATGGTGAACCGTTAAGCCAGACAAGTCCCCACAGAAGATTGTTTTCCTTGTAGTTTTTTCATAGTTGCAAAGAGCTTTTTATAAATGCTCTTCTTGGAAATTTTAGCTATAACTTATTAATAGCAAAAGCTTTTTTAAGCTGAGTTTTTGAGAACTGAGATGTGTAGGTGTAGCTGCTCAGATGCCTTTAGCTGCCAGTAACAACACACCGACTTGAGGTGGCTCAGCAGTGAGGACTTTCGTTCTGTCCCACAACGGGAGGAATGGATGCAGGCCGGGCTGGGCCCCGACAGTCCTGGGGGCTCAGGCACTTGCCGTGGCCTGTTGAAGAGGCCTTTCTCAGAATCCCCCAGGAGAGCTTTATGAAAATGCCAGGGCCAGCATCCTAGCCCTGGAGAGACTGGCTTCGTGGAGCTGGCAGCCTTCGGTGTTTTGAATGCTCCGGTCAGTGCTGATGGGCGCCCATTGAGATCTGCTGGCTTGGACAAGGCAGAGCGCATGCAGCTGGCCCTGGGGTCATCTCCCCAGACTTGCTTGGCTGTGTGGAGGAGGAGGAGCAGATGAAACAAAAATTAGGGGCCTGTGGAAGGCAGAAGGGTGCAGTGGAAGGGGTGGGGGTAGTGAGGTAGGTTTCCTCTTCCTCAAGCTAGAAGGGGATTTCCTGAGGACAGACACCAAGCAATTTAAAAACTGGCCTGGAGAGAGGGAAGAGGAAACAGACGTCGTGGGTGTTTCTCTGGGCCAGGCACTTGGCTTCTCAGTCATGACTTTGTTTGTTCTGTTTGTTTGTTTTTTAGACAGGGCCTCCCTCTTTCTGTTTCCGGCTTTTAGAGCTGCTTCTGCCTTCCCTGGCTCCTGGCTTTCTCCCGTCTTCAGGTTCCAAAGCGCATCACTCCAGTCTGCTCTTGCCACCACAAGCTTTCTTCCCTCTCCAGTCAGTCAAACCCATCTTCTAAGTATGCTTCTGATCATCTGGAGGGCTCTCACCTATAGTCCTAGCACTTTGGGAGGACAAAGAGGGAGGATCGCTTGAGCCCAGGAGTTCAAGACCAGGGCAACAGAGTGAAATCCCGTTCCTACAAAAAATAAAAAAGATTAGCCGGGCATGGTGGCATGTACCTGTAGTCCCAGCTACTTTGGGAGGCTGAGGTGGAAGGATCGCTTGGGCCCCGGAGCTTGAGGCTGCAGTGAGTTGTGATATGTCACTGCATTCCAGCTGGTATGACAGAGCAAAACCCTTTCCCAAAAGAAAAAAAACACCCCTATCCAGCACTCCCTCTCACCCTTTCCTCACCATCCTGCTGATAGATGGCACCACTTGGAGATTTTTCGGTTAGACGTTACCAACATCAAGCCAGTTTGGACTGAAGGGAAATGTTTGGCCCATGGGGCTTCTCGGGGGCTCTTTATCTGTTCCCCACCCCATCCATCTCTGGTGGGGCTCATGGTCTCCGGTGATGTCCCAGTGTCTGCAGGTGGTTGAGAAGGTGTCCAAGGGAGGCCCAGGTGCAATCCCCTGCACCACACTTAGAGGCGAAGGAGGCAGCTGCCTTCCGAGCATGGAGAAAATCCCAGGGGAGGCTCTGATTACCTGGCTCAGGTCTCAGTTTATCCTCGAGCCAGTCACTGTGGCCAGGGGCATCTGTGCTCTGAGCACATGGGTTTCAGACCCTCCCCTGAGTTAGGAGGGGCACGTCCTCTCCTGCTCTTAGAGAGTACAGGTGTGGGCCTGGGGGACCTTCAGCAGCCCAGACCCTGCCATCCAGCCTGGGTTCCCTGCCCCATCTCTCTCTCTCAGGTCCAGAGAGGCCCTCAGGGTGGCAAGAGCTGATCCGCTCACACCCCGCTAGAGTCAGCCAGGGAACCTTACTGGGCCCCACGCTGGGAGCAGGTCCTACAGCTGTTCTTCTGTGTCCTAGTCCCGCTTGTGGCAGTGCCTCAAATCTGATCTCCTCGGGCTGAAGTGGGTCCAAGGTCCTGTTCTCCCACCTCATCCTCCAGAGTGGGAACTTTCCACTGTGCTGAATGTGGCCATGCACGTCCCTAGCACCCCGGCTGCTCGTACCTGACCCCTGGAGCGTGCATTTGTGCTTCTGGATCCTTCTCGATGTAGCAGAGTCTGGTTTAGGTTACACAGGACGAAGGGGGGTTGCTGCATGGTATCATAATCCCATCCCACCACCCTCCAAACCAGCCGTGCCCAGTCATGCCACTGGGCTTGCCTTTCCAAAACTGCCATCTGACAGTGTCACTTCCTTTGCTTTAGAAATCTTCCCGAGGTCGCAGACGCCAGCGGATTTGCTTTGGGAGCCAGAGTAGCTGCTGCCACCAGAGTCCAGAGCCATGAGCGGGTTTAATTTTGGAGGCACTGGGGCCCCTACAGGTGGGTTCACATTTGGCACTGCAAAGACAGCGACAACCACACCTGCTACAGGGTTTTCTTTCTCCACCTCTGGCACTGGAGGGTTTAATTTTGGGGCTCCCTCCCAACCAACCACAAGTACCCCTTCCACCGGCCTGTTCTCACTCGCCACTCAGACTCCGGCCACACAGACAACAGGCTTCACTTTTGGAACAGCAACTCTTGCCTCGGGGGGAACTGGATTTTCTTTGGGGATCGGTGCTTCAAAGCTCAACTTGAGCAACACAGCTGCCACCCCAGCCATGGCAAACCCCAGTGGCTTTGGGCTGGGCAGCAGCAACCTCACTAATGCCATATCGAGCACTGTCACCTCCAGCCAGGGCACAGCACCCACTGGCTTTGTGTTTGGCCCCTCCACCACCTCTGTGGCTCCAGCCACCACATCTGGAGGCTTCTCATTCTCTGGTGGAAGCACGGCCCAGCCCTCCGGTTTCAACATTGGCTCAGCGGGGAATTCAGCCCAGCCCACGGCACCTGCCACTCTGCCCTTTACCCCGGCCACGCCAGCAGCCACCACAGCAGGCGTCACGCAGCCAGCTGCTCCCACAGCCACAGCCACCACCACCGGTACTGGGCCCACCCTCTTTGCATCAATAGCAACCGCTCCAACCTCGTCTGCCACCACCGGACTCTCCCTCTGTACCCCTGCGACCACCGCGGGAGCCCCCGCTGCTGGGACACAGGGCTTCAGCTTAAAGGCACCTGGAGCAGCTTCGGGCGCCTCCACAGCAACATCCACCACTGCCACCGCCGCGGCCACCAGCAGCAGCAGCAGCACCACCGGCTTTGCCTTGAATTTAAAACCACTGGCGCCAGCTGGGATCCCCAGCAATACGGCAGCCGCTGTGACTGCTCCACCTGGCCCTGGTGCAACTGCAGGGGCGGCCGCCGGCTCCGCCATGACCTACGCGCAGCTGGAGAGCCTGATCAACAAATGGAGCCTGGAGCTAGAGGACCAGGAGCGGCACTTCCTCCAGCAGGCCACCCAGGTCAACGCCTGGGACCGCACGCTGATCGAGAACGGGGAGAAGATCACCAGCCTGCACCGCGAGGTGGAGAAAGTGAAGCTGGACCAGAAGAGGCTGGACCAGGAGCTCGACTTCATCCTGTCCCAGCAGAAGGAGCTGGAAGACCTGCTGAGCCCGCTGGAGGAGTTGGTAAAGGAGCAGAGCGGAACCATCTACCTGCAGCACGCGGATGAGGAGCGCGAGAAAACCTACAAGCTGGCCGAGAACATCGACGCGCAGCTCAAGCGCATGGCCCAGGACCTCAAGGACATCATCGAGCACCTGAATACGTCCGGGGCCCCCGCCGACACCAGCGACCCGCTGCAGCAGATCTGCAAGATCCTCAACGCGCACATGGGCTCGCTGCAGTGGATCGACCAGAACTCGGCCCTGCTGCAGAGGAAGGTGGAGGAGGTGACCAAGGTGTGCGAGGGCCGGCGCAAGGAGCAGGAGCGCAGCTTCCGCATCACCTTCGACTGAGCGACAGCAGCTCCGGGGCCTGCGGGTCCCCTGGGAGTTCCATGCGGGGAACGCGCCCTGTTGTTTGGTTTGGGGTTGTGGCAAGATACATGTTTCTTTCTTTCACGTGACTGCCCTTGAGACAATTGCTGTGTGCTTTGCCTTTTTCCATGTAGGAAGTACTCAGAGCCCTCTGCCCAGGCAGCAGCCTCATGGGTGTGGCTTCTGTGGCTTTTATTTGAGTGTCTTTGGCCCCTTTCCAGCCACTGCGACCGCCCACCTCATCCTGGCTCGACCTGGTGATGGAGACGCAGTGGTCGGGGTCGCGGGGACAGCCACTCTCTCCAAAGCGTAGTCATAGGTGTCATGAAAAAATACCAAATGTAAGAGAACCTCCAAAGCCTGCAGGACGCAGTGGCTCACTCCTGTAATCTCAGCAATTTGGGTGGCTGAGGCAGGCCGATCACTTGAGGTCAGGAGTTCAAGACCAGCCTGACCAACATGGTGAAACCCCGTGTCTACTAAAAATACAAAAATTAGCCAGGTGTGGTGGGTGCCTGTGATCTCAGCTACTCGGGAGGCTGAGGCAGGAGAATCACTTGAACCTGGGAGATGTTGCAGTGAGCCAGGATCACACCACTGCACTCCAGCCTGGCAACAGAGACTCTGTCTCAAAAAAAAAAGCGTCCCAGGAGACAGCAGCCTAAGTTTTGGAGTAGGAGGTGTGTGCTTGTGAAAGCTAACCACCAAGACAAAGCACAGTGTGAATAGAACAAACAGCGGGATCGAGAATTTCACAGAAGACGGGTCAGCTGAGGGGCCTACACACAGGGTGTTGAACCACAGATGGGAGCCAAGAGGCCTGCCTTTTGCCTGGCCCAGGCTTACCCCCAGGCTTACCCCCACCTCTGGGCCTCACCTCCTCCAGGAAGCCTTCCCAGCTACCCAAAGCTCAGGTGGCCTTCTTGCAGGTCCCCATAGCACCCTGAGCCTGTACCTTGGGTAACACTTGCTATGCTGTCCTGTGCTAGCCGTTTGCGTCCGTCTCGCTGTTAAATTGTGAGCTCCCACGGGCAGAGACCCACTGTTGTTCCCCTGTACGTCCCCAACCCAGTCCAACAAATGTGACTGGGACATTTGTTAAATGAAAGAACAATGAAGCCCGGCGTAACAACAGTCCACAGAAATAGCCACAGCTGCCAGTGGTGGCCACGGACATGGCTCGGAACTTCCTGGCACCAGAGTGACTCTAGTCAGTTACAGTAAAATCCACTGTGTGTGGAAGGCAGAAGCCAGCAGTTGTATCCCAAGTGTCTTTTGTATTTGTCTTTATCCTTTGCTACATTCTCTGAAATACCTATTACTGTATGTTGCTTTTCTAAATAAATGTATTGTGAAACCAAAAAAGCTGCTGTTAATATGGATAAATGTTAGGAGGAGAAACTTGAGTAAAAAGAGCAGCTTTCAGGAGACTGCAGGGGCAAGCAGTGCTTGCATAGACACAGGAGCATGTGATGAAGCAGCTTTTGTTTGATGAGACGGAGTAACAGAAAATGCAAATTGTGGTTTGCTCCAGGAAGGGGTGGTGCCTGGTGGTAGAAGAGGAACACGCGAGTGAAGCCACCACGGGGAGTGGGTCCCTGGTGTTTGTGACTGTTACGTCATAGAATATACACAAATATGGCTGGGCGAGGTGGCTCACCTGTAATCCCAGTGCTTTGGGAGGCCGAGATGGGTGAATCACTTGAGGTCAGGGATTCAAGACCAGCCTGGGCAACATGGTGAAACCCATCTCTACCAAAACTACAAAAAAGTTGGTTGTGCATGCTGGCACGCACCTGTGTCTCAGCTGCCTGGGAGGCTGAGGTGGGAGGATCATTTAAGCCCAGGTATCAGAGGCTGCAGTGAGCCATGATCATGCCACTGCACTCCAGCCTGGGCGACAGAGCAAGACACTGTCTCAAAAAACACACACGTTAAGTCATCTAGCCCCATCCCTAAGGCGCTATTCCAGTGGCTACAGATGGCACGGGCAGCATTCCTTCCTGGCACCTGAGGCTAAAAACACAGGCCCCATGCTCTTCCTCTGCCCTGCAGCCTCGCTCTGTGGACTGGAATGGTCCTAAGCACTCAGATCTTCTGGGCTGTGGGGAGTGTACCCCTTCGGCCTCCCTCAACCTGTTCATGTCAATCTGTGGGCCACGCTTGGAAGATTTATGGCCCAGGTTTCAAAAGTCTCCTGAAGTCATGATCATGAGTCATTATTTCCTTGGACCGGCTGGGCGCGGTGGCTCACACCTGTAATCCTAGCACTTTGGGAGGCCAAGGCCGGCAGAACACCTGAGGTCGGGAGTTCGAGACCAGCCTGACCAACATGGAGAAACCCCATCTCTACTAAAAATACAAACATTAGCTGGTGGCTAATTAGGTGGTGGGCGCCTGTAATCCCAGCTACTCGGGAGGCTGAGGCAGGAGAACCGCTTGAACCCAGGAGGTGGAGGTTACAGTAAGTCAAGATCATGCCATTGCACTCCAACCTAGATAAAGCGAAACTATGTCCCAAATGAATAAAATTTCCTTGGGCCATCTTGGGCTCTGAAGGACAGGAGTTGTGTCTTAAGTAGAAGCCATGGGTGTGTGTGGTGGGTATGGTAAACCAGAGGAAGACCCCATAACCCCAGCTACTTCTCTCTGAAAGCTGTCACCTACAGCAGGGACCTCTTTGTGCAGTTCATAGGCCTTGACTCATGCTGCCCCCTCTGCTGGAAGGGAGGGCTTGAGTCCCCTTAGGAGGCAGGAAGCAGTTTGCATTTTACCTACATTTGTGCCTTCAGCATCTATTTTCAGAGCTGGTTCTGATCTGGTGCTGGAGGTACCAAAAAATGCCGACAAAGAGGTCGTTGGCAGGGTCCACACAATCATGATGAGAAAATTTGAGCATATATTTCCAAAGTCTATATGTATATCTTCCTATTATTTTGCATACTATTTCCTATTTTGCATATTAAAGCTTAGCAATGCTTAATTGCTTTCTTACAGTTACATTTTTAAAATAAGAACAGATTCCAGCTTTGGGAGGCCGAGGCAGGCAGATCACCTGAGGTCAGGAGTTTCAGACCAGCCTGGCCAACATGGTGAAACCCCGTCTTTTCTAAAAATACAAAAACTAGGGTCCGGGCATGGTGGCTCACGCCTGTAACCCCGGCACTGTAGGAGGCTGAAGTGGGTGGATCACAAGATCAGGAGACTGAGACCATCTTGGCTAACACAGTGACTATCTCTACTAAAAATATAAAAAAATTAGCTGGGTGTGGTGGCGGGCGCCTGTAGTCCCAGCTACTCAGAGAGACTGAGGCAGGAGAAGGGCGTGAACCCGGGAGGCGGAGCTTGCAGTGAGCAGAGATGGTGCCACCGCACTCCAGCCTGGGCGACAGAGCAAGACTCCGTCTCAAAAACATAAAAAATAAATAACTAATACAAACATTAGCCAGACGTGGTGGCGGGTGCCTGTAATCCCAGCTCCTCACGAGGATCACTTGAACCTGGGAGGCGGAGGTTGCAGTGAGCCGAGATCGCGTCATTGCACTCCAGCCTGGGCGACAAAAGTTACACTCCGTCTCAAAAAATACGAAAATTAAGTTCTACATTTTCTTCCCATACCCCAAGGGATCTTGAGCACCCCACTCTGAATAACACAAATGATTCCATTAAATCAGGGGCTCTGCCCCAAAGCCATGTGGGAAATGGTCCCAACAGGCCTCCTGGGGGAGTCTAGGAGGGATCCCAAGATCGCAGCACCAGCAACCAACTGGGTGCCACCGCGGGTGATGGCTCCGTTGTAATTTCAATTTCCCTTTCCAGGAAGAAAATACACAGACGTGCTTCCTTGCCAGTCCCAACAAATGGCCTTTCCTTAAGTTCCTCATTAATTAATATGAAGACAACATATTTGGTGACTAAATTTGGAATCAGAGGCTTTTAAAGGTGAATCTCAGCTCTTACTGCTTTGCTTTTCCCTGTTTAGGGATAAGAGTGGCAAATGGGGCCAGGCGAGTACCAAGCCTGTAATCCCAGTGACCTTTGGGAGGCCGAGACGGGCGGATCAATGGTGGTCAGAGATCGACACATCCTGGTTAACACGGGTGAAACCCCCGCCTCTACTAAAAAGCCACAAAAACTGGCCGTGGCTGTGGCTCAAGCCTGTAATCCCAGCACTTTGGGAGGCCGAGACGTGGCGGGCAGATCACGAGGTCAGGGATTGAGACCATCCTTGGCTAACACGGTGAAACCCCGCTCTCTATTAAGAAATACAAAAACTAGCCGGGCGGCGTGGCGGGCGCCTGTAGTCCCAGCTACTCGGGAGGCTGAGGCCGAGAAGGGCGCGGAACCCGAGGCGGAGCTTGCAGTGAGCTGGGCATCCGCCACTGCACTCCAGCCTGGTGACAGGAGACTCGCCTCAAAAAAAAAAAAACTAGCTGGGCTGCATGGGCGCCTGTAGTCCCAGCTACTCAGGAGGCCAAGGGGCAGGAGAATGGCATGAACCCGGGTAGGCAGAGTTTGCAGTGAGCAGAGATCGCTACTACTGCACCACTGGTGACAGAGCGAGACTCCGTCTCAAAAAAAAAAAAAAAAAAGAGTGGCAAATGGGGGCTGGGTGTGGTGGCTCATGCCTGTATTCCCGGCATTTTGGGGAGCCCAAGAGGAGTAGATTACTTGGGCTCTGGAGTTTGAGACCAGCCTGGGCAACATGGCGAAACCTTGTCTCTACAAAAATACAAAAATTAGCCAGGCATGGTGGCTTCTGCCTATAGTTCCAGATACTTGGAGGCTGAGGTGGGAGGATCACATGAACCCGGGAGGCAGAGGTTGCAGTGAGCCGAGATCGTACCACTGCACTTTAGCCTGGGTAACAAAAGTGAAATTCTGTCTCAAAAAAAAAAACCCAGCGCATATAATAGTATAATATGTGGTCAAACCATCAAATCATGAGGGAATGATGACTTTTGATTCTTTTTTAGTACAATCTAATCATCGATACAATTTATTTTTTAATAATGAATGGCTTGCAGAGCAAAAGCTGAAACTCCTGAAAATGTAACTCAGCTCTTATGACCTGGTATGACTCAGCTTCAGCACACCACTGCTCCCAAGTTTTTAGTAAACCCCAAAAATGTTAGGGTGCTTTCAAAATCTGCCCTCAGACTCACGGCAGCGTCTCTCCACGGAACCTCCCAGGAAGCGAAGCCCTCACGCTCGGAAGCCGGGTCTGCTTCTTACGCAGCAGCCAGCCCCCCAGCCAGGTTTCAGTGACCCCAGCTGTTCCCCTGCCTGTCCCACAAGAGCACACCCTTGGCTTCTGCACACCAGGGCCCTGGTCACTCCAAACACAGTGACCCACATGGGCGCCCTCGTCCCATCTCCCCTCCAGACACCATCAGGTTGAACCCTCTCAAATGCCAAAGATTTCTCCAGGCAAGAAGCAGACCGGTGGGCTGCCTTGTTGGGGACTGGCCTGGTGCCCTGGGGTCTCATCAGACACCCTAGTTCCTTTCAATTCACAGAACTGAAAGTGACACTATTGACCAAGACAATGTCACTCAAATGCAATATGGACTCTGATTTGCATACAGACCAACCAGTTTTTTTGTTTGTTTGTTTGTTTGTTTGAGACAGAGTCTCGATCTGTTGCCCAGGCTGGAGTGCAGTGGCATGATCTAGGCTCACTGCAATCTCCGCCTCCCGGGTTCACGCCATTCTCTGCCTCAGCCTCCCGAGTAGCTGGGATCACAGGCGCCCGCCACCACACCTGGCTAATTTTTGTATTTTTAGTAGAGACAGGGTTTCACCATGTTGGCCAGGATGGTCTCGATCTCCTGACCTCGTGATCCACTCATCTTGGCCTCCCAAAGTGCTGGGATTACATGCGTGAGCCACCACGCCCGGCTTTTCTTTTTTTTTTTTTTTTTTTGAGACAGAGTCCCACTCTGTCACCTAGGCTGGAGTGCAGTGGCGTAATCTCAGCTCATAGCCACCTCTGCCTCCCAGGTTCAAGTGATTCTCCTGCCTCAGCCTCCTGAGTAGCTGGGATTACAGAGGTGCCCACCACCATGCCCGGCTAATTTTTGTATTTTTAGTAGAGACGGGGTTTCACCATGTTGCCAAGGCTGGTCTTGAGCTCCTGACCTCAGGTGATCTGCCCACCTCGGTCTTCCAGAGTGCTGGGATTACAGGCGTGAGCCACCATGCCCAGCCTAAACCAATTGTTTTTTCAAAAATGATGAGATGGCCAGGCGCAGTGGCTCACGCCTGTAATCCCAGCACTTTGGGAGGCCGAGGTGGGCGGATCATGAGGTCAGGAGACTCTGTCTCAAAAAAAAAAAAAAGAAAGAAAATAAATGGCTGCCATCTTTTTTTTTTTTTTTTTTGTTGAGACAGAGTCTCGCTTTGTTGCCCAGACTGGAGTGCAGTGGCCAGATCTCAGCTCACTGCAAGCTCCGCCTCCCGGGTTCACACCATTCTCCTGCCTCAGCCTCCCGTGTAGCTGGGACTACAGACGCCCGCCACCTCGCCCGGCTAGGTTTTTGTATTTTTTAGTAGAGACGGGGTTTCACCGTGTTAGCCAGGATGGTCTCGATCTCCTGACCTTGTGATCCGCCCGTCTCGGCCTCCCAAAGTGCTGGGATTACAGGCTTGAGCCACCGCGCCCGGCCTGCTGCCATCTTAAAATATGATAGTGATATTGTAGTTTGTTTGTTTGTTTGTTTTTGAGGTGGAGTCTCACTCTGTTACCCAGGCTGGAGTGCAGTGGTGCGATCTTGTCTCACTGCAAGCTCCACCTCCCGGGTTCATGCCATTCTCCTGCCTCAGCCTCCTGAGTAGCTGGGACTACAGGCACCCGCCACCGCGCCCAGCTAATTTTTTTGTATTTTTGTAGAGATGGGGTTTCACCGTGTTAGCCAGGATGGTCTCGATCTCCTGACCTCGTGATCAGCCTGCCTCGGCCTCCCAAAGTGCTGGGATTACAGGCATGAGCCACTGCACCCAGCCGATATTGTAGTTTTTAAAAAGCAAAACATGGTCAGGCGCAGTGGCTCAGCCTTGTAATCCCTGCACTTTGGGAGGCCGAGACGGGAGGGATCACCCAAGGACAGGAGTTCGAGACCACCCCAGCCAACATGGTGAAACCCCATCGCTACTAAAAATACAAAAATTAGCCGGGCGTAGTGACCTGTGCCTGTAATCCCAGCTCCTCGGGAGGCTGAGGCAGGAGAATGGCTTGAACCTGGGAGGTGGAGGTTGCGGTGAGCTGAGATTGCGCCACTGCACTCTGGCCTGGGTGACAGAATGAGACTCAGTTTCAAAAGATAAAAAGACAATATGGTGTCTGGGATTTGCTCTAAAATAAATCCAGTGGCTGGGCGCGGTGGCTCAAGCCTGTAATCCCAGCACTTTGGGAGGCCGAGATGGGCGGATCACGAGGTCAGGAGATCGAGACCATCCTGGCTGACACGGTGAAACCCCGTCTCTACTAAAAAATACAAAAACTTAGCCGGGTGAGGTGGCGGGCGCCTGTAGTCCCAGCTACTCGGGAGGCTGAGGCAGGAGAATGGCGTAAACCCAGGAGGTGGAGCTTGCAGTGAGCTGAGATCCGGCCACTGCACTCCAGCCTGGGCGACAGAGCAAGACTCCGTCTCAAAAAAAAATAAATAAAATAAAATAATAATAATAAAATAAAATAAATCCAGTGAGGGGAGGGAGAGGATGTGAATGAAACAAAGGCTGTGTGAAGCCATGAATTCACCTGGGTTCATCCTCTGCTCACTCTGGTTTTAGATGTTTGAAAGTTTCCATAATAAAACACTTCTGAGAAAGGGGGACCTGCCTTTCACAGCCTCCCAACTGCTCTGACCCCAACACCAGGAACCTGGCATCTCTGACCTAACAAGGGCATCAGGACAAAGCCACCATCGTTCACCTTGGTTCCGCACACGCCCAACGATGACTTCTGTCCTGGGCTAACGAGAAAGGCCATGGGTGCTGAGAGAGCCCCCCAGAGCCAGCCATGCAGTGAGTGCCCCCACCTGGGGCCCTGGGATGTTCTGGAAACAGGAAGGAGGGTTCTATGGGAAGGGGGCCCCTGTCCTGGGGTCAGGCCAAAGATCGGGGGACTCACTAATTCTGTTCTCCGATCCCTGAGTCCCTTCCCCGATCTGGGCCTGGACCCCCTGACTCCCACCCAGGTCCCAGGTCATCCCCTGGCCAGGCCCTGCCCACCCAAGCCTTGGTGAAAGTTTTGTGGGTTTTTTTTGTTTTTGTTTTTGTTTTTGAGACAGAGTCTCGCTCTGTCACCCAGGCTGGAGGGCAATGGCGTGGTCTCGGCTCACTGCAAGCTCCGCCTCCCAGGTTCACTCCATTCTCCTGCCTCAGCCTCCTGAGTAGCTGGGATTACAGACGCCCGCCACCACGCCCGACTAATTTTTTTGTATTTTTAGTAGAGATGGGGTTTCACCATGTTGGCCAGGCTGGTCTCGAACTCCTGATTTTGTGATCTGCCCGCCCACCTCAGCCTCCCAAAGTGCTGGGATTACAGGTGTGAGCCACCGCACCTGGCCAGTGAGTTTTAATACTGACCACTTAGGGTCTTTGGACAGACTCAGAGAAGGGAATGCATATATACGTAAGGCAGGGGCCTGGTCCCCAGCACATCTGTGCAGTCCTCATCAAAACCATCTGCCCTGATGGGCCGCGAGGCCCGCCCCGTGGGGCCAGGGCCAGGTGTCTGGCTGCTGTATAGATATGACCTAAACCCCACTGAAACCATCATTGTGGTTCTAGAAGTCAACCAAATAAGGTAGGATTTGCCCCACCGAAGACCATTGTCTGGGAGGATTAATCTTGTTTTCTAGCAACTCCATTTAAAAAAACAGAATATCCCCAAACCAGCTGAAGTCAACAGATACTTGACCGGGCCTTTCCTCCCATCCCCATCTGCTTCCTCCACCTGCCCCTCCCCTCCCTCCTGTCCCCCACTCACCTATCCAAACCGCTTTTCCCTAATTCCACCCTTATCCCTAAACCTAATTTAACCTGAACATCAATTTCCTTAGTAGTATCAGAAATGATTCTGGAGGCTGGGCATGGTGGCTCACACTTGTAATCCCAGCACTTTGGGAGGCCCAGGTGGGCAGATCACCTGAGGTCAGGACTTTGAGACCAGCCTGTCCAACATGGAGAAACCCCTGTCTCTACTAAAAATACAAAAATTAGCTGGGCGTGGTGGTGTGCACGCCTGTAATCCCAGCTACTCAGGAGGTTGAGGCAGGAGAATCATTTGAACCCGGAAGGTGGAGGTTGCAGTGAGCTGAGATCGCGCCACGGCACTCCAGCCTGGGCTACAGAGCATTCTGGAAAGGCATCAGTCCTGAGCCAGCTGACTTGCACCCTCCGCTCTTCACTTGGGGCACCTGGCCTGTCTGATGTATTGCTTCAAACTCACATTAATTGGGATTTTTTTTTTCTTTAATTACAAAAGCAATACATGCTGAATGAAGATGATGTGAAATGCACAAAAAAGCTCAAGGGGACCAGGCATAGTGGCTCATGCTTGTAATCTCAGCACTCTGGGAGGCCAAGGCACGTGGATCACCTGAGCCCAGGAGTTTGAGACCAGCCTGGGCAACATAGTGAGGCCCCGTCTATACGAAAAAGTACAAAAAAATAGCGGTGCATGGTGGTATGCACCTGTGGTCCCAGCTCCTCCAGAGACTGAGGCTGGAGGATCGCTTAAGCCCAGCCGTTCAAGACCAGCCTGGGCAGCATAATGAAACCCCATCTCTACAAACAGTACAGAAATTTAGCCAGGTGTGGTGGTGCAGTTCTGTAGTCCCAGCTACTAGGGAGGCTGAGGTGGGAGGATTGCTTGAGCCCGGGAGGTTGAGGCTGCAGTGAGCCGTGATTGTGCCACTGTGCTCTAGCCTGAGTGACAGTGAGACCTTGTCTCTTAAAAAAAAAAAAAAAAAAACCAGAAGTCCACCAAGGTGAGCTGCACATACGCCCAGAACCAGAGGAGCTGTGTGCAACAACCCTGTGTGATAAGGACAAGGGGCTTGGTGCCGGAGCCCACCCACTCTGGAAACCCAAAAACTCCTGGGACATGTCCTAGGAGGCAGTGGGCTGTGGGCCTCCACCCCTTTCCATGGTCCTTTCCACTGTTATGTGGCTGTAGGACTGAACAAGCTGCTGGGCAGGGGCCGGGGACCTGGGGTCCGCCCGACCTGGTGAGGAATGTCAGCACTGCCATTCCCCGCTGTGGGACCCAGGCCGAGGCACAGGTGAATAAGGCCCCAATCCCGCTGCATTCATACTCGACATGTTACTGTGAATGAAGCTCTGAGACCTAGGCCAAGCCTTTTCCCTCTCTGTACCCCAGGGTCCTCCTGCCCCACCCTCTCGCCATCTCCAAGCCTCGGTTTCCTCAACTATCAAATGCAGGCATTGGGCTGGGGGTGGTGGCTCACGCCTGTAATCCCAGCACTTTGGGAGGCTGAGGCAGGAGGATCACAAGGTCAGGAGATCAAGACCATCCTGGCTAACACAGTGAAACCCCATCTCCACTGTATCACTGTGGCTCACAGGAGGGAGGGCGGGACGCCAGGGGTTCCCAGCTGAGGTCGCTATCTCAGGGAGGTGGGTTGTCAAGATTGCACCGCTGCACTCCAGCCTGGGGGACAGAGCGAGACTCCATCTCAAAAAAAAAAAAAAAATGCAGGCATTGTTTTTGTTTGTTTGTTTTGTTTCTTGCTTTGAGACGGAGTCTCGGCCTGTCCCCCAGGCTGAGTGCAGCGGTGCAATTCCTGACTCACTGCAACCTCCACCTCCTGGGTTCAAGCGATTCTCCCGCCTCAGCCCAGTAGCTGGGATTACAGGCGCACCACCTCAGCCCAGGCTAATTTTTATATTTTTGGCAGAGACAGGGTTTCATCATGTTGGCCAGGCTGGTATTGAACCTGACCTCAAGTGATCCGGGCCTCACCAGCCTCCCAAAGTGCTGGGATTGCCGCAGGAGCTAATACCTGGCCCTCAAATGTGGCATTTCAGAGGGTTACGATGGGTGCAAAGCCCTGAGCACCAGGCGGCCTCCAAGCAGGTGATAGCCATGGGAACATTTTTGTTACTATTTTTTTTCTTTTTTAGAGAAAGGGTTTCGCCATCTTGGCCAGGCTGGTCTCAAGTCCCTGGGCTCAAGCAATCCTCCCACCTCAGCCTCCCAAAGTGCTAGGATTACAGGAGTGAGCCACTGCGCCCAGCCCTCGTCACTATTGTTTTTTTGTTTGTTTGTTTTGAGAGGGAGTCTCATTCTGTCACCCAGGCTGGAGTGCAATGGCGCGATCTCAACTCACTGCAACCTCTGCCTCCTAGGTTCAAGCAATTCTCCTGCCTCAACTTCCAGAGTAGTTGGGACTATAGGCATATGCCACCACGCCCAGCTAATTTTTATATTTTTAGTAGCGACCAGTTTCCACCACGTTGGCCAAGCTGGTCTTGAACTCCTGACATCAGGTGATCCGCCTGCCTCAACCTTCCAAAGTGCTGGGATTATGGGCGTGAGCCACCGCCGGCCCTTGTCACTATTTTTGCTGACCCAAGCTCTTTCGGTCCCTGAACCGTCCAGCTCTTTGATCATTTCCCTTTGCCACAGCCTCCCGCCCCTGCATCATATGCCTTCTTACTCACATTCACCCCCCAGCCCCTCCCGGCCATAAACCGCATCCCTCTTTGATTTACCGCTGGAGTTTCCCATCTTCCTTCTTGGTAATGCCCCCCCACCCCCACCTGACCCCTTGCTGCAGAGAATCTGCCTCCCTCTGGTTTTTCTCCTCACTGAGCCCCTGGCTCCCTCTCCCCCACCCCAAGGAAAGTCCCTGCTATTGTTTCTCCACCCCACCCACTTCAAGGTGCCGCCCCACTCCCTGCCCTGAGCACCGAGGTGGTTCTCAAGGCAGGGATGGGTGAAGCCTGGGCACTTCCCTCTGGCGGGTGGCCACTCACAGAACCCCCCAGTGCCCCTGCGGCCACAGCAGCTGGCATTTCCAAAGGAGCAGCTTCCAGTACTGCCCCAGGTTCCGGCCACAGAGCTTAACCTGGATTCACTCACTTGATCCTAAAACACTGGGACGTCCCCATTTAACAGCTGTGGATGGGAGCCACAAAGGGGAGGGCGGGCTCAGAGCTCACGGCTGCCAGCCCCACTGCTACGCCCATTTGACAGAGGGGGAGACTGAGGCTCTGGGTGGCAAGTGGAGAGGGAAGCAGAACCATGGGGAACCCTGCAGGACTTGGCGACACCTGACGAAGAGGGACTTGGAGGGGAAAATGGGCCTGGCCCAGGGACCCATACCCACTCTGTCCCCATGCCGTGGGAATCAAGGAGGCAGAGAGAGCGCAGGGGAGGATAGAAACAAGGGGCCCAGTGATGAGGGACAGGGGCAGGCCGAGGGGGATTCCCGTTGTTGACACGGTTACCTGAGCATCTATTTCTGGCCTCCAAACCACCCCAGAACTATCTGGGGCAAAAGGAAGAAAATAGACTGATTAACTTCCTCTGACCCCCTTTCTCCAATCTCAACTAAACTCTGAGCATTTGACCAGAGCAGCTCCAGGAAACCAGTTTCATTTCCCTCGGCGTTTCCCAAAAGGAGGGGTGGGCGGGGCTCTTCCAGTTTAAGGGGAGAGAAAGGGCCTCAGCAGACACAGTGAAGGGCGGTGGAGAGGACCGCGCCGTCCTGCTGTCACCGAGAGCTGAAGGTAGCGACACGGCCAGTGGTGGGGGGACAGAGAGACAGGACCCACAGAAACAGGGACTGAGAAACGAGTGGGGGAGATGAGGAAGAGGGAAAATGGGCGCAATGGCTCACGCCCGGAACCCCAGCACTTTGGGAGGCCGAGGTGGGTGGATCACCTGAGATCAGGAGTTCGAGACCAGCCTGGCCAATGTGGCAAAACCCCATCTCTACTAAAAATACAAAAATTAGCCAGGTGTGGTTATGGGTGTCTGTAATCCCAGCTACTTGGGAGGCTGAAGTGGGAGGATTGCTTGAACCTGGGAGGCGGAGGTTGCAGTGAGCCAAGATCGTACCACTGCACTCCAGCCTGGATGACAGAGAAAGACTGTTAAAAAAAAAAAAAAGAAAGAAAGAAAGAAAGAAAAGAAAAAAGAAAGAGGGAAAAGAAGAGAAAGAGACAGGAACCCGAGAGAGCTGTGGCAGAGGTAGAGACCGGTGAGGAGGGAGGCATGGACAGTCCAGGGGACTCTGAAAGAATGGGGTTGGGGGACACAGGTCCAGAGAAGAGGGCAGTGATTGGGGGAGGGCTGACTCCAGCAGCTAGGCAGCCCATGGGAGACAGAGTCAGGCTCCAGCAGTCACAGGCCTCAGCCACAATAGCCCTCCCTTCTCCTCCACCCCAGACGCCATCTCCCACCGAGAGTCATGGCCCCGTTGGGTGAGTAAGCAGGGGAGGGGACTCTGGGACAAGTGAGTAGAACCCCTCTCCCCCAACCTGCCACGTACCCGTTGACCCTGTCCTCCTCCTCCCAGCCCTGCGCCTCCTCGTCCTCGTCCCCATCCTTCTCAGCCTTGCGGCCTCCCGGGACTGGAAGGCTGAACGCAGCCAGGACCCCTTCGAGAAATGCATGCAGGATCCTGACTATGAGCAGCTGCTCGAGGTGGTGACCTGGGGGCTCAATCGGACCCTGAAGCCCCAGAGGGTGATTGTGGTCGGCGCTGGTGTGGCCGGGCTGGTGGCTGCCAAGATGCTCAGTGATGCCGGACATAAGGTGGGAAGCACTGCTTGCAGTCTACCTGGAGTCCCTCCTGCTGTAGGCTGGAGTCCCTGGGCAGAGGGACCTGGCCCCGTTCCTGCTTGAGAGGGTGGGGGTGGGGATGTGGAGGGAGAGGCTACCTTTCCCCGTGGTCTGAGGGTGAGGCCCAAGCCCCCTGTTGTCACGTGTCTGCACTGAGAGGCCCTAGACTTTCCTGTCCCACGTTTTTCATCCCAGAGGGGAGTCTCACTGGCTCAAAGCTCCTGTCCCGGGGTGGGGCGCCTGTTGGTGGAGAGGAAACTCCACTAAGGGGATGTGTGCCCTGAGGTCTAACCACGGACCTACTCACTGAAATCCAAGAATGAGAATGGGCCATCCCAGGGGCTTCTGTGCATATGGGTTATCTCCCAACTCCCCGAGCTGGGAAGTCCCTTTGCAGTCTAGCCGGCGGCCTTCCTGCTGCACTCTAGAACTGCCCACTTGGTTCTGTTCCCCCACCTCCCATACAGAAGGGGACCCTCTCCTAGTCTCCTGTGCCACTGTGGGGACGGAAGAAGGCAGGGGGCTGGCACGGGGTGGGAGGGGGCAGGGAATGGTCAGTGGGTGGACCTGAAGGGCCCTCCTCGCCCCACCGCCTCCCTCAGGTCACCATCCTGGAGGCAGATAACAGGATCGGGGGCCGCATCTTCACCTACCGGGACCAGAACACGGGCTGGATTGGGGAGCTGGGAGCCATGCGCATGCCCAGCTCTCACAGGTGACCTGGCAACCCACCCACCTGTGTGCCTAGACTCAGCCAGCCCCCCAGCTCCATGCCCATGCCACAGCAGGCATCCTTCGCCTAATCCCCATCTTAGTCTTGCCTCCAGCGCCAGCACTGGGCCTCTGGCAATGCTCGGGCCACCTAGTCCAACCAGACCCCCAGCTAGCCCTGCCTGGTGCAAAAGCCAGCTCCTCTGCTGGCCCCTCCAGGCCTGCAGCTCCACCGGCCCCACACCCTCAGGCACTCCAGCCCCAGGCTCCTTCTTCATCTCAAACCCCCATCCAACCCAAATTCTGTCCCCCTTCCCGATTCTAAGCTGGGCTCTATTCCCATTCCTAACTCAATCCTAATCCTGGTCCCCATTTCATTCCCATCCCTCAGCATTGATCACCCTAAATCTAGCCCAACCCCCCAGCCTCATGCTGGTCCCCAGCTACTCTCCCCTCCCACCTCCCTTCTCCAAGTCCCACTAGGGACCGGGTTACCTCCACCGGAGCCCAGCCCTCACTCACCCACTCCCTCAATCAGGATCCTCCATAAGCTCTGCCAGGGCCTGGGACTCAACCTGACCAAGTTCACCCAGTACGACAAGAACACATGGACGGAGGTGCACGAAGTGAAGCTGCGCAACTACGTGGTGGAGAAGGTACCCGAGAAGCTGGGCTACGCCCTACGCCCCCAGGAAAAGGGCCAGTCGCCCGAAGACATCTACCAGATGGCTCTCAACCAGGTGGGCACCGCCTGTACCCTCCTCCCGCCCTGACTTCTCTGTCCTTCTCCTAAGCTTGCCCCAGTGCGCTCCCTGGCCTGGCTTTTCTTCTCTCTGTCATCCCTTGGGTCCCCTGCCATGGGGTGGGGCACCTGTTGATGGAGATGGAAATTCTACCAGGGAATGTGTGCCCTGAGGTCTAACCACTGACCTACTCACTGCAATCTGAGAGTGAGAATGGGCCATCCCAGGGGCTTCTACGCATATGAGCCACCTCCCAACTCCCCCCCTCCTTTTTTCTTTTTGAGACGGAGTCTTACTGTGTCGCCCAGGCTGGAGTGCAGTGGCGCCATTTCAGCTCACTGCAACCTCTGTCTCCCAGGTTCAAGCAATTCTCTGCTTCAGCCTCCCGAGTAGCTGGGATTACAGGCGCCCGCCACCACGCCCAGCTAATTTTTGTATTTTTAATAGAGATGGGGTTTCACCATCTTGGCCAGGCTGATCTTGAACTCCTGACCTCGTGATCCACCTGCCTCGGCCTCCCAAAGTGCTGGGATTACAGGCGTGAACCACTGCCCCCGGCCCCAACTCTGTTCTTTAGCTTCCCCATAAACACTGCTGACCCCAAAGCTGCATCAGCTTTTGGCCTCTTCCCCTTTCACCCACACACTGTCCTGGACAACCTCTCCAGTCTCCACCTCTGGCTTAAACATAGATCCACGGGCTGATGGAGACATCTGCCTCTCGAGACCCTGGCCTGTGTCCCTCCCCAGGACCCTCTAGCTCCACTGGGCTCAGAACCTTCCCCTAAACCCATTCCTCTTCCCGGTGCCCCCATCTCACGATGGCCCCACCATCCCGCAGTCACGGGCAGACCCCCAGGAGCCATCCTCCTCCTGACCTCCTCCTCGCCCACCTCCCCCACCATCAGTGCCCACCCCTGCCCCCTGATGCTTGTGCCCTGCTCCCCTCTGCCCACCCCAGCTCAGGCCTCCTCCTCTGCCCTGGACCCTCCCCCAGCCTCTTCTCCAGCTGCCCAGGCTCCAGTCTCCCCAACCTGGTACCAGAAGTGTCTTCCCACACACCCAGAGTGATGCCGCTCACAGCCCCTGGTGGCTCCCCGCTGCCTCCTGGACAAAGTCTGATCTTTTCGGGCTCAGCTTTGAGCCCTGACTGGCCTTCCCTTCTGCACCCCTCTAGCCTCATGCTCTTTTCTCCTGTAAGGAATTTTTTTTTTTTTTTTTTTTTTTGAGACGGAGTCTCGCTCTGTCACCCAGGCTGGAGTGCAGTGGCCGGATCTCAGCTCACTGCAAGCTCCGCCTCCCGGGTTCACGGCATTCTCCGGCCTCAGCCTCCCGAGTAGCTGGGACTACAGGCGCCCGCCACCTCGCCCGGCTAGTTTTTTGTATTTCTTAATAGAGACGGGGTTTCACCCTGTTAGCCAGGATGGTCTCGATCTCCTGACCTCGTGATCCGCCCGTCTCGGCCTCCCAAAGTGCTGGGATTACAGGCTTGAGCCACCGCGCCCGGCCCCTGTAAGGAATTTTTGTCCTCATGGTGGTCCACATGCCCCCAGCTCTGTGTTCCTCACACTCACTATACCTGTGCATCGCCCTCCCTTGCCCAAAATGCCTTTCCCTTCCCCACACAGGAACTCCTGCGCAGCCCTCAAGAACCAGCTCCATTGTCCCCTCCTCCAGGAAGCCTTCCCTGATACCTTTAGGGAGGGGCTTCCCACACCCAATATCCCCTCCCCACCCAGGTCAGAGCCCACTTGCCCATCTGCCCTTCTAGACCAGGTCATTTCTATGCCTTGACACTGACTGGTTTGCGAGCCTGGGAGATGCAAGATGCGTGAGTGAGTGAAGGGGCACCGCTTTCTCTCTGAGGTCCTGGCCAGAAGGGGGAAGCCAGGTAGACCAAGAAGAGGCCTGAAATTAGACAGGGGCAGCGAGGCTTCTCGGAGGGGATGAGACTTGAACAAAGAGCTGAAGGACAGGCACTCGTGTGCCACGCAAAGACAGGCAGGGAAAAAATAGGTGCCAGACGTACAGGTGGGAGAGCCCTGAGGGCGGGTGGTCTGGACACTGGACACTGCCCACAGAACCGGAGCTGCCATAAAAGACATGGACTGAGGCCAGACGCGGTGGCTCATGCCTGGAATCCCAGCACTTTGGGAGGCTGAGGTGGGCAGATCACTTGAGGTCAGGAGTTCGAGACCAGCCTGGCCAATATGGTGAAACCCCGTCTCTACTAAAAATGCAAAAATTAACCAGGTGTGGTGGTGGGCACCTGTAATCCCAGCTACTTGGGAGGCTGAGGTGGGAGAATCTCTTGAACCTGGGAGGCAGAGCTTGCAGTGAGCCGAGATGGCGCCCCTGCACTCCAACCTAGGCAACAGAGCGACACTCCATCTCAAAAAAAGAAAAAAAAAGACATTGAGGGGCTAGCAGGGGCCTTGAACATGAGGCTGAGGGGCAAGGACCCTGTGGCCCCAGGCACTGGGGAGCCACAGGAGGGCTGTGGGCAGGGGACAGACGGTAGGTAAACTTCTCAGCCATCATGCCCTGTCAGCGCTGACCAGTGACCCAGGGGACCAGCTTCTGTCCGTGGCCACAGTGATTCAGGCAACAAATAATCACTGAGCCCCGGGAGGACACAGCACGCCTGGGATCCTCTCCCAGCCTCCTCTCCAGCTGCCCACATCCCTGCCTCCATGGAGCTCACAGGCTGGCTGGCTCAGAAACAGGCAAAATAACACCCAACCGGGAGGAGCCGTGACCAGCCTGGCCTGCCGAATGCGGGGGGTGAGGCAGCGTGAACAGTTCAGGAAGATCGGAGGAGTGGTGGCATCTGAGTTGCCATGGAGGGCAAGGCGGAGGGCACGGTGTGGGCAGAAGCCCAGGGGCTTGAGAGCGGTGAATGGCCAGCCGTGGGCAGAACCACCAGGAGAAGCCGGGTGTGGGCTCCAGGCCCAGCCTCCACCCTGGCTGCCCAGGCAGCTCAGCACCATGTCTGCTTCTTCCACAACAGGCTCTCAAAGACCTCAAGGCACTGGGCTGCAGAAAGGCGATGAAAAAATTTGAAAGGCACACGCTCTTGGTAAATGGGGCCCTTGGTTCTGCTGAGAGGCAGGGCAGAGAGTGTGACCATGAGGCCTTCCCCAGAGAGTCAGAATGCGGGTACCTGGGACCCTAGTCCTGCCACCACCTTCCTGCCTGACCCAGGGGCTGGACACGCCCCCTCTCTGGACCTCAGTTTCCCTCATCTGTCAGAGAACAGGGACCGGATCCTACGGTCCAAGGACATGTCATGGGACCAAGAGGCCGGGCTGCAGAGGGGCTCTCTGGGGGGTGCAGCCTGCCTGGGCCCTGACCTCGGCCTGCGCCCACCCTGCAGGAATACCTCCTCGGGGAAGGGAACCTGAGCCGGCCGGCCGTGCAGCTTCTGGGAGACGTGATGTCCGAGGATGGCTTCTTCTATCTCAGCTTCGCCGAGGCCCTCAGGGCCCACAGCTGCCTCAGCGACAGACTCCAGTGAGGGGCGGGGCTGGCGGGCAGGGGCGGGGCGGGCGGGGGCCAATCAAGACAAGTAGCAGGGAGTGGGCGGAGCCTCTGGGTCTGGGGGCGGAGCTGTTGTGAAGGGCGTGGCCTACTTGAGGGTAGTGGGGCTAATGGTTCCCGGATAAAGGACACGGTCTAGCGGAGAAGAAGTGGTGGGATCCCTGGTCACACAATCCACTACTCCTGCGACCTCCGGGATGTCAGGGACGGGCAGGGTCGGGAGAGGTGGATGACTAGGGAGCGGGCCGGTGCCCACAGGGGCCAGCTGCCGGGGTGGGTGGGGCTAGGCGGAGGGGCAGGGCAGCAGAGCCCAGGTCACCCCCCCCAACCCCGCCCCGCCTGCAGGTACAGCCGCATCGTGGGTGGCTGGGACCTGCTGCCGCGCGCACTGCTGAGCTCGCTGTCCGGGCTCGTGCTGTTGAACGCGCCCGTCGTGGCGATGACCCAGGGGCCGCACGATGTGCACGTGCAGATCGATACCTCACCCCCGGCGCGGAATCTGAAGGTGCTGAAGGCCGACGTGGTGCTGCTGACGGCGAGCGGACCGGCGGTGAAGCGCATCACCTTCTCGCCGCCGCTGCCCCGCCACATGCAGGAGGCGCTGCGGAGGCTGCACTACGTGCCGGCCACCAAAGTGTTTCTAAGCTTCCGCAGGCCCTTCTGGCGCGAGGAGCACATTGAAGGCGGCCACTCGAACACCGACCGCCCGTCGCGCATGATTTTCTACCCGCCGCCGCGCGAGGGCGCGCTGCTGCTGGCTTCGTACACGTGGTCGGACGCGGCGGCCGCGTTCGCCGGCTTGAGCCGGGAAGAAGCGCTGCGCTTGGCGCTCGACGACGTGGCGGCATTGCACGGGCCTCTCGTGCGCCAGCTCTGGGACGGCACCGGCGTCGTCAAGCGTTGGGCGGAGGACCCGCACAGCCAGGGTGGCTTTGTGGTACAGCCGCCGGCGCTCTGGCAAACCGAAAAGGATTACTGGAGGGTCCCTTATGGCCGCATCTACTTTGCCGGCGAGCACACCGCCTACCCGCACGGCTGGGTGGAGACGGCGGTAAAGTCGGCGCTGCGCGCCGCCATCAAGATCAACAGCCGGAAGGGGCCTGCATCCGACACGGCCAGCCCCACGGGGCACGAGTCCGACACGGAGGGGCAGGGGCATGTGCATGGGGTGGCTGGCAGCCCCTCGCATGACCTGGCAAAGGAAGAGGGCAGCCACCCTGCAGCCCAAGGCCAGTTATCTCTCCAGCACATGACCCACACGAGGACCTTGTATTAAAGTATTTTCGGAAAAAGCCGTGTGGTCCAGCCTCCCCCGTGGCTCAGTTACTTCCCCAGTTTGCCTGCATCGGAACCACTAGCCTTGCAGTTAGCAGGCGCTATGCCTATCCTGGAGTCCCCCAAGAATCTGCCCCTCACTTCTTCCTGGACAGTGGGGCTCCATAGGAGGGTGGGAGGGGGCGCATAGAAGGGAACCAGACGGATGCCCTGCACCACCGGGAAATGGCAATCACAACGACCACCTCCGACTGCCACGAGGCTGAAGCACAGATGGGCCCTAATGCAAGTAACAGAAAGCCCGGCTGACAGTGGCTTAACAGGAGGTGATTTTTCTCCCAAGCAGCAGCTGGGAGGGCAGGCTCCCCAGAGTGCAACTCTGCAGACCCTTCCACCTTGGTTATGTCCGGGAAGTGTTCCCACACAGCTACCAGGTCGCAGCCGCAGCCGCAGCCTAGAGCACCCTATCCTCTTCCAAAAACCCCAAATCAGGCCGGGTGTGGTGGCTCACGCCTGTAATGCCAGCACTTTGGGAGCCCAAGGCAGGTAGATCACCTGAGGTCGGGAGTTCAAGACCAGCCTGGCCAACATGGTGGAACCCCGTCTCTACCAAAAATACAAAAATTAGCCGGGTGTGGTGGCGCACGCCTGTAGTCCCAGCTACTCAGGAGGCTGAGGCAGGATAGTTGCTTGAACCCGGAGGGTAGAGGCTGCAGTGAGCCGAGATCCACCACTGCGGTCCAGCCTGGGCGACAGAGCAAGACTCCATCTCGTAAAACAAAACAAAAAAACAAATCAGGCAACTCAGGGAGCCCTGCCTCCACAAACCCCAATCATTCACCCTAGGCTCTGCCCAGCCACCATCCCCTCCCCACCCAGGTCAGAGCCCACTTGGCAGCCTTTCTCCCACCAACAAGAAGCCAATTGCACATGAGAAGTGTCAGTTTAATGAAGCCAGCTTATCAGTAGGGCGGCGGAGTGCACCCGGCCCCTCGCAGGTGTCCCTGGCTCGGTCTAAAGTGCCTGTGCAGAACAAGGCTGCCGGGCGGGGTTAGGAGTCTGCGCCGTCGTCCTCCTCTTCCGGCAGGATCTCCAGGCTGCTGTCGGGCTGCTGCGCTGTGTCCGTGGGGGGCGGCGGGGTGGGCGGGGCCCGGGTGGGCGACAGCGGCAGCGGGGAGGCGGTGGGCGAGGGGCTGTGGGGCTCTGTGGGCGGCGCCAGCCCCAGGATCTCCTGCACGTTGTGGGGCAGCTCCTGGAGGCGCGGGGTGAGGGAAGCCAAAAGCGGAAGGTGAAGGTGAGATGGGGCAGGGTTCGGGCGGGGGCGCTGCGTGGCAGGCGGGGGACTCACGGGGCAGGCGGTTAGCTGGCGGTGCAGGGCCTCGGCGCGCGTCAGCACGTCCTCCACGCTCAGCTTCATAGTCAGCTCGTTGATGTGCTGCGGGAGGGGGTGGGTCAGGCGCCAGTCAGCACTCAGCCACCTCCGCCCGAGCGCCCACTCTGTGGCTCGTGCTGGGAAACAATGAAGACACACCGGGCTGGCCCTCTGGGGCTCAGAGGCGCGCTGGGCGAGTCATGCTTCTCAGGCCTCTGGGAGCGTTCTGAGCCAGTACTAGGGGAGGGCAGGTCCCCACCCACCTGCCCTGAGGACCTTGCTGGGAGCAGGCCCGGGATGGGGCAGGAGGGAAAGCTACGCGGCCCCACCCCCACTGCGCTCCCAGCTAACCAGGCTTTCAATAATCCCACATTGAACACCTGCTCCCCGGAGGTACTGCGGCCCTGGGCAGCGCCCAGCTCAGGGTGGACAGGGCGGGGACGGGCCGGGAGGGAGCCAGAGCCTCACCTTGAGGATCTCATTGGAGCCGAAGCCGGACAGCATGAGGGTGTCCCGCTCCATGTCCAGGATGGCGCAGGCCACCAACAGGTGCAGATTGGGGCCAGGGAGCCCTGTCCACAGCACCTGGGGGTGCGGAAGGGAGGGAGGGGTGATGACCCAGCCTGGGCCTGAGGTCTCACCAGGGCCTGCCCCTCTCCACCCAACCTCCCAGTCTCTCCTGGGGCAGGCGAGCCCAGCCCTTCAGTTCTAGCCCAAACTGGCTGGCCCACCTCCCACAGCCGAAGGACATCCGGGAAGGGGAATTCCCTCTTGAACCAGATGAGCAGCCACCGGAAACAGAAGCAGAGAGAGCCAGAGTCCTGGGAATCTGGGGGATGACATGGAGCCCACTCAGCCTTGCCCAGCGCTGGGACTGAGAGTTTGAGATGTCATCCTGACTGGAACACCTTCCCCAAGTCTAGACAAGTGACTTATGCCTGGCTTGGGAACCTCGGAGGTGAGACAGAAGCAGCTCTGAAGAGGGCCCTGCCCCTTCTTCCTCCCACTCTCCAGAGGAAGTGTGCTATTATACTTCCACATCTGCCATGGACATGGAAGGGAGGCAGGACGCCCAGCACGCCCGAGGAAACAGACCTCAGTGCCCGCTGCTGGTGAGGCCTAAGGAAACTGGCAGTCCTAGATATGATGTTAGCAAAAATTTAAGCTGAGGGCCAGGTGCGATGGCGCACTCCTATAACCCCAGCACTTTGGGAGGGCAAGGCGGGTGGATTACCTGAGGTCAGGAGTTCGAGACCAGCCAGGCCAACATGGTGAAACCCCGTCTCTACTAAAAATACAGCCTAGCCAACATGGTGAAACCCTGTCTCTACTAAAAATACAAAAATTAGCTGGGCATGGTGCCACACCCCTGTAATTCCAGCTCCTTGGGAGGCTGAGGCAGGGGAATTGCTTGAACTCGGGCAGCAGAGGTTGCCGTGAGCCAAGATCACGCCACTGCACTCCAGCTTGGGCAACACAGCGAGACTCCATCTCAAAAAGAAAAAAAAAAAAAATTAAGCTGGTGTCCAACCTTTTTTTCCCCCAAGTTAACTCAAATGAGAATGAGAGCCTGAGCATTCTAACTTTTTAGGAAAGTAACAATGGAGGACAAACTTTCCAGAGCTGTGGAAACAAGCACTGTCCTGAACAAAATTCCACTTCTTGGAAGTGAACCTAAAGATATGACCCAGACCATGCACTGTGATGAAAACCTGCAAAGGACCCGAATCTCCGGCAGGTCAAGTTAAATCAATTCTACCACATCTTGCAGGACACAATGCCGTGCAGTCAAGAAGAGTGATGTTTCCGAAGACTTCCAATGACACAGAGGCATCCTCTGTCCTTGTGCCCTAGGAGGTGACGCTTTTCTATGGCTTAGTTTCCTCATCAGTAAGGTGAGGACAGAGTATCTCAGCTCCCTCCCCCAGGGGTCCCAAAGCGTTGAAGAAACGTCCATGAATAAGTTTAACTTATTATCATCACCATCTGCACTCAAGAAAAATAATGATATCAAACAGCAATTTTAATTTGTTTTTTTCTTTTTTTTTTTGAGACAGAGTCTCGCTTTGTCGTCCAGGCTGGAGTGCAGTGGTGGGACCTCGGCTCAAGTGACTCTCCTGCCTCAGCCTCCTGAGTAGCTGGGATTACAGGCATGCACCACCACGCCCGGCTAATTTTTGTATTTTTAGTAGAAACAGGGTTTCACCATGTTGGCCAGGCTGGTCTCGAACTCCTGACCTCAGGTGATCTGCCCACCTCGGCCTCCCAAAGCACTGGGATTACAAGCATGAACAACCACGCCCAGTCTTACTTATTTTTCTTCATCTTAACTTCCTGCAGTTTTTACATTGACTAAGTAATAAATAATATATACTATAATAATAATAATATATATATACATATATATCTATTTTTCTTTTTTTTTTGAGTTGGAGTTTTGCTCTTGTTGCCTAGGCTGAAGTGCAATGGTGTGATCTTGGCTCACTGCAACCTCCACCTCCCAGGTTCAAGCGATTCTCCTGCCTCAGCCTCCTGAGTAGCTGGAATCAGAGGCGTGTGCCACCAGGCCTGGCTAATTTTGTATTTTTAGTAGAGACAGGGTTTCTCCATGTTGGTCAGGCTGGTATCGAACTCCTGACCTCAAGTGATCCACCTGCCTCTGCCTCCCAAAGTGCTGGGATTACAGGCGTGAGCCACTGTGCCTGGCCGAAAAATAAAAATGTTAAAGCCGGGATGCAGCACCCCCAGCCCCATGGCCCAGAGAACCAGTTTCTGATTCCTGGTTGAAGGTGAGCCACAGCTAGGTGGAGATAAGAAGTGGCAGGAATGCCTAGGTCCTTATTTCTGAAAAATGCCCTGCAAGTGAAGCCTAAGGCAAAGCCCAGACAGGATCTAGGTGAGCACGAGGATGGGGTGAGTCAGGGTCCCTGTGTGTCGCATTTGGTGACGTTTTGCTTCAAACCGCGATTCTGCCTCTACGTTCTAGGTTGCGTGGGGATGGTTCTCTTGTTTGGATCAGGACCCAATGTCCAGGACGCCACCTGTGGCTGCTACTACCAGAGAATCTGGTAAGGTCTATGGCCCCACTGTCTCCTGCCCACCCGCCCGAGACACATACCCAGGAAGTCGCAGAGCTGGGGGTCCAGCACCCTCAGGAGCAGCAGCAGTCGCCCGAGTTGCCGCTTCATAGTCTCCTGGCTCTCTTCAAAGTTCCCTTGCTATGGGACGGAAGGGGGGGGGAAGAGCAGGCCCTGTGAGGTGCCAGGACCTCTGATTGCTCGACAGGCCTGTGTCCCACCCCTGACCCGAGCCTCACCACGAGTTCCATGAAGCCACAGAAACACCAGAAAGCATCCACCTCATTCTGAATGACGTAGAGGATCGGGGAGAGAAGGTCACTCATGCCCTGGACGTAGCCTGGGGGGACACAGAGTCAGGCTGCAGCCAAGCCCACAGCGCTCCCCTGGACAGCCCAGGCCCCGCCCGGCCCCAGGCCTGGCACCCACCGAGGTCGAAGTGGTACATGCAGTAGGTGAGAAGGATGTCGTTCAGCAGCCCCAGCCCCGGGTTCTCGGGACCCTCGTAGAACTTGTTGGTCCTGTCAGTGCGGCTCACGTCTCTCTCTGTGGGGAGCGGGCGCAGGGAGCAAAGGTGAGAAGGGTAGGGGGGCCCATCCCTGCAGGCCACCAGTGCCAGCCCCCACTGCTTCTCCTGCCAGCAGCCCCCAGCCTCGGGGTTCGCTCTTGGGCAGAAGCGGAGCTGGTTCTAGAAACCATCGCTGATGCTCCTGCTGCGAGGTGCGGGCCTCCTGCTCACCAGCTCGCTGTATCCTCCCACAGCAGGGGAAACTGAGGCACAGGGAGGCAAAATCACTTGCCAAGATCTCGAGGCACCGACAGAACTGAGACTGGGCCCCAAGGCAGCCAGGCTCCCCTTCTTTCCCGTCCTGTCCCTGGCCTTGCTCCCACAAGGCCATTCCCCAATGGCCCATGCCGCTTTCCCCCTAGATGCCCTCTTCTTGGTCTTGGGGAGGCAGGGGGCTCCCTCTATCTGCCCCTCGCACCCGTGCCTGAGGCCCTCCTGTGGTTCCCTGCTCCCATCCACCCTGAGCGCCACCCCTGACACTGACCGATGAGGCTGCGGTATCCGTGCAGGAGTGAGTTTCTCCGCTCCTGCTCAGGGCTCACAGATTTCCACTGCAGCTTCATGCGGAAATACTCATCCCTGAGTGGCAGAGGGAAACAAGATGTGAGGCCACCACTCTCTGCGGCACCCAGAGACCTCCCAGCCTGGCACCACCTCCCAAGTCAGCCCTGCAGAGCCCCTCCCTGACCACACAGACCCAAGCAAGTCACTTTGTCATTTTTACCACCATCCCTTATGCTTCACCTTCCTGGTATCTCTCACTACATAGCCTTGTGGGTTTTTGGTGAACATTTGTCACCCCCCACTGGACAGAACACCAAGGACAGGGAACCGTCCAGCACTGCTGCATCCTCAGTGCCTGGCAGGTACATAACCTACACCAGGAATGAGGAGAGATGGGCCCTCCTAGATTATGAAACATGCTGCAAAACTGTGATCATTAAAACAGTATGGCACAGGAACGAAAACTGCAATGGAGACAGGAGACAGACCACACAGGGGCAAGGATGGGTCTGGCTTGATCACTGACGTATTCCACAGGCGCAGGATGGTGCCCAGATACAGCAGGCTCACAACCAGTGTCCACAGAACTTGCCCACTGGTGCCCTAAGAGGCACCAGGTGTCACACCTGGCAGGGCCTCCTGAGGACTCACGTTTTCTTGCGAACGTGGGCCTTGTGCTCCTCAGCTGTGCCTTCCCAGCTGAGGTACCCCAGGAGGAACTTCCATGCCTCACGCCGCAGGCCGGGGCTCAGACCCTGGGGGTGCAGGAGGGCAGGCAGCTCAGTGGGGCCTTGTTCTGGCCCTGCCCCATCCTCCTACCTGCCCTGGCACTTACCCCTGAGAAGATCCGATTCTTCAGCTCGGGTACCTGCTGCAGGCGGCCCTCAGGGCCCACGTGGCGCGCCCACTCCTCCTCTGTAACTGGAGGGCCCCGCTCCACGGTTGGCCGAGGCCCCAGCTCCACCTGCAGGTGAAGGGCAAGTGAGCCCGGGGCTCGGTAGGGCAGTGGGGGGACCCAACCCACCCTCAGTCCATAAGCTCAGGGCGCTTCTTAGCTTGACGAATAACTAACATTCAGGGGCAGGCAGCAGCCTCTTCTGGGGCTCAGCAGCCAAGTCACCCCGCAGTTAGGAGGGGTCCCCCAATAGGAGCGAGCGGGTGCTCATAGTGCCTGGCACAGCCATGAGCGCTTTCCTCATGCACCCCCTGAGAGGGTCCCATTACCGTCCCCATTTTACCAAGGAGGAAATTGAGGCCCAGGGAAATGAAATCATGCGCCCAAGGAGACATGGCCAGAAATAACAGGGAGGGTCCACTCACTACTCACACAGGAAATGACCTCGAACCCAGGCTCGGGCTCATCGTCAGGTGGCGGGGGAAGGTCGGAGGCGGCTCCCTCGGGCTGTGGCTGCAGGGCACCCCGGAAGAAGTTGGTCACTCGGGAGAAGCTGCTGAAGGTGGTGGAGTAGGGATCCTGGAGGAAACGCTGGGGACGAGGCCAAAGAAGTTCACGGCCCGCCCCTTCTCGTCCCTCCCTGCCCACACCCGCCAGGCCTGGTGCCCAGGACACTCACAGATACCACATTGGAGCTGTCCTGGTCAAAGAGCTGCAGGTGGTGGAAGGAGTTGGAGAGGGCAGAGGAGTCGTGGGGGAAGACAAGGTAGAGGC
This sequence comes from Papio anubis, assembly GCF_008728515.1. Lineage (NCBI taxonomy): Eukaryota > Metazoa > Chordata > Mammalia > Primates > Cercopithecidae > Papio > Papio anubis. The sequence continues at coordinate 4,836,542 of NC_044995.1, read as the reverse complement.
GGGAGTCCTGCGGGGAGCTGGGAGGCGGGAGGTGACGCACATGTGATGCACAGGTAGGGGCCCAGTGTCCCAGGCTGTCTGTGCTCGGCCGACATCCGTTCCAGCTGCAGCCTCACAACCACCCCTGGGGAATCCCTGATTTCGGGGGATGCTGTTACAGGAGGACCAGAGCTGGAGCCCAGGGGTGGGCGTGCGACTTGGGGCTGGCCAATGAGGGCCTTTCACCTTCTGGTTCACTGTAACTGACTCAGGGACGAGCCAATGAGAGGCAGCTCTGGGATCTTGTTGGAATGGGGGGAAGAGGTGCTTTCCATCCAGCGGGGTTGTTAAGCCAGCGATACTGGGGGCTCAGAGAATGACAAACTCAGGGGGAAAAAGGATAACTGTTTCCAACATTTTGGGACCTGGGTCCTGCCTGAAATCAATACTCCCTTTTCATTTTTTGGTTATATGTGCTGGTCAACTCTCTCTGCCTTCCTTTAAATCAGTGTGAGTTGTGTTTCTTTCACAGCCCCGAGGGGTCACGCTGCAGCCATGGAGGAACTGGGCCCGGTTTAAGGCCCAGCACTGGGAGAGAGCTCACCTGGCCAACAGCAGGTAGCGGCTGAGGACGCGGAGCAGGGCGCGGGTGCCCCCGCGGTGGAAGTGCAGTGCGGGCAGGGAGCCTCCAGCCTGGGTCACCAGAACCAGGTAGGCCCAGCTGAGGCCGGGCTTGGAGCGGCGGATGGACTTGAGCTCCCCCAGACTCACTGAGAAGGCCCAGGAGCCCTGGGGGCAGCTGGGCTCTGCACCTGGGGAGATGGCGCTGTGTTGGGGGAGGTATGAGAGGCCAGAGCCGGCCTCATCAACCTCAATCCAGGATGTTCCTTTGGCACAGGCATCTCCTGACGGCCCCGCCACAAGCCATTCCCCTGCGCCTGGCCTCACATTACTTGGAAGCACAAATGAGTGAGATGGGAGGGCAGCCCAGTGGACATGTGCCTTTCCAGAACCTTCCTAGGCACCCCTCAACCTGCAGGGTAAGGGCCCTATTCCTCAACCTGGCACTTGAGGCCCCTCAGGTCTGTCGCCCCTGCCTATCTTACCTCCAACCCTTCTTCACTCAAAATCCCACACTTGAGCTACAATGAAAGGCCAGAGGCTCCCTAAACACACCAGGGCCGCCTGCCTCTGGCCTGCACGGGCTGCTCTCTCTGCCAGAAGAGACAACTCCCAAGAGTCCCTCAGTGCCAAGTTCCAGCATCACCTCTTCCTGGAAGGGCTCTCCATTCCCCAGAGGGTCAGGTGCCTTCTCTGGATGTCCCCTGCACCCTGTGTGACCCCAGGGTGGTGCAAATCACCCTGACTGGCTGCATCTACCACCCCACCAGCCTCGAACCTCAGGGGCAGGCCTGGTGTGGGGGCACCCGCAGCCAATCCAGGAGCCCAGCAGGATAAGCAAAGCTGCGACCTCAGAGACACTGGCCATGCTGACCTGGGCTGGGACAGTCCTGTACTCCGCTTCACTTCCTTGCTCCTGGGACTGGAAGGTGGTGACTGGTGGCCTTCTCTTTTTTTTTTTTTTTTGAGGCGGAGTCTCGCTCTGTCTCCCAGGCCGGAGTGCAGTGGCGGGATCTCGGCTCACTGCAAGCTCCGCCTCCCGGATTCACGCCATTCTCCTGCCTCAGCCTCCCGAGTAGCTGGGACTACAGGCGCCCGCCACCTCGCCCGGCTAGTTTTTTGTATTTTTTTAGTAGAGACGGGGTTTCACTGTGTTAGCCAGGATGGTCTCGATCTCCTGACCTCGTGATCCGCCCATCTCGGCCTCCCAAAGTGCTGGGATTACAGGCTTGAGCCACCGCGCCCGGCCTGGTGGCCTTCTTGATTGTGAGCAGCAAAGCCTCTGGAGCCATGACCACTGAGGGCAAGATGTGTCCTACCTGGCCCACACGTGCTTCCCAAGGGCCGCACCTCAGCCTACCTCTCGTGGGCTCTGAGTGGCGGGGCTGTGGCCGCACAGTGCTGATGACGGCCCAGTCAGGTTCATAGCCAGGGTCAAAGGTTGGCTCCTCCTCAGAAGCGCAGGAGTCACCCCCACTGGAGTCCTTAGGGGAGGAAAGGAGCAGACAGTAAAGGGCTAGGGATGCAGATCTGAGCCTTGAGGCTACCCTGGAAGATAGTCCCATCGAATAAACAGGGAAACTGAGGCACAAAGAAGCTACAGCAGGCCGGGTGCAGTGGCTCACGCCTGTAATCCCAGCACTTTGGGAGGCTGAGGCGGGCAGATCACCTGAGGTGGGAGTTCGATACCAGCCTGGCTGACATGGTGAAACCCCGTTTCTACTAAAAAAAAAAAAAATACAAAAAAATTAGCTGGGCGTGGTGGCGCATGCCTGTAATCCCAGCTACTCAGGAGGCTAAGGAAGGAAAATTGCTAGAATCCGAGAGGCGGAGGTTGTAGTGAGCTGAGATTGCGCTGTTGCACTCCAGCCTGGGCAACAAGGGAGGAACTCCGTCTCATTAAAAAAAAATTAACAAAAAAAAAAAAAAGAAAAGAAAAAGAAGGTACAGCACTTGCTTAGGGTCACCCAACGCAACCAGAGAGAGAGCCAGGACTTGGCCCCATGTCTCCCAGTGCGTGGGAAGGTCCATGCTACACAGCAGGTGGCTCTGTAGTCAGACTGCGGAGTGCTTAAAGACAATGTTGGTACTCGCTAGGTAAATACAAAACAAAACCACAATAAGATACCACTTTGCACTCTTTGAGACAGTGAGACTGTCTTAACAAACAAACAAACAAAAACACTACATTTCCCAGGTTTCTTTGCAGCTGGAATCCAGGACACATGACAAGTTCTACCAACCAGATGCAGGGCAACCTGAAAAGTGGAAATGACGTAATACAACTTCCTTGTGCCTTGGCTGTGTTTCTCAAAAAGTGAGAAATCTATCAGTTTCTCAAAAAATGAGTAAGGGTGAGGGCTTAGGTGGGTCTGGATCTGACTTATCTCTGGGTCTCAGAGTTGCCCAGGATGGGGTCCAGCCACGGGAAGTCTCAGGAGATATAACGAAGGGAAAGGCAGGAGCAGTGACGAAGTGGGTGAGTAGGCTGTCAGGCCCTGTCCTATGGCACCAGAGGAAATGCCACCTCCCTTCAAGCAAATTGAATCCACATCTTGCACCCTGGCAGGGATCTCCCACGAAGCAAAGGGAGAGAGGAGTCAGCCGTCCCCACGACTGTGTGTCTCATGGTCCCTGCTCTTTTTCCTTGAATGGGCATCCTCTGCCCATTTCACAGAGAGGAGCAAACCAAGGGGCAGAGTACCCAAACCCAGACAGGGTCACACATGCCCCATGGGTAGCTCTGGGATTGTACACAAGTCCCTCAAATGACTTACAACAGCACGGACCCAGAAGAAAAGTGAGTGGAGAAGGGCAAAGCGTGTGGAGCCTACCTTCTTGGAGAAGAGGATTTGGGTGGAATCTCCAGCCTCCTCTACAGGAGCCCAGTGCAGGAGGACGTCATTGTCCTAGGGGAAGGAGGGAGGCGGGGTTAGAGGCGCTCCCCAAACCACATTCCCAAAACTTTCCGTTGCAAATTTCCAAACTTTCCCAGTTTCTACCCTCGGCCTTTCAAAGTCCCGCCCCTCATTCCAGTTCCCACCCCCAGCCTTCTTCAGGTCCCACTGCTGACCGCCAGACCAAACTCCTACAGTTCCCGCTTGCATCCCAGAGCGCCTGCATCCCGCTCGGAGCGGGTTCGAGCCCTGCTCCCTCCCAACGCACCTTTTCCACGACACGGATAACACCAGCGATGAGGGAGTCTCGGTCCTGATACTTCTTAGCGCTGGTATGCAGGTACACTCCGCCCTTCTCAAACACCACCTGAGTTGGGGGGAACCAGCAAGGGCTGGGGCCCAAGAGAATGCGACCAGCGAGGGGACCGGCCTGGGGAGCCAATAGGGACGGGCCCAGGGAGGAGCCATCCCCAGGGGGCGGGGCCGGGAGGGCCATTGCCCAAGGACGAAGGCGGGGAGAATGGTCCAGCCCCCGTTCGGATGCTGGCGTGCGTTCCACAGAGGGCAGGGCCCAAGGAGTCGCCTGAGCCGGGGGGCGGGGCCATGAGAGGTTCTTCCCTGGGGCGGTAGACGGGAGGGTGACGGCGCGTTTATAAGAGATCGGAGTTTCTCAAGTGCACTCGCAAGGCCTGAGGGAAGAGCTGATCACCAGACGGGGCGTTTCGCATACACTGAAGCGAGGGAGTGCGTCCTCAGTGCTTACCCTGTAGCCGGCTCCTTCCATAGTCGTCGCCGAAGGCCCCACTGCCCCGCCTCCTCCTTTTCCGAGTCAGCCTGTGGTCACTTCCGGAGAAAACAGTTCCCCTCCGGACCGGACAGTGGTAGCGCCCCGACCAGTTCTAGAGAAAGAGTGGGTGAAACCATTTTTCCAGAAGGGGGATATTCCACTGGAACTTCGAGGGTGGATCGGAGTCACGTGGCGCAGACGCTGAAGGTGGAGCCGGCTACGGAGAGTGCGCAGGCGCAGTGTTCTCCCTCTCGCCACGAAGTAAACAAGTGGGAGGGTCTGAGAGCTGCACCACCTGGGGCAAGCACGCCTCGAAACGCCCACTTCCTTCTCCATGTTGTATACTGGAATTGAAGCCAAGGAGGTACCATTTTGCTCGAGGGCATGGCCTAAGCCGGTCGGCTAAGGCCATGTTAATACGGGGGTGTCCCATCTCTCTGCGGGGCGCGACAGCTGGAAGAGCCGAACGGATAAGAGAAGAGGAGGTGAGAGGAGCTGTACACCACAAGAGGCACTGAGGGACTCGGGATAACGGGATGAAGCCGTCAGTGCCCCCAGAAACGAAGCGGCCCCAAACGAATTTCTGAGTCACCGTCGCGAGAAAGCGGGCTGAGCCGCCATTTTGAAGCCTGGCAAACCGAAGCAAGAAATGCTGCCGTGTTGGATCTTTGCCAGCTTTGGTGCTGAATGGGAGTAGGTTGGAGGGAGGGAGAGCCAATGTACACTATGGGCTGATTAGACCGGTTGGCTGCCGTGTTGTTAACGAGCACCGATTTCCTCCACTTTTGTCGAAGAAGTTTATCGTGGGTCAGGGACGTCAGGTCGCTTGCCTTCGTTTGCTGTGGTCATGAGCGAGCTTATGAGGACGGCCATTATTGTTGGGGGCAAATGGAAATGCTCTAGGCGAGAAAGCTGAAGCATTTTTTTCGCCATTTTTTTTATGGGCACGCTGCCGTCGCCATTGCCCACTGGTTCGGATGAAGCCCCTGTGGCCGCCATCTTGATCTCGGGCGGCCCCCGATAAGGGAGGCGGAGTGTGCAGAGAGGAGGCGGGGCAACTACGCGGACGTGACGCAAGGCGCCGCCATGTCTTTTGAGGGCGGCGACGGCGCCGGGCCGGCCATGCTGGCTACGGGCACGTGAGTGGAGGCGGCGTTGTGAACAGCGGTGTGGGGAGGATTTGGCCGTCCTGAGGCAGCGGGGCGCTGGGAGGGCGAGCGGCTCACGGGAGGGGTATGGCCTGCACAGATCAGAGGGCAGAGGTCCGCCAGCGACCCTTTGCTGAGCGCTGGAAGGGGGTCGCTTGTGGGAATCGTCCTGTCAGACCTGAGGCAAATCCTAGACAGCCTCACCTTGCGGTGTCCAGAGCGCCTGGGATCTCTACTTGGGCCGTGGACCACGTCCACGGGGTCGGGGAATGGCTTGGGGGGCCTCGGGGCGCCCCTCGCCCTTCCAAAGGCGGGACTTCCGGTCCTGGCCTCCGCCTGGGCGGGATTTCCTGTTTTCTTCCTAGACCAGTGGGTCCTCTCTGGACCACGGGCGAGGTTGGGAGGTCTCGGGGCAGCTGAGCCTGGCCCCAGGCACTCACCCCACCCGTGGCTACCGCGTTCATGCTCGGGTTCCTCACATCTTGGGGTGTGGGCCACTAAAATTTCGACAGGAGGGGTGGTTCCACCCTTCTTCTCCTTAGCTCTTTCCCTCCTCCCCGCATCCAAAGAGGACAGCCACATCGTGCTCCCCCTCCTGTGGGGAACACGTCTCACTTTCGTCTCATCTCTCCCTGATCTTAAACGAAACTTCTCCATCGGGGCGGGTTCTTCCTCCATCTCTCAGCTCCTTGGAGGAAACAGGACCTCCTCTAGAAGCTCAAGGGTAAGGAGGACCGCCAGGTCTTGGCTACTCTCCTGTTGGGTAACATTACAGGTGCCCCTGGACCTTGGCAGAGAGGCCTGTGGAAGTCGCCTGTCGTTTTTGCTCATGTCTCCTGAGTTGGGGGAACCCTCACAACCCACTCACCCTATTTCACTCTCTTCAATCCCGTGGCTCCTCCAAGATTGAGTACAGGCAGGGAGTTTCATCCTGACGTCCTCCTCTGGGACCCCCGCTCCCCCTCTTCTCCGAATGTCATTAGGGGCTGGGGGCCCATGGAAGTGAGAGCCCCAGGCCTAGCACAGCCAGGCAGTTGACTTTGGACCGGCCACTTCTTGCTTCGAGCCTCAGTTTCTTCCTCCATCAGCTAGGAAGGACATGAGGGGTGTGTTTGAGACACTGGGTACCCCCCAGTTCATTGGGTTTGGAGGCTGGGCAGTCAGCGGTTTCAGCCCCACTTGTGCCCTGTGTAGCTGTGTGCTTTCTTGCCAGTGTCCTAAGCTCTCTGAGCCTCACTTTTCCATCTAGATTATAATATCTGCCCTCCTAAAGGCAGGCAGGATGGCGGTCAGGATTTAGAGCAGGCCCTGGATCTAGACTGTCAGAGTCCAGGTCCCAGCCCTGCCTCTTCCAGTTGTGGGACCGGACTCTTCAAGATGCTGACTGTCCCTGGGCCTGAGTTTGCAACTGTAAAATGGAGTGAACTGTAACTAAAACTCCTGCCTCATAGCGTAGGTGAAAGGGTGGGATGAGAAGGTTGATCCCATCTTGGGTCGTTGCGTGGCTTCTGGGAAGTGGTGGATAAACCTCTTACTTCCCTCGGGGCTTTGAACTCCCTGAGTGAGTCAGATGGGAGGTGAGATGCCAGGTGTGGAATCCCAGCACTGAATAGGTGCTCAGCAAACACCGACATCTATGATCGTGAGTCATAAAGGGCCTGCAAATTTCATTCAAACTCCAGACTCCCTGCTCCCTTCACCCTGGTGGGCTGGACCACAGCTGTGCCTGAATCCCTGCAGTGGCAGTGTGCTCACTGCCTCCCCAAGGAGCCTCTTCCACAGCCCAGCAGCTCTGGCTCAACCACTCTGGTTAATGGGGAAGAAAATGAGGCACAGAGAGGGCCAGTGAGCTGTCCAAGGTCACACAGCAGGTTTGAGACAGAGTCAGGGCAAGGACCCGGCCCCCCTACCCTCGCTCTTCTCACCCGGTAAGGAGACGCACCCTGCATTGTCTGCTTAGGGCCAACCTGTCCTGTGAATACAAATCCCTGACCTTGGGAGAATTCACAGTCTGATGCAGGAGGCAGCCACGGTACAGCTGTCACAAGCTCTGGTGACATGAGTGCTCATGGAGGAAGCCCACAGCATCAGATGGGCTCCGGAAGGCATCTGATGCACCCTGGGGGATGAGGGACGACAGAGGACCTGCCCGAACAGTCTTGTAGGAAAAAGCCACGTGGATTTCCCAGCACAGAGAGCAGCACCAGCACCATTTCTTACCTTTGTTCAGCTCTGGCTCTCGCTGAGGCCTCAGTCATGGAACCAGCCAGTTCCCTCTGGAAGGAAGTGTGCTGGGAAGGTGGCCACTCAGATGTTGTGGGACCCCCCCAGGGAGGGGACTGGCTGGATCTAGGAGTGAGGGAAAGTTTCTTCCGCCCTAGGATGAGTGAAAGGTTGGTGGGGAACAGAGCATCCAGGTCAGGGACCACGTTTTCTGAAGGCCTTGGGCCTGAGAGGCTCTGGAAGGCCATGGAGGCAGGATAGCCGGGGAGCTGGCGTTGGCCAGAACACGCAGAGCCTCCAGGGGCAGGCTGAAGGCTGAGACCCTGTCCTGAGGACTATGGCGAGGGGTAGCATCAGCTCTGGGTGCAGAAGGAACCCCCTGGGCCTTGTGCAGGACACTCTGGATGGGATGGCTGGGCGATGGAGCAGGGTGGCATCACCCATCAGATTCAACGCAAGCCCCATTTGGAGTTCTAAATTTTCTAGACACCATGTTAAAAGAGTAAAAAAAGCAGATGAAATTCTTCTTCGTTTTTTTTTTTGAAATAGAGACGGGGTCTCAACATGTTGCCTAGGCTGGCCTCGAACTCCTGGGCTCAGTGATCTGCCCGCCTCGGCCTCCCAAAGTGTTGGGGTTGCAGACCTGAGCCACCGTGCCCGGCTCATTCTGCTTTTTTGTACTCAGTCTTCAGAACCCGGTGCAGGTTTTACTGTGAGAGGCATCTCTGCTGGGACCCCCTGACTTTCCAGTACTCCCTGCTCACGTGGCTGGTGGCTCACACAGAGGCCAGGGCAGGGCCAAAGGGGAAGGAGGAATGGGCTGGGGCAGAGGACGTCGCCAGGGTCTGGGCCTGCGAGGGCTGGATGGTGAGAATCCTGGGGAGTAGGGGATTTGGGGAGGACACGCAGCACCGCTGGGACAAGGTGGGTGGAGGGGGGTGAGTGCCATCCACAGGACGGGCAGACACCCTGAGTGGGTGGCAATGGTGTAGGCAGGCAAACCTCAGCCCCCTCTGTCGTGCTCTGGCCCGCAGGGCGCGGATGGCGTCGGGGCGCCCCGAGGAGCTGTGGGAGGCCGTGGTGGGGGCCGCTGAGCGCTTCCGGGCCCGGACTGGCACGGAGCTGGTGCTGCTGACCGCAGCCCCGCCGCCACCACCCCGCCCGGGCCCCTGTGCCTACGCTGCCCATGGCCGAGGAGCCCTGGCGGAGGCAGCACGTCGCTGCCTGCACGATATCGCGCTGGCCCACAGGGCTGCCGCTGCTGCTCGGCCTCCTGCGCCCCCACCAGCACCACAGCCACCCAGCCCCACGCCCAGCCCACCCCGGCCTACCCTGGCCAGGGAGGACAACGAGGAGGAAGAGGATGAGCCTACAGAGACAGAGACCTCCGGGGAGCAGCTGGGCGTCAGTGATAATGGAGGTGAGAGGGCAGGGGTAGGGGCTGATGCGGCCCAGTGCTTGATGAGGTGCCTGCAGGAGGCTTTGTGGGGGTGACCTGCTTAGTCCTGAGTACTTCCACGCAAGTGCAGTCTCAGGACCCCGGAGCCAGACAGGCTTGCCTGGGGCTTGCTGTGTGATCTAAAGCCAGTCCCTTCCCTGCTCTGAGCCAGCTCTGTGCTGGGAGTGGTGGGCACAGGGACACACAGCAGGCTCGGGCTTTTTTCTCAAGGGCCTCCCGGTCTAGCCAAGGAATTGGAGTCCCAGTGCGGGGTTGGGAGGCTCTGGAGCAGGACATGGGTAGAACCAGAGTTGTTTCCACAAGGCCTGGGAGGCCACGATAGGAATTAAAGAGTTGTCCAGGATGCAGCCAACATCTGAGGAAGCCATGGAGGGAGCAAGCAACTGTTTTGCGGGGGGGGGAATTTGGGGGTTGGGCACTTCCCGGAGGCTGGGCTGTAACACTAGGGCTTTGAGGAGTTAGTAGGAGTTTGATCAGTAACTAGGAGGTCCTCGTTTGTTGTTATTACAAATGGCCAGCCTGCTCACCTTGCTAGAGAAAACCCGCATAGGGTGAAGGGCAGGCATCCTGAGTTCAAATCCTGGTGGTATCCCTTAGTAGCCATGGGACCTCGGGCAAGTGACTTAACCTCTCTGGGCCTCCAGGTCTCCATTTGTGAAACAGAGGTCATAGTCATCCCATATTTCTCTCAGTCTGTATTTTGAGTCACATTGTCCCAAACAGATCATAGAGGTTTCACGTTAGCAGCCCGTTGTGTGCAGCTGAGAAGGTGACAGATCCATAGAAACTGAGTGTGTTTCTGCCGATGACCAGGCAGGCTGCTAGAGGAAGCTGTTTTTGAGGTGAAGGAAGAGGGTCTCAGAAGCCGCAGGGAGGTGGAGGTGGTGGCTGTGGCGGTGGCGGTGGCTGAGGAGGAGGGCACACGGAGCATGGCTAGGGCCTCTAACTGGCCCAGGCCTCTCACTCACGCCATCCACAGGGCTCTTCGTGATGGATGAGGACGCCACCCTCCAGGACCTTCCTCCCTTCTGTGAGTCGGACCCCGAGAGTACAGACGGTGAGTGTCCCAGGCTGTTCCCCTCCCTACCTGGGGGCAGGCGGCTGGCACAAAGGCAGTGACAGAAGCTGAAATCCACCCTCTCTTTCAGATGGCAGCCTGAGCGAGGAGACCCCCGCTGGCCCCCCAACCTGCTCAGTGCCCCCGGCCTCAGCCCTACCCACACAGCAGTACGCCAAGTCCCTGCCTGTGTCTGTGCCCGTCTGGGGCTTCAAGGAGAAGAGGACAGAGGCGCGGTCATCAGATGAGGAGAATGGGCCGGTGAGGGGCAAATGTGGGGAGGTAGGGAAGGCAGCTGGAAGGGCTCTGAGCCGCCTCCTCCAGGAAGCCCTCCGGCGTGGATGCCACTTTCCACTCATAAGCTAACTGAATCCTCCCCTCAACCTCAAGAGGCGAGTTCTTGGACCTGAGCCTTGCAGTTTTAACAATTGCAGCCTTACCATGTGTCCTAGTGCCTTATAGAGAAGGCCTCTCCTTTCCAGGAGCACCTCTATAGAACACCTGCTCTGGGCAAGGCACAGGTATTCTGGCATGCCCTCCAGTGGGGAAACTGAGGCTTGGAGGGTTTAGGTCACCTCCCATCCCCACCCCGCACATTCCTGGCCCTTTGCAGAATTTGTCCCACCCCCTGGTCTCCTGTTCATCCCTTGTAGTGACCCCTGTTTGAAGCTCCTGGGCTGGGCTGGCCTTCACTGAGCCTTCCTGAAGCAGAGGGGAAACTGAGGCAGAGGGGACATGTGACTTCCCTGAGAGGCAGAGCTGGGACTGGAACCCAGCTGCGTTTCAGGAAGGAGCTGTGGGCTTTGAGGGAGGAGGCCTGGGTCCCCACAGTTCCCCCTCAGGCCTCAGTGTCCTCATGTGCAAACCAGCAGTCACAGTGGTGACCTCTTCTGTGCATCTTCCCTCAATGAGGCAGTGAGCGCCGAAGACCAGAAACAGGGCCTGGTGCAGCCAGGGTCCTCCTGCTGCTGCTGTCTGTGCTGGCGACTCATGGCAACACAGTTAATTGAACGCTCTGGCCTCCAGAGTGCTGTGCCCAGGAGCTGGTCTCCCACTGGGCTCAGATCCAGTTCCCGATCTGGGTCTCCGGGTCCCATCCTGCGAGGGGACAGGCCCAGCTCAGGGTGACGGGGGCTGTAGCAGAGGCAGTACTAGGTGCCGGAGCTGCAGGCAGAATGACAGGACCGCTCCTTGGTGGGGGCTGACACAGGGAGGGATCTTTTCTGTAGCGCAGTGGCCACATGATAAAGCAGTAACAGCTGATTATCTCAGTCCTCACAGAGACCCTGTTATCCGCTCCCATTTTTCAGAAGGGGATACTGAGGCCTAGGGAAGCAAAACCTCTTGCTCACAGCTAGTCAGCAGTAGAGGTCTGATTGGAACATGACTGAAATCCCAGCCCAGATCCTCAGACTTGAGAGGGTGCACGCAGCCTTAATAGATAGCAGACAACAGCATTTCCATGTGTAGGAAGCAATGTCCCAGGCCAAGAAGGGGAGGGAGAGGGGCAGGAAGGCTTCGTGGAGGAGGTGTCTGAACCGGGTAGAACGGTTCCTACGCGGAGCAAGATGGGAAGGGCATTGTGGGCAGTGGGCATCGCAGGGCACAACTGGCAGGGCGGGGACGTGCTAGGAGTGGGCTTGGAGCCAGGGTGCACCCCTGGGCTGCGTGTGGGTGCAGGGGGCGTGCCCTGCCGGCGCTGACCTCGCCCCGTCGTCGTCCCCCCCCCCCCCCCCCCCCCCCCCCCCCCCCGGCAGCCCTCTTCGCCCGACCTGGACCGTATCGCGGCAAGCATGCGCGCGCTGGTGCTGAGAGAGGCCGAGGACACCCAGGTCTTCGGGGACCTGCCACGGCCGCGGCTTAACACCAGCGACTTCCAGAAGCTGAAGCGGAAATACTGAGGCCCAGGGAGGGAGCGTCCCGGGCCTCATCCGCCCCGTCCCACACTACGCCCCCGCCCCACTCCCGGGGCCCGCCAATCTGAGGCCGATCCGGGACCCGCCTCCTTGCGTTCCCGTTCCCAGGATTGAGCCGCCTCTGCCAATCCACGTCGCCCTTCCAGCCCATGACCTCCCGCGCCGAGGAGCGGGATCTGTCCCGTTTCCCGATTGGGTCTGTCGCCTCTCTCCGCCTAGCGACAGATTTCTTCTATTAAGGGATTGGCTCGCTCAGTTCTAAGCTCTAAATGGTCAATTCCGTTGTTTTTCGTCTAGCGACAAGGGCTTTGCTCGCACGTCATTGGCTCCATCCCCTAGTCGGTGGGCAGCTCTTATTTTTGATTGGCTCGAATCCTTTAAAGGGCTTGACCAGTCTCCGCATAGTCATCGTCCGCTTTTCCTGAGTTCTCCCTCCTGATTGGCTCCAGCTTCCTGTGGGGGCGTGGCCAAGCCCTCCTGTTCCCAGAATTGGCCTGGGGCCTTCAATTTACATTCTTTACACTACGGGGGCTGGGGTCGTTGCCTCTGGCACCCCCTTTCATTGGTTCCATCCATCCCCACAACAGCCTGCCAATCGAAGCCCGTCCCTGCATCCAGGATGGTACCAGCTCCCGTCCCTCGCCCCCCACCTCCACAGGTGCCTTAAAGGGCCCTCGTCCACCCAAGGTGGGGGGCAGGGGCCCTCACTCTCCGGCCCTGGTGTAGGGGAGAGAGTGAGGGGTTGGGGGATTGGCAGTTGGGAAGGGCGCTCTGAGATTAAAGAGTTTTACCTCTGACAGATAAATGTGTGGTGTGTTGTGAGTGTTCATTCAACATTTTCTGAAACCGAATGGCAACGTCTGATTATCAGTGAACAGCTGGGGGTTGGAATGACTGTGTCCATTTTATTTATTTATTTATTTTTGAGACAGGGTCCCACTCTCGCTCAGGTTCAAGTGATTCTCCTGCCTCAACCTCCCGAGTAGCTGGGATTACGCGCCACTGCCGCCCGGATAATTTTTGTATTTTCAGTAGAAACAGGGTTTCACCATGTTGGCCAGGCTGGTCTCGAACTCCTGACCTCAAATGATCTACCGGCCTGGGCCTCCCAAAGTGCTGGGATTACAGGAGTCAGCCACCGCACCTGGCTCTGTGCCCATTTTATACATATGAAGACAAGAGGTTCATGGGGTGGAGGAGAGCATTCCAGTCTTGTGTGACCATGGACCCCAATCTTGGGGTGATGGTTGGAGCCAGAGGCCACACATTCACCAGCAAAGCCAGGAACTCCAGCCGGGAGTCTTCTATTATAAAAGGACTGCAGCAGCTGGGCTTGGTGCCTCACGCCTATAAGGCCAACACCCTGGGAGGCCGAGGCGGCAGGATCACAGGACGCCAGGAGGTCGAGATCAGCCTGGGCAGCACAGTGAGACCCCTTCTCCAAAAAAAAAAAAAAATGGCTGGAGGTTAGAAAGCAGGTGGAAACCACCTTCGAAATTAGGACCAGGTAAAAGTAATCTCCCACCAGACCACTACCGGAAGAATGCTAACACTAAATAAGATTTAAACGGGGCTTACTACCACCCAAACATTTTTTAAAGCTTTTGTGACGTGTTAGCGCCTTTAATCATCATGGTAACCCCACGAAGTGGAAAGGATCATCCCCTTTATAGATGAGGAAACTAAAACATGGAGGGTAATACCAAAGAAGGATTTAGGGGCGCTGTCGTGGGCGGAGGTTTCCTTGACTGACAATGACCATCAGATGGGAAAAAAAGCTTCCTCCCTGGGATGAAAATTAGAAGTCAAGTTAGAAAGAGGCAAATCTGCTAACGAAGGATCCAGTCCCCGCTACCGGTCTGAGCCTCGCGTTGCAGCAAGACGTGAAGGTCAGGGCTGTGGAGGGACCCTAGGGAAAGTGGGTCGGGCAAGGGGCGTGGCTGCTGTGGGAGGAACCCAGGCCCCGCCCCCCTCGAGGGCACGAGTCATTTCCGTCCGCCGAGGAACTGAGCGCCGCCGGCCGTGTTGCAAGCGGGGCGCCTCGGGCAGGACCTCCCTGGTCGGAAGTGGCCGTGAGCCAGAGCAGCGGTCCCGGGTGAGTACAGGGCGGGGCGGGGGCATGTGCGAGGCTATCTGCCTGTGCCTTGGGAAGTGGGGATTCCAACTCGCGGGGATGGAGCACGCGTTGTCGCCTGGGAAACGGCGCGACCCGCGGCAGGCGAGGGGGTGGGACTTCCGGAGCAGTTAATGATGGGGAAAGTTCTAGTGGAGGTGGGAAGAAGTGGGATTTCCTGTAGCAAACTGGAGCTGTGCGCCACTCAAGCCCGTTTACCTGCTCCCCAGGCTGGCACCCAGGATGGGCGAGGTGGAGGCCCCGGGCCGCTTGTGGCTCGAGAGCCCCCCTGGGGGAGCGCCTCCCATCTTCCTGCCCTCGGACGGGCAAGCCCTGGTCCTGGGCAGGGGACCCCTGACCCAGGTCACGGACCGGAAGTGCTCCAGGACTCAAGGTGGGCGGGGCCTGAGCTGGAGGGGGTGTGGCCTGTTGCAAAAGTGAGAACAATCCAGAGGGACGCTTGGCTGCTACGCGGGATTGCGTGGTGCCGGCAGCCCCGAAGTCAGAAGGTGCTCTGTAGGGCGCACAGGAAGAGAAAGTTTGTGCTTGATTTAGAATTAGCTAGATCCTTTGGGGGAGAGGGGATCGAGCCAATTTCGGGAGGATGTTCACTGCGCGGATGATACTCAGGCCATCTGGAAATCCAGAAACAGGCAACGACTCTTGTCAAGAGAAAAATCCTATGGAGAAAAATAAATGTCACTAGGTTGGGATGGATGGTAACAGGCCAAGTCCTGGACCTGTATCTAGCCACATTTTTTGTAAAGGAGGAAACCAATTCTATAGAGAAAAGTACCTCCCTGTCCCTTACAAGGAAGGACCAGTGTCAGGCAATCCTAGTGCCACCATCTGGCTACTATATGTCAAGGAGCCAATCCCGTGTAGAAATAAACTGCCTCTGACTCCCTCCGGAATGGATGCTATAGCCTGAAGCAGGCCACACTCCCCAGAAATGAGGGAACCAATCACACAAGGATGCAAATCCTGACTCCATCCCTTCTATCCTCAGTGGAACTGGTCGCAGATCCTGAGACCCGGACAGTGGCAGTGAAACAGGTATCAGTGCCTCTGCAAGGGGCAGCAAGGCCTGGGGATGGGATTTGGGGAGGAATTGCAAGCCATCAGTGAAGTGGTACATTAGGAAAATCTGATTGGGGCCGGGCGTTGTGGCTCAAGCCTGTAATCCCAGCACTTTGGGAGGCCGAGGCGGGCAGATCGCTTGAACCCAGGAGTTCGAGACCAGCCTGAGCGACATGGTGAAACCTGTCTCTATAAAAAATTAGCGGGGATGGTGGCGCGTCCTTGTAGTTCCAGCTATTCGAGAGGATCCCTTGAGCCCAGTAGGTCTAGGGTGCAGTGAGCAGTGATCACCACACTGTACTTCAGCCTGGGTGACAGCGAGAACCTGCCTCAAAAAAGAAAAGAAAAAAATATGGCTAGGAGAGAAGGGGGTGTGTCCAGTAAAGAAAGAAGTGTTGCCTGTTTCAGTGGGGTGGATACCTGTCCAAGCCCTTAGAAATTGGACAAGGAGGCCAGGCGCGGTGGCTCACGCCTGTAATCCCAGCACTTTGGAAGGCTTAGGCGGGCGAATCACCTGAGATCAGGAGTTTGTGACCAGCCTGGCCAACATGGCGAAAACCCATCTCTACTAAAAATACAAAAATTAGCCGGGCATGGTGGCGGGTGCCTGTAATCCCAGCTACTCGGGTGGCTGAGGCAGGAGAATCGTTTGAACCCGGGAGGCAGAGGTTGCAGTGAGCCGAGATTGCACCACTGCACTCCAGCCTGGGCGACAAAACAAGATTCTGTCTAAAGAAAGGGAGGGAGGGAGGGAGGGAGGAAGGAAGGAAAGGGAAAGGAAGAAAAGGAAGGACGGACGGACGGAAGGAAGGAAGGAAGGAAGGAAGGAAGGAAGGAAGGAAGAAAGAAATTGGATAAGGCTGAAAACGCTTAACCGTTCCAAAGCCCGTTCGAAAGTGAAGCGGTGATGCCTAAGGATCTGATTAGTGGTGAAAGGCAGATCTTTCCGCTCGGTAGTTGATTGGAGGAGGCTCCCGGTCGGGGCGGAGCCAGTCTCAGCTCCTCCCTCTTTCTGCAGCTGGGAGTTAACCCCTCAACTGCCGGGACCCAGGAGTTGAAGCCGGGATTGGAAGGCTCTCTGGGGGTGGGGGACACACTGTATTTGGTCAATGGCCTCCACCCACTGACCCTGCGCTGGGAAGAGATCCGCACACCAGAATCCCAGCCAGATACTCCACCTGGCACCCCTCCGGTGTCCCAAGACGAGAAGAGAGATGCTGAGCCTCCCAAGAAGCGTATGCGGAAGTCAAACCCCGGCTGGGAGAACTTGGAGAAGCTGCTAGTGTTCACCGCAGCTGGGGTGAAACCCCAGGGCAAGGTGAGGACTACGCCGAGGGCTGAGGGAGCCGCCACAGACTGGGACCCAATCCCAGGTTTGTTGTGTGCTCTCTCAACTTCTTTTTAGCCTCTATTTACTTTTCTGAGAAATGGGCCTAATGATAAACGCAGGGTTCGTTGTAAGCAGTGGGGAAAATGATGTATGTCAGCTCCTGCATGTCCCACGGTGACCACCCAGTCATCAGCAATGACCATGACCGTCTCAGTAGGAGCTATTATGATGAGTATTTTTTAGGTCCAGAGAGACTTGAGTTCAAATGCTGTTACCACCACATTCTGAGTCCCATGTCTCTCGTCTCTACGATGCTGAATCCATAAAAAGCACGTGGCATAGTCCCTGACATGCAGTTAGCACCCAAAGCTTTGCTCCTGTTTTTATTTTCACGATTAGCAGCCCACCAAGGTGGAGAAGGCCAGGGGAGGAAGGAGGCTGGGTAAGACATTAACCCCCATTTTAAAGACTGTAATCCTGGGGCCGGGGTCATAAGGAGTAACAGGAGACAGTAAGGTTAAGATGTCGGGCCGCACTCAGAGGCTTCACGGATGCTTGACATGGGGGTGTTCTGTGACTTGGTTTCCCCATCTGTGAGATGGCAGGGTTGGTGTGAGTCAGCCTGTGAGTGGAGAGGGTCAGAGGTATCACAGTGCTGCTGTTCCTCTTTCCTTGGTGACACCAGGTGGCTGGCTTTGATCTGGACGGGACCCTCATCACCACACGCTCTGGGAAGGTCTTTCCCACTGGCCCCAGTGACTGGAGGTGATAAGAGGCAAAACAAGGGAGTGAGTGAGGCCTGGAGTCCACCTCTGGCCCCGGGTCACCCCTCCCGCTTCCTACCTGCCCTAGGATCTTGTACCCAGAGATTCCGCGTAAGCTCCGGGAGCTGGAAGCCGAGGGCTACAAGGTATGTGCAGCAGCCTGTCTGCATGGGTGCGTGCAGGTGGCGGTCCGACCTCAGGTCAGACCAAGGTCCTGGTGAGCAAGCGCCTCGTGACACTCTCTGCTCCCCAGCTGGTGATCTTCACCAACCAGATGAGCATCGGGCGCGGGAAGCTGCCAGCCGAAGAGTTCAAGGCCAAGGTGGAGGCTGTGGTGGAGAAGCTGGGGGTCCCCTTCCAGGTATGGCTGGAAGGGAGGCTGGGAGCTATGTGGGGGCACAGAGATCCAGAGAGAGGGCTTCAGACTCCAGGATAAGTGGGGCAGAGGCCTCAGGCGGTGTGATGCTGATAAGAACCCATCATCAGCTACAAATTCTGTAGCTCTGCTTGGCTGGGTGAGGGCTGGGGTAGCATCCAGTAGGTGCTTGAGGAGGAGCTGAGGCTGGTGGCCCCCTCCCATCCACAGGTGCTGGTGGCCACGCACGCAGGCTTGTACCGGAAGCCAGTGACAGGCATGTGGGACCATCTGCAGGAGCAGGTGAGTCTCGCAGTCTGCCCGGCTTCCCTCCTTTTCCTCGCTCCAGCCCCTCACTCCTGGGCTCCCCGCTCTCCGGCCAGGTCCGAGCCTCCTTACTCCTCCTGTCCTCCCTCGGACCTGCCTTCTGTTTTTTTGCTGTCACATCTTAGATGTTGGTTTACGAGACCAATGCTCTTAAACTTTCTAAATCAGAGTAGTAGAGAGAGAAGCTGTTCATTCCTTCCTTCATTCGTTTGTGTGTGCATTTGTTCTGAAGTTTAGCACGTTCTTGAGCTGAAGATAGTGGTGAGCGGGACAGCCTGCTCCAGCGGGGCCCGCATGGCAAGGGCCATGACTCTGGGCGGATGGGCAGACTGGCGTGTCAAACAGTGGGAGGGAGGGAGGTGGAGAAAGCAGGCATCGTTTCAGCTGTGGTGGGCACGGATGACCTCTGAGGAGGTGACATCCGAGGAAAAGGCCTAAGACAGAGGAAGGAGGGAGCCACGTGGACACCTGGGGAAAGTGGTCCCCCCCCCCCACAGGAGTGACAGCAAGTGCAAAGGCCCTGAGGCAGCCCCTAGCCTGGGCTAGTTAGGGACAGGGAGGCCCATGCGGCTGGCCCTAAGCGAGGGAGGGGAGAGGGCAGGGCCACAGGGAGGGCCCCGCTTTTGCCCTGCGGGAGGGGGAGCCTGGGAGGCGCCGGCCCCCAGGAGGCTGGAGCTGAGGCAGAGCGGGCGCCCTCTGGTGGCCGCGTAGGGAACCGGCGGAGGCGGAAGCCGGGAGGCCTGGAGGGAGGGGGCTGCGTGGAGAGACCACAGGGCCAGGAGCACGGTGCAAAGTGGCTGGATGGTGGGGACATGAAAAGTTGGAGGATGAGGCCTGATGCGCGGCATAGACCAGGCGAAGCAGCCCCAGGGACCCGCTGCTGCTGCGGCGGGACAGTTATGGGAAGGGCCTCCTCACTGCCATCTCCCGCAGGCCAACGAGGGCGCGCCCATCTCCATCCGGGACAGCATCTTTGTGGGAGGTAAGGGCCTGGAGGCTGCTGAGGGTGGGCTGGGACCCCTCCCTCCGAGCTGGTGGGGACAGTGTGTCCCGTGTGTTCCAGACGCAGCCGGACGCCCGGCCAACTGGGCCCCAGGGCGGAAGAAGAAAGACTTCTCCTGCGCAGATCGCCTGGTGAGGCCCCTGCCCGCTGCCCCGCGCCCGAGCCCGATCCGGGCCTGTGTCTGATGTCCGTTCTCAACCCCTAGTTTGCCCTCAACCTTGGCCTGCCCTTCGCCACGCCTGAGGAGTTCTTCCTGAAGTGGCCAGCAGCCGGCTTTGAGCTCCCAGCCTTTGACCCGGTGAGGCCCTGGGGTGGGGGTGGGAACGGGAGGGCTCCCGGAGACGGGGACAGCGTCTCACGCGTGTGCCCCTCCCCTCGCAGAGGACTCTCTCCCGCTCAGGACCTCTCTGCCTCCCCGAGTCCAGGGCCCTCCTGAGCTCTAGCCCGGAGGTGGTTGTCGCCGTGGGATTCCCTGGGGGTGAGTGCCCTGCCCCTGTGCCCTGAGCCCCTCCGGGGTCCTAGGCCACCCACCGACACTGCCCCCCACACAGCCGGGAAGTCCACCTTTCTCAAGAAGCACCTCGTGTCGGCCGGATACGTCCATGTGAACAGGGTATGACTAGGCTTTGGCCGCCCCGAATCTATTCAGTTCCCATCTCCACCGCTCAACTAGTTTGGGGCGGCTTCCCTCCATCACTGCCTCCCCGACCCCGCTCTGGGTCTTCTCTCCCCTCGGGTCTCCGGATCCGTTTGTGACCTCTCGTGTCCCCAGGACACGCTAGGCTCCTGGCAGCGCTGTGTGACCGCGTGTGAGACAGCCCTGAAGCAAGGGAAACGGGTCGCCATCGACAACACAAACCCGGACTCTGCGAGCCGGGCCAGGTAGCGGGGAGCCTGCGGTAGGGTGCGCGGGGTGGGCGGGGCCTGCACATCCAGCTCCTTCCCCCACAGGTACGTCCAGTGCGCCCGAGCCGCGGGCTTCCCCTGCCGCTGCTTCCTCTTCACCGCCACTCTGGAGCAGGCGCGCCACAACAACCGGGTGAGCCCGCTAGGCCCGGTCACCCCCCGGGGATGCACCCCGACCCCCCTCCTCACCCCCAGGTGCCCCCTCCCTCCCCTGACCCCTGGGCCTTTCGCCCCTTCTGATATCCCCACAGTTTCGAGAGATGACGGACTCCTCTCATGTCCCCGTATCAGACATGGTCATGTATGGCTACAGGTACTGTTGGGGACGGCAGCGGGGAGGGGCGCTGGCTGGGCCACATGAGCCAGGCTGTCCCTCACTGTTCCCACCACTGCCAGGAAGCAGTTCGAGGCCCCGACGCTGGCCGAAGGCTTCTCTGCCATCCTGGAGATCCCGTTCCGGCTGTGCCTGGAGCCGAGGCTGGAGCGGCTGTACTGCCAGTTCTCCGAGGGCTGAGCCCCGCCCAGCTCCCCTCCACAATAAATGTTGTTTCTCCTTGAGCTTGGCCGGCATTTTGCTGGGAGGAGGGGCTCCAGGCCTGGCAGGTTTTACATGGATGGAGGCTTTAGGGACATTTTCCGGTAACAGAAGGTGGGGTCTTACAGAAGGGATTGCAGCTTTGCTGGGACCTGGCATGGGCATGTTAGCCAGGGAACGCACAGGGCAGGGCGCTGCCTGGCTGCCTGAGAGCCAGCTGGTGAGCCCACAAGCCCCAACCCAGAGGCTCGCTCAAGGCCAGGTGTGACCCCTGAACTTGAACCCAGGGCCTGTGGATCTGGAGATTGCTGGGAAAGAGGGTGTGGGCAGCCGAGAGCCAGTGAGTATCCAGGCTGTCCAGGCCTGCTGGGCCACCTTATGGCTAAGGGGCTGCCAGGCATGGGGCAGTGAGTAGAGGGGGCAGGCAGGTTTTTAAAAGGTTTTATTAGGGAAACGTAGAGGGGTGGGGACCATCCTTGGAGGCCTCAGGACATCATCCTCCATGTTGCTGGGCAGTTGAAGTCCCCAGGGGCCCCTGTTCAGAAGCATGTCACCTGGGGGCAGGGGTGCAGTGGGGGCTGCTGGCCACAAGCTCCCAAGCACTGACCCACATCCCTGTGGGCAGAGGCCCGGCCCCACCCAGGCCTGGACACTGCACCTCCCATGGCCCTGCAGCCGGGATACAGTTTCCCAGATAGCCTAGGACTGCCGCCTCTCCCTCTGCTCTGGTCGCCTCAAGGCCAAGGTCGCCCTGCTTCTTTCCCAACCGCACCCACGCCCCCCCCTCCATGCCCCAGGGTCCCTCCTGTACATGACAGGGTCACCACTCACCAGTCTCTGCCGGGGCCTCATCTGTGACTCTGGAGGGGCCCAGCCCGGGGTGGCCACTACCCCCCCATCTGTGGGAGGAATCAGAGGCCAGTGGTGAGCAGGCAGGAGGGGTGGGGGGGGAGGCTGAGCAGCCCTGGGGCCCGGCTGCCTCACCCCTCGTTGCTGCTGCTCCTGCTCCAGGTTCCGCTGCAGGACCTGCTGCTGGTTGGCAATGACACGCCGGATGCCGTTGACAAAGTTGCCCTGGTCGTGGGGGATGAGGCCGATGAAGATTTTCTTCTCCGAAGAATACAGGAGCATAAGCACGCGGATCTCACACGATGCTTTGTAGGAAAAGTGCACGCAGCCAGCCTGGCAGGCACAGGGCGTGGTGTCAGTAGACAGCACCACAGAGACTCAGGCCGCAGGGACAAGCATCCCTCCAACTACGGCACCACGCCGTGGGCTCGATGAGCCAGACACAGCCTAACTGCTCTGTCCTCACACCTCCCCACTCGTCCCCGAGGTGGGCCCCCTTATTAGGATGATACGGTGGCCAAGAGCAATGGGTGGGTCAAAGGCCAACAGGCTCTTTTGGGAAGGGCCCAAGAACTTGCATTTCAGAGCTCCTGGGCAGGCCAGGCTATGTCTGGGGCCAGCTCACCACAGCCGCCTGAGCCAACCGGTCATGGCTTCAACTCGGGAACCCAAGGGATCGGCAGCAGCTGGCCCAGCACAGGTGAGGGCTGAGGTACATGGAGCCTTTATGCACTTCCCTGAGGAAACTATTTGTGTGTGTGTGTGTGAGACTGTTTCACTCCTGTTGCCCAGGCTGGAGTGCAATGGCGTGATCTCAGCTCACTGCAACCTCCACCTCCTGGGTTCAAGCCATTCTTGTGACTCAGCCTCCGGAGTAGCCATCATGGCCAGCTAATTTTTGTATTTTTAATAAAGACAGGGTTTCACCACGTTGGCCAGGCTGGGCTCGAACTCCCAACCTCAGGTGATCCACCCTCCTCGGCCTCCCAAAGTGCTGGGATTACAGACATGAGCCACCGCGCCTGGCCTGAGGGAACTCTTGCAATTGCTTTAATGTAAAAGCATCTACACCCAGGCCCCGTCACCCACTAACAGCTTTGTGGACAGTTTACTCAGACTAAGGCGAAGGTAATTTTAAGGTAGTTTTGGGACAGATGTTACCTAAGTATGGCCCAGCTGGAAGGTGGACACCAGGGGAGAGGGCGCAGAAGCACCAAAGTCCAACCCTCCCCACCTCAGAGATGGAGAAACTGAGCCCCAGAGAGAGAAGACTCAGCCGAGACTCCCCTAGATAAGATGATCACCACTCTGGGACCTTGCTGGGGACAGACAGCCCTCCCTGCCCAGCAATGGGCCTTTGGGATGTGGCACAAGCTCCCGGGAAACCTGGAGTGACAAGGGCACCTGTCCCGGGGGAGCGGAGAGCACGGAGTTGGTGCTTTGGGACATCAGCACCTGGTGCTGAGTCAGTCCTGATGTGGCAGAGGAGCGGCAGGCCCCTGCATAACCGGGGTCAGTGCCCCCGTCCAGTGCCGTGGGGACAGCACAGAGCCCTCAGGAGCCACGCCCACACTAGCCACCCTCTCTCCGCAGCTGTCCAGGACATGGTGCTCTGTTCCTCTCCCATGTGCACCCCCCGTGAGCGGTCCTGCCTCGCTCTACCCTGGCTCCCTCTGCCCTGGCCGGCCCCTCCCCAGCGTTTGCCGGCGCCACTCACGAAGCCGTTGTCCATGATCCGGCACAGGCTCTTCAGTGTCTCCAGGTCCTTGGTGAAGTGGAACTGGACCAGGCGTGAGTTCCGAAACAGCGGCACCAAGGTGGTCTGCGGGGAAGTGAGGGGACCCCCGGTTCTGGCTTCTCAAACCACGGCCTCCTGCTCCCAGCCTGCTGAGTCCCCCAGGCCCAGGACCAAACTGAGGCTCCCCTGTCCTCCTTACCTCAGGAAACTGTCATCTCCACCCGTCAACCAGCCTAATCCTGGAGTGCTGCGGAAGCCGCTCTCAGACCCCTTGGCAGCTCCCCAGGTCCAGATCGAGGCTGCCCCTGCCCCGCTCAGGCCCTGCACAGCCACTGGCTGGGTGCCTGGGACCCCTTGGAACCAGGCCTGGGGACCTACCCACTGCCCCTGCTTCAGCACCCTCAGCTCCACTCCCTCACGGCCAGCTCAGGCCACCCAGGGAGGTGCTCTTGCTCCCAGTCCCGCCCTCTGGAATGGCTACTGCTTGCAGGCTTGACAGCCCGGCCCCAGCCCCTCACCAGCAGCTGCTGCGGGATGAGCTGCATGTACAGCTTCCTTGGCCACTGCTCGGTCCTCCTGTGGGGCACGAGGGGACGAGGGTCAGGAGGCCCCAGCTCCCCTGGACGCTGCCACCGCCCCCAGCCCAGCACTCACAGGATCTCCCCCTGGTTCACGTAGACGTGGGACGGCAGCCACCTCTTGGACCGACTGTTGGGCTCAGGCCTGGGCTTTTGGGGGAGAGGTAAAGAGGAGCCCTCAGGGCTGGAGACCCCCAACCCCAGTGTCCCCTCCCAGCCACAGTCCGTGAGGATCTGGGGGTCCCAGGTCCTCGGGCTGCCGAGGGCTCACCTCCTGCCACTCCATGACGCCGCTCCATGCCAGAAACTTGTTGTTGACAATCTGGACTGGGCCTGAGTTGACACCACCAGGTCCCACTGCCTGTTGGAAGGGAAGGGGGTGGGAAGAAGGGGCCCTGGGTCCTGGGAAACCTGTCTGTCCTGGGGTCTGCCGTCCCTCCCTCCGAGTCTTGGCCTGTCGACCCCAGCTGGGTCCATTCTCTAGCCCCAGGGGAACAGGCCCTGCCCCCTCACCTGCTCACAGCCCCCCATGGCTCCCCAGTGGCCTGAGACAGGTCCTGGCCCTCACCTGGTGCACAGGACCTGCAGAGTCTGCCTCAACTGGCAAGGAATGACCAGGACACGTGGTCACCGGGCAGGGCCTTCCAACCTCACGATGATCCCAACCCCTGCCCAGCTCCCCACTCCACTGGCTTCCCCACTGCTGCGCCAAGACCCACCCTCCGGCCCTTCAGAGCCACCTGGTGGCCGCTTTTCCGAGGAGCCCTGATGGGAACCCGCCCGGCCTCCTCTGGGCTCCCCTGCGGCTCCTTGCTCCAGTCATCGCATCACACTCCGCCCACACCAAGTCTGGCTGCCCATCCAGGGCAGTGGGGCCTAACTCCACTCTGTCCTCAGAGGGACTGTGCTCGGCGGCACACCTGCTTGCGGGTGGTGATGACCTGCCGGATGGCGCTGACGAAGCCGCTCTGGTCATAGGGGATGAGGCCCATGAAGATCTTCTTCTTGGACGAGTACAGGAGCATGAGCACGCGCACCTCACAGGGCGAGATGTGGGGGAACAGCATGCAACCCGCCTGTGGGGGCCGCGGGTCAGGACCCCATGGGCACTGCCCGGGGCCGCCATGCCCCCACCACCCTGGACTGCCCCACCTGTAGGGGACGAAGGGAGGTCATTGGTGGACAGAGGCCCCCACAGTCAAGGCCACGGCCATAGGTGAGGGGCCTCTGAGAGCCCGTGCAGCACCCATTGGCATCCCCCGACCCTGCCATGGCTGAGGTTGGAGTGGCGCCCGGCACCCAGGCTGTGGTGAGAACGCCGAGAAGGCATCACCTTCCCGCCCACGTTGTCCCCTGCTGCCAGCCCTCCTGCCTGCCTGATGGGGTGACCTGGCCTGGGGGTTAAGAGCACAGGCAGCACCCCACTGCTCTGCTGCCTCCTAGCTGTGTGACCTAACACCAGCCACCTCCTGTTTCTGGGCCTCCATTTCATCATCTGTAAAACGGGGTAATAGTGCACACACTTGGTGCCACATAAAGGCTCAACAGATGAAGTACTGGTACCTCTTGGACGGGGCATGGGAGAACTAAGCCTGACAGATGTGCCTGGCTGTGCTGTCTGAAGTGGTGGGCCTGTTCCAGAACCCCATGTCCCCTCCCCACACTGGGCCACCCTCCACAGTGCTGTGCCCTACACACTGCCAGCCTAACCTCTCGACCTCGGTGTCAGCCCAGGGATCACCTGCTCAGGGCCCTGTCCCTGGCCTCCCTGGAGCCACGCACAGTCACTCTCCCAGGGCCATGCCTGGGGGGCGAATGCGGATGCCCACCTTCCCTACAGACTGGGTACTTGGGGCCCGGACATGGCAGGCCCCCAACAAACACTGCTGGGTGAAGGGGGACGGGTCAGCTAAGAGACCTCATGCCAGGCACAAGCCCTGGTCTGCCCCTGGTGCTCTGAGGGAGAAGGGAGGCCAAAGCGGAACCCAGTGCGCCTCAGAGCAGCAGCTGGAACGGGGTAGAGGCAGACTGTCCCAAAGGGGAACAGGGACTAAGAATGTCCCAGAGCCAGGTCCTCTGGGCAGAGGACTCGCTCCCACCCCATCCCTGCCTCCTCTCCAGCACCTGCCGTCTTTCACAGTCCCATCCCCCTTGCTGACCTGCCCTGCCCCAGAATCCCAGTCACCTGAACAGCCTCACCAGCTAGGTTCACTGAGCACTCACTAGGTACTAAAGTCACCATCTCAAGCGCTCTACACAAACTCCCTCCCTCCAGCCTCCCAGTGGCCCTAGGAAGCACGGCTCCTGTTAGCCCATTTTACAGACCAGAATACCAAGCCCCGATGCGCCACTCCCTCCTGGCTCTTATGCCTAGCACACCCATTTACCAGGTTCCTGCCATACGCTGTGTGTCCCCGACAGGCTCCTGGCCCCGGTCCCTCTGTGCACTCACACCCCAAGGGCCACCTCAGAGCTGGGCACAGATGCAGGAACTGGAGACCGCTCAGGCTGAGTTCCTTCACCCTGTGCTCTATGGAGGGTGCCTGGGGTCAGTCATTTCCAGACAGGGTCTGAGAGGCCACGAGGGCTACGGTCGACCCCAGGGGAGACTCGCAGCCCCTGCCTGGGCTATGAGCAGGGCGCTGCCTCCAGCTGTACTTGTCAGCACAGTGCTACAAGGGAGCCGCCCCCTGCCCCCCTCGCGCACCCGAGCCCACCCCACTCACAAAGCCGTTGCCCATGATGCGGCAGAGTCCCTTGAGCGAGTCGCAGTCTCTGTTGGTGAAGTGGAACTGTGCCAACTGGGAGTTCCGGAACAGGGGCCCCAGAGTGGTCTGGGGGTGACAGGGGACAGACAGCTGCGTCAGCCAGGCATGGGGCTGCTCAGAGTGGGTGGGGCGGGTGGGGCGGGTCTCACCAGCAGCTGCTGCGGAATCAGCTGCATGATCAGCTTCTGCGGCCACTGGTCGGTCTCCCTATGGGAAAGAGCCGGTCAGAAAGGGCTGCCCTGATCCCCATGGCCACAGCCACTGCCCCGGCCACCGCCCTGGCTGCTGCACCGCGGCACTCACAGGTTCTCGCCTTGGTTCACATAGGCTTGGCAGGGCAGGGTCCGCTTCAGCTTTGCAGTGGAGTCAGAGTAGGGTCTGCGCTTCTGTGGGGGCAGGAGGGGCGTCACTGTGCACAGCCTAGATGCCCCAGCCTGTCCCCACGGGGACAAGACAAGACCCTGGAGACCAGCTGCAGCCCCACAGGGACTCACCTCCTGCCACTCAAGGACGCCGCTCCAGGCCAACAGCTTGTTGCTGAGTCGGTGCTCGCTCACGGCCAGACCCCCGAGGGTGAGCCCAGGTGAGGAGGGACTGATGGGACCCAGCGCCCCGAAGACCCGAGCACCTTCCTGCAGTGGAGTGGGGGGTAGGTGGGAAACTGAGGCTGGGGCCTGCAAGGACAGGCAGTCCCCACATACCCCAGAGGGGATGTCCCAATATTCAGACCCAAATCCCCTGTTGGAAGCCCACCAGGCCATGTCCAAACTCTCTGCTCACCCCTCAGGACCCCAACACACTGGTCCTCATGTCCTTTCCCGCTGCCCCCCCTCAGGACCCTTCCTTCCCAGAGCCTGCTGTCACCTTGACACTGGCCCAGCAGAGTCCTGAAGCCTTCAGCCAGCCCCACCTCCAGCCTTTGCCCCAGCTGTGTGCCTGATCGATTCCTTGAGACCCAAGTTAGAAGCCGGCTGTGGGGGACTTTCCATGTGCCCCAGGCTGGGCCCAGGGCTTCCTTGCAGCCTCCGCAGACACAAGCCAGCCTGTGCTGTGTCTGTCCTGCAACTAGCTTGCCCTGTCTGAAACTCTCCTAAGGCTCCCAGTCACTCCAAAGTTCAACTCCTCCCTCTAGCTGCCAGTGCCCCCCTCTCTGGCCTTATCAGTCTGACCCCAGGGAGACAGGAAGGAGGTGACAAGAAACACAGAGGGAACTGAACCATCTAGGAGAAAGACAGCGAGGAGAAGGGGGAAACATGTGGAAGAGAGCTGGGACACCACCCCCTGGAGGAGCCTCACAGACCAAAACACGTAGAACACCAGGAGAAGCGTCTAGCAATAAAGCCAAGCAAAGCCGCAGATACTACTCACAGGGCACTCTCCCATTATTTTATTTTTTATTACTATTACTTTTTTGAGACAGAGTCTCACTCTCGTTTCCCAGGCTGGAGTGCAGTGGCGCGATCTCAGCTCACTGCAACCTCACTCACTGCAAGCCGCGCCATCATGCCCAGCTAATTTTTTTTTTTTAGTAGAGACGGGGTTTCACCATGTTGGCCAGGCTGGTCTTGAACTCCTGACCTCAAGTGATCCGCCCACCTCGGCCTCTCAAAGTGCTGGGATTACAGGCGTGGGTCACCGCACCTGGCCTCACTTATTATTTTTTAAAACCAGAAACATCTCAAAGCAAACAAGGGAAAGCTTCGAAAACAGCCTGGCAGCAGGAAACCCTCGAGCGTTTCCCCATAGTAGGCTCCTCCAGGCAGGGGAAACAAATTATAAGGGTGATTTTTTTTTGTCTTATTACAAACAGGTATTTTCCAAATTTTCTATGAAGCACAACGAGATCTTTCCTTCCAGAATACCAGCAAACAAAAAATCTTACTTTGTGAGCGCTTAAAAAGAGACACCTGAACAAACTTGCTCTCCACCCTTGCAGGTGATTCTGACTTTTGGGCAATCATCAAAAGATCAGAAAAAACACCTGAGTATCTTGGCGTTAGAATGAGCTGGACAGAGAGTGGATGTTGCCCCGGGGGCTCAGGCACCATACCGGACATCCAGCATCTGAGAAGATGTATTAAAACGC
This sequence comes from Papio anubis, assembly GCF_008728515.1. Classification (NCBI taxonomy): domain Eukaryota; kingdom Metazoa; phylum Chordata; class Mammalia; order Primates; family Cercopithecidae; genus Papio; species Papio anubis. The sequence continues at coordinate 4,808,023 of NC_044995.1, read as the reverse complement.
ACAGCTGGAGGTGGCTTTAGAGATGAGGGTACACTTGCAACATACAAGTTGTTTATGGCGCTGGGACCTGGGATATCTAGACTGCATACACAAGTCCGCATATACAGTGACACGTATGCATTTACTGCCACAAAGATGGGTAAAAATCAGGCGAACGCACTTAAGGGCCCAAGCGACATACTTAATGTCTGCTTGTTTAGGAGGGCAGGTTGACTCAGGACTTCAAAAGATGCTGGGATCTGGAGCCATAGTAAAGAGCAGGCATGCATGCCTAAAACCCAGGGATACCTTCCACAGCAGGAGCAGCATATCAAGATGGGACGATCACATTTAAAAACGACGGGTAAGGTGCAACCTAAAGGAAATCTCACATCTTGGCAAGTGTGTGCAAAACTGTGCGCGCCTGACATCCCTACTGCACAGGGAAGCCCATCTAGTACCTACACTGAGGTTTAAAGCCTTGGGCTGCATGTCTGAGGGCCCGGAAAGCACTTTTGAACGACTAGATGCGAATGCTGCAGGAAGGGGCAAAGACAGTGGAGTGAAGGGATACGTTTAAGTTCTGGGAGGTGATCTGAGTCTGGGTATCCATGTTTATGACCCCAGGAAGCCTGTTTTAAGGTTTCAGTAGGGCTGCCACAGCTCTGTGCCATCCACACCGCTGGGGAGTGTATTTAAAAAGCGGACTGGAGCGCGAACCCAAGGGATATCTCACATTGGGGCAAGCGTGTGCACGGTGCAAAGTCGCGATGTGCAGTTTTACAGCCCCAGGTAAACCTTACTAAGGGTTTCTGAAAAGCAGGTGCGTCTTTTGGGTCCGGGAAAGCCTGTGCGGCCCAAAGTACCTGCGAAGCTGAATGTTTACGTTTAAGGTCTGGGCTCATGGCAGTCCATCAAAGCATCCCACATCTGGGCGCGGGCGCACATTCTAGGTGCGCACTCCACCGGCACAGCGCGGGCCCCAGGGAGAACGCCCACGGGTGCGACATCTGGGGGCGCTGGTACAAAGCGCGGGCCCCTCCCTCGCCGCTGTCCCCCAACCCCCGCCCCCATTTCCAGGTTTCCTGCCCGGAGAGAGCAACTTTCCAATGGGGAAAAACAAACGCGCGTGCTGGCCGCCTGTCCGCCGCCCCCCACCCGCGTTTAAATCCGGCCGCAGAGTCAGCAGTAATTTGAGCCCGCCCCGCCCCCGCCCCCCACCCCCCCCCCCCGGCCCGAACGCGCAACAAAGGGGAGAGCGCGGCGCGAACCACCGGGGGCTCCAGGGGGGAACCCGGCCCCGGGCGGCACCACCCTTCGGGCCACAGGGGACACCCCGGAGCGGCGGGGGCCGCGGACAAAGGCGTGAGCCCGGGGTAGGGGCTAGGGGGGCGGGGCCGTGGAAGGCTCTGGAAAAAGGGCGGGGGGCTCACCATGGGAGGGGCCGAGCGGGCCCGGATCCGCGGAGGCTGCGGGCCTCGGGGGCTGGCCGGCCAGGAGCGCGAGCGGACAGCGCGCGCTACGAGGGGCCGCGGGGGGCGGCCGCGACCCCCAAGGGGGCCCCCGGCGCCGGAGCGGTACGGGGCACGGCGCGGACGGACCATGGCGGGCGCGGGCCGAGCGGGCGGGGAGCTGCCGCGAGCCACAAGGGGGGCTGCAGGCTCCACCGACTGAGGAGCGCGGGCGCGCGGCTTCGGGGGAGACGGGCTGAGCCGCACCAAGCTCGGTGGACGCGCCGCCGGAGTGGGGTCGCGGCGGCCGAACCACTGAAGCGAGTGGGGGAGCCCGGCGCGTATCAAGCGCGTCCGAGGGGGCGTGGCCGGAGCGTACCAAGGCGGCGCGGGGGAGCGGGGCCCTGGCGGGAGCGGAGTGTGGGCTCGGCGGTCGGGCGGGCAGCTCCGGGGCGGGGGAGGGCCTGGGAAGACGCGCGAGCAACAACTTCAGGGGGCGTGGCGGGAGCGGGATTCCCTACCAAACAGGGTGGCAGAAGAACGAGGGCGACACCAAGCTGGCCCCTTGCCGGGGTCGGGACAGCGGGAGACCTCATCCGGAGCCCTGGACCCGCAGAGCCGGGAGACCGCGCCAAAAGACATAAGGGAAAAGAGGAGGACAAAATAATGGGCCTGGGGACAAGGGAACCCACTAAAGGGGAACCCACTGAGAGTACGGATTGCACCCGAGCCTGAGGGGAGAGCTGAAGGTTTGCAGGCGGTGACGTGGCGAGGTGGGCAGGGGACTCCAACTCCCAGCGGCCCCCGCGCGGCTTGGGGGTGGGGGCAGCGGTTCACGGAGGCTCCGCCCATTAGTCCCAGCACCCAGGCTCCGCCCGCCGTCCCTGGCTACTCCAAGCCACTCGCCTCGCTCCCCGGCCTTCCGTGGATTCGCTCATTCCCTCTGCTAAAATGAAATGACTTGCGTAACCGCTTACTAGTTGTTGTATAAGATTTTTCCCTCGATTTTTGTTCCTTCAACGTGGGTAACATCTAACCCTAGAGTGGTTATGTGGATCAAATGCTTGACGCAGCCACTACTCAAAGGTTAGATTTTCTTAACAACAAAAATCTGTTATGAGTACCCTGTCCGGTTCTGTGCACGGCAACGACCGAATCAGACCAGGTCCCTCACAGACCCCACGGTCCACTGGGGAGAGGCATAATCACAGGCTGTGCTAAGTGTTAACTAGCACATATCCACAGGGCGATGGGATATGACCATAGGGAAGTAAAGTTAGCAAGCAAGGGAAGTCAAGAAAGTGACCTGTGAGCAACCTGCCATTCCAGATGGCTGGAAAAGTGTGCCAAGAGGACAGAACAGCAAAGACAAATCCTGAAAGTAGAAGGAATAAAAGGGAGCCAGTGTGGGTGGAGCCGAGTGAAGGTAGTCAGGAGAAATAGACACAGCTGTAAGAGGTTAGGGAGGGAATCCCTACTTCTGTTTGGGATATTGACTAAACGATGTAGGTAGATTTTGATGTCATAGCCTGCAGAGAGAAATTCGGGAGTCATCAGTATTTGAATGGAGACTGGATAAGATCCCAAAGAGATTGGGACACTCATCCCTTTAACAGTCACGACAATGAGAAGCAACCAGCAAAGGACACCGAGGAGTGGCCAGTGAAATGGCAGAAGAACCTGTAGGCCCGTCCATGTTTCCCTGCCCCCACTAAGCCTCCTGCCCAGGGGATTCCCAGGGCTGACTGGAGCCCAGCCTTAAGCCCCAAATCCAACCTGGATTGTGGCCAAACAGAATCAGTGCTCCCTGGACACAAACTGCAAGTTAGTTATCAACAGGTACCTCCAATGCCCTGTCAATCACCCATGTGAGGACAACCTGGCAGCAGGAAGGAGAAAACCGAGACAGGAGCTTCTTTAATCTCCCTGAATCTTTACTTCTCCCCATTCTTGTTGGTCCAAACCATCGAGATCTCTTGCCTGGGTGACGCCTCCTAACTCTTGCTGCCTTCTCTGTCACTGCAATAATCAAAACCATCCAATGGCTTCCCATCCCAATCCCCTTAGAATTAAATCCAAACTTGGTACTGTGGACCCTGCTGCTGCCCCCCCAAAAAACTCTTTCCCATCCTTCCTGTTCTCTACCTAGTTAATGCCTTCCCATCCCTCAGAACCCACCAGGACATGCATGAGTTTGAATGCCCTGAATTGTATAAGCATGGAGAAAGGTATATGAGGGTGTACTCCAGAGTGAGCAAAATGGGAACTCATGTCAGAAAATGAAATGAAAATGTAGGCTGAAATTCTATCAGTAATACTGCAACAAAACTCCCTGAAACCATCTCACTCAGTCCACCAACTTGAAAGACGCTTTCCTTTTCATCTGTGAAGCCCGCTGCCGGGGCTAGCAGGCTACTATTATGACTAAGCAATTCCACTTCCATCTCTCAAGCTGCTTACTTCCTGAAAGGTAGCTGTTTGATCCAAACCTGTTTATGCCAGAAGTTCTTTAATTTACAATCCAAATAATGAAATTAATGTAAGAGAGTTGTTTATATACAAACCAGATTGCTTGCTTTGGAAAGACTAAAAGGGAGTTGTTAAAAGAAAAACATCAGGCTTGGTGGCTCACACCTGTAATTCTGCACTTTGGGAAGCCGAGGTGGGTGGATCACTTCAGGTCAGGAGTACAAGACCAGTCTGGCCAACATGGTGAAACACAGTCTCCACTAAAAATACAAAAATTAACCTGGCATGGTGGTGTGTGCCTGTAGTCCCAGCTACTCTGGAGGCTAAGGCAGGAGAATCGCTTGAACCCAGGGGACGGAGGTTGCAGTGAGTCAAGATCTCACCACTGCAACTCCAGCCTGGGTAACAAAGCAAGACTCCATCTCTAAAAATAAAAAAAAAAAATGCTGCCAGTTTAGGTACAAGTAAAGCAACTGTAAATTATTTAATGAAAAAGCTCATAAAAACCTAGGAAGACTCAGCCCCCAGTTTGTTTCATAAACGTCTTTAGGTTCTCAAGCCACTTAAAAAACTTGGCCGGGCGCGGTGGCTCACACCTGTAATCCCAGCACTTTGAGAGGCTGAGGCTGGTGGGATCACTGCAGGCTCAGGAGATCGGTGACCATCCTGGCTAACATGGTGAAACCCCGCCTCTACTAAACATAAAAAGAAACGCTGGGCATGGTGGCAGGGCGCCTCTGTAGTCCCAGCTACCGTGAGGCTGAGGCAGGAGACGGCGTGAACCCGGGAGGCAGAGGTTGCAGTGAGCCGAGATCATGCCACTGCACTCCAGCCTGGGGGACAGAGCGATACACCGTCTCATAAAAAAAATAACAAACTTAAAATGAGATGATTCATTGTGGTTTGTGGGTGGAGCTTATACAAGAATGTGATGTTCCACTGGGCGCGGTGGCTCATGCCTGTAATCCCAACACATTGGGTGGGAGGCCGAGGTGGGAGGATTGCTTGAGCCCAGGAGCTTCTGAGGACCAGTCTGGCAACATAGCGAGACTCCCAATCAAGCACAAAAAAACTACAATAATTTGCTAGGCATGGTGGCCAACATGGTGAAAGACATTCAGACTAAAAATATACAAAATTATTGGCATGGTATGCTCGTAATCCCAGCCACTTCAGGGAAGCTGAGGCAGATAATCACTGAACCCAGGGAGCGAGGCTGCAAGGAACCGAGATTGTGCCACTGTAATTCAGTCTGGCGACAGTATGAGACTGGCCTCAAAACAAACAAAACAAAAAAGATAATAAAATGCTTTATACCAAGAAATGGGAGTAAGATCATCCTGGCTTGGATTTTCTTTTTTTGCTAATGCACAGTGTATGTATTGAATTTTTTTTTTTTTTTTGAGACGGAGTCTTTAGCTTCCAGGTTGGAGTGTGGCTCCACTGCTCACTACAAGCTCCGGGCCTCCTGGGTTTACCATTCTCCTGCCTCAGCCTCCCGACAGCTGGGACTACAGGTGCCCGAGCCACCCGCCTGCTGTTTTTGTACTTTTTAGTAGAGACGGGTTTCACCTGCGGTCAGCCAGATGGTCTCGATCTCCCGACCTTTGTGGGATCCGCCTGCCTCGGCCTCCCAAAGTGCTGGGATTACAGGCGTGGAGCCACCTACTCGCCTTTTTTTTTTTTTTTTTAAGGTCTGCCTGATACATGCTCTGCAAACTCTAGGTAAATTTCAACTTTCTCGTCATTATTTGTGTCCAGGTGCAGTGGCTCACACCTGTAGTTTTCAACACTTTGGGAGACTGAGGTTGGAGCACTGCTTGAGCCCAGGAGTTTGAGACCAGCCTGGGTAACGTAGCAAGACTCTATCCCTACAACTATATAACTAGCCAGGCATGGTGTCACATGTCTGTAGTCCCAGCTACTCTGGAGGCTGAGGCAGGAGAATTATACTTGAGGCCAGGAGTTCCAGACCAGCCTGAGCAACATACTGAGACTGTTTCTCTACAAAAACTACAAAAATTAGCTGGGGACGGCGGTGCGTGTCTGTAGTCCCAGCTACTCAACAAGCTGAGGTGGGAAGACTGCTTGACCCCTGTAGGCAGAGGCTGCAGTGAACTAAGATCATGCCACTGCACTCCAGGGTTGACAGTGGACCCCTGGCAATAATAGTAGTTAAATGTTTCTCAAGAACTTCATGTCTGAACCCACTGAATTCTCACACAGCAGGCCATGAGTTCAACAATCTTTTTATCCCCACTCCACAGATGGGGAAACCAGGAATCCACAAGCAAAAGCCTGAGATCACAGGCTGCAGAGACACAGGGCAGGGACAGGGCCCAGGTTCTTAATCTCAGTAGGTGTTGGCCTCCACTTTGTGGAATAAACAAGGGGCACAGCCCCTCGGGCTTGGGACCATCTTACCCTCGTCACTGCCGCACTTCTTAGCTTCTCTGCCACCATCTGCCCTCCAGCACAGACCATGCTGAGTGTTCCCAGATTGTACAAGGCAGACCTGCCCTATCCCCAAACCCAGGGTCCTGGGTTTGAGATTACAGGCAGGAGCCACTGAGCCCAGCCTCCTGGGCTATTTAAAAAAAAAATAATAAAATGAATGGAAGGCTTTTTGTCCTGGCACAAACTTCAAGATATGTTGTTAGATTGGAAAGAAACAAAACAAAAAAAAAATCATAGAATGAAGTAGGCTGCCACTGGATAGAAAAGCAGAAAATGAATCAGTTTCTCTATTTGCTTGTACCTGCTTGTACATATTTCTGAAAAGACACTTAAGCAATTGGTAACTGATCTCTAGAGGGAGCTGAGAGGGACTGCATTGGTTGGTTTCTGGAGCCTCTCCAAGTGTGAACCATAGGAAGGTTTCTCCTATATGCAAAAAATGAATACACCATTTTTTAGGTCATGTAAATAAAGTTGGCATACTCAGTTCTGAAATTTTGCTGCTAGGAATGCATCCCATAGGAATGCCTGCACAAGTGGGTTTAAAAAATACACATTCATCCTCTGCAGCGTGTCTGATAATAGTGAAAAACTGGCCAGGCGCAGTGGCTCACGCCTGTAATCCCAGCACTTTGGGAACTCAAGGTGGGTGGATCACTTGAGGTCAGGCGTTTGAGACCAACCTGGGCAACATGGCAAAATTCCATCTCTACTAAAAATACAAAAATTAGCTGGGTGTGGTGGTGTGTGCCTGTAATCCCAGCTACTCGGGAGGCTGAGGCAGGAGAATCGCTTGAACCTAGGAAGCGGAGGCTGCAGTGAGCTGAGCTCGCACCAGTGCTGTCCAGCCTAGGCGAGAGTGAGACTCCATCACAAAAAAAAAAAATTAAAAGAAAAACTGGACAGGCCCCCAACTGGCAGGGCGCGGCATGGCAGGCATCCTGAAAGACGGCCCCCATGACCCTCACCTCCTGTCTGCACTGTCCTCTCAGCTTGAGTGTGGGCTGAACCTAGCAACTTGTACAGAACATAGCAAGAGTGACAAGATATCAATTCCAAGACTGGGGTACAAAAGACTGCAGCTTCCACCTTGGGTGTCGTCTCTCATTTCTTTTTCTTTTTTTTCTTGAGACAGAGTTTCACTCTTGCAGCCCAGACTGGTATGCAATGTTGTGTTCTCGGCTCACTGCAACCTCCACCTCCTGAGTTCAAGCGATTCTCCTGCCTTAGCCTTCCAAGTACCTGGGATTACCTGCCACTGTGCTCAGCTAATATTCTGTATTTTTAGTTGAGACGGGTTTTCACCATGTTGGCCAGGCTGGTCTCAAACTCCTGACCTCAGGTGATCCACCCGCCTTGACCTCCCAAAGTGCTGGGATTACAGGCTTGAGCCACCGCACCCGGCCCCTCTCATATTTCTAGAGAAGCTGGATGCTACATTGCAACTGCAAGGTGCCCTGTGAAGAGGCCTGTAATGGCGAGAAAGCGAGGGAAACCTCCAGCCAACAGCAAGAAACTGAGGCTCTCGGCCCCATCACCTGTGAGGAACTGAATACTGCCAACAGGCATGTGAGTGGACTGGAAGTGGGCCCTCCTCACAGAGCCTTCTGATGACTGCACAGGCCCCGCCACCAGCTCGACTGCAACCCTGAGAGCCCAGGAGCCAGCAGCTCAGCCAAGCCTGGATTCCTGACCCCCAGCAACTGTGAGGCAATAAATGCTTCTTGTTTTAAGCCACTCAGTGGTGGGGTTTGTTACACAACAGATATCTAACTTATAGACAGGATCACTTGTGGAACTGAAATGTGTCCGTTTAGTGCACTACTTGAGGCCACCATGAGAAGTGGGGACACAGAGGAACAGGAAATTAACAGTGCAGGCAGGCCAGGCGCGGTGGCTCACACCTATAATCCCAGCACTTTGGGAGGCCGAGGTGGGTAGATCACCTGAGGTCAGGAGTTTGAAACCAGCCTAGCCAACACGGTGAAACCCCGTCTCAACTAAAAATACAAAAATCAGCTGGGTGTGGTGGTGGGCGCCTGTAATCCCAGCTACTCACAAGGGTGAAGCAGGAGAAGCGCTTGAACCTGGGAGGTGGAGGTTGCAGTAAGTCGAGATTGCACCACTGCACTCCAGCCTGGGCAACAGAGTAAGACTTTCTCAACAACAACAACAACTTAGCCAGGCGTGGTGGCTCGTGCCTGTAATCCCAGCTACTTGGGAGACTGAGGCAGGAGAAATGCCTGAACCGGGGAGGCAGAGGTTGCAGCGAGCTGAGATCACACCATTACACTCCAGCCTGGACAACAGAGTGAGACTCTGTCTCTAAATAAATAAATAAAAACAGTGCAGGCAGATGGCCATTACTTTGGTGGGAAGAAAAAAAAAAAAAAGCAAGCTAAAGAACAAAGAAATTGACTCACATATATAATAATTAAACTACAAATGTGTCCAAAACCACATGCATGTAAATCCAAATGCAGAACTGGTACATCAGCCTTTGGGGAGGTAAGTGGTTTGCTCAGGGTGTGTGTTTGGGCAGGAGAGGCGAGAGTGAGGTGTGAAGGGGTAATTCCACTTTTGTTGTTGTGGAGACGGAGTCTTGCTCTATCTCCCAGGCTGGAATGTAGTGGCACGATCTCGGTTCACTGCAGCCTCTGCCTCTTGGGTTCTAGTGATTCACCTGCCTCAGCCTTCTGGGTAGCTGGGATCACAGGCGCCTGCCACCACGATGGGTGAGTTTTGTATTTTCAGTAGAGATGGGTTTCACCATGTTGGCCAGGCTGGTCTCCAACTCCTGACTCACGATCCGCTCCCACCTTGGCCTCCCAAAGTGCTGTGATTACAGGCATGAGCCACCATGCCCGGGATGGTACTCTAATTTTTTTTTTTTTTTTTTTTTTTTGAGGCGAGTCTTGCTCGGTAGCCTGGTTGAGTGCAGTGGCCGGATCTCAGCTCACTGCAAGCCCGGGCCTCCCCGGTTTACGCCCATTCTTCCTGCCTCAGCCTCCCGAGTAGCTGGGACTACAGGCCTCAGCCACCTCGGCCTCCAAGGTTTTTTTGTATTTTTAGTAGAGACGGGTTTCACGGTGTTAGCTGTGGGATGGTCTCTGGGACTCCTGATCTCGTGATCCGCCTTCCTGCCTCGGCTTCCCAAAGTGCTTTTCTGGATTACAGGTTTGAGCCATCAGCGCTCGGGCCTTTTTTTTTGAGACTGGAGTCTGGCTCTGTCGCTTCAGGCTGGAGTGCAGTGGCCGGATCTCAGCTCACTGTAAGCCTCCGGTTCACTTATTCTTTCCTGCCTCAGCCTCCCCGAGTAGCTGGGACCACAGGCCTCAGCTTTCACTGGCCTGGCTAGTTTTTATTTTAGTAGAGACGGGGTTTCCACCGTGTTAGCTAGGATGGTCTCATCTCCTGATCTCTGGATCCTGCCCCATCTCGGCCTCCCAAAGTGCTGGGATTACAGGCTTGAGCCAATCAAGGCCACTGCCTTTTTTTTTTGAGACGGAGTCTCTCATTTGTCGCCTAGGTTGGAGTGTAGGCCGGATCTCAGCTCACTGCAAGCTCCGCCTCCCCGGTTCCCGCCCATTCTCCTGCCTCAGCCTCCCGAGTAGCTGGGACTACAGGCGCCCACAACCGCGCCCGGCTAATTTTTTGTATTTTTAGTAGAGACGAGGTTTCACCGTGGTCTCGATCTCCTGACCTTGTGATCCGCCCGCCTCGGCCTCCCAAAGTGCTGGGATTACAGGCGTGAGCCACCGCGCCCGGCGGTACTTCCACTTTTTATTCCACACATTTCAGTGCCTTTTCATTTTAAGAAACTGTTCTAGTATGTGTAACTCAATACATTTTAAAAGTTAATTTTTTTAAACGCCAAGATGGTGAGAAAATACTTGTTAGTGTTTTGTGTACCTTGAAACAAATATATTCTTAACACCCCTTTTGAGAAGGTGTCCTTTTTCTCCTAATCCTTTGGAGGTGGGTGGGCATTTTCTTTCACCCCAAACAGGTTTGCAACTATTAATATGTTGGCGTTTTAGCATTTTTACCTCAACAGTCACTTTTTTTCCAATTACCTCCTACCACCTGCTCCTTTGCAAGAATTTTCATGAATCCCCAGTCTTGCCTCCAGCCATGATGTGTGATTCAAAAGCAAATTGGTCAAAAATAAAATATTTACAAGTCACTCACTCAATTATAACCTTTCTGGACACAAATGATTTTTATACGTTAGGATGCCTTTTTTTTTTTTGAGACAGTCTTGCTGTCACTCAGGCTGGAGTGCGGTGGTACGATCTTGGCTCACTGCAACTTCCACCTCCGGGGTTCAAGCGATTCTTGTGCCTCAGTCTCCCAAGTAGCTGGGATTACAGGTGCGTGTAACCACAACTAAGTTTTGTATTTTTACTAGAGACAGACTTTCACCATGTTGGCCAGGCTAATCTCAAACTCCTGGCCTCAAGTGATCTGCCTGCCTCAGCCTCCCAAAGTGCTGGGATTACAGGCGTGAGCCACCACGCCCAGCCAGGATGCATTTTTTAAATAGAAATGGGGTCTCACCATGTTGGCCAGGCTGGTACCAAAACCCTGGCCTCAACTGATTCTCCTACCTCGGCTTCCCAAATTGCTGGGATCACAGGCGTGAGGCCCAGCTTGGCATGCATTTCTAGAAACAGTTTTGCCCACGTTTTACCTTCTTAGAGTGAATTTCAGCCAAAAGATGACAACAGTGGCTACTAGCAGCTCTCCTGCGTCCAGGACTGAGCTGGGCCAGATCGTGTATTCCTTATGAGAATCCTCTGGGATAGTCACTATTTGACATATGGGGAAAGTGAGGCTCAGAGACGCGCAGGGACCTGCCTGAGGTCACAGAGCTAATCAGCACAAATCTCGGGATTAAACCCTGCTGTTCTAGGGTTTTCACTATTTCTTGCCTTAGGAGAACCTTGCATTCAGAGAAAAACTTTCCCAAAAGATTTGCTCCGTTGGTGTTGGCTGGTTCTAAGGTGCACATGAAGTTCTTAGGCCTTATTGTCACCTGGCCTATGAAATGGGGAGGTGAGTCCCATGTGTCTAGATCTGGCCTCACTCCTTGGGCCTCCTCTCTTTTTTTTGATAAGGAGTTTTGCTCTTGTTGCCCAGGCTGGAGTGCAATGGTGCAATCTCGGCTCACTACAACCTCCGCCTCCCAAGTTCAAGCGATTCTCCTGCCTCAGCCTCCCAAGTAGCTGGGACTACAAGTATGTGCCACCATGGCCAGCTAATTTTGTATTTTTAGTAAAGACAGGGTTTCACCATGTTGGTCAGGCTGGTCTTGAACTCCCAATCTCAGGTGATCCACCCGCCTCGGCCTCCCAAAGTGCTGGGATTACAGACGTGAACCACTGTGCCCGGCCTGGGCCTCCTTTTTATTCCACACATTTCAGTGCCTTTTCATTTTAGGAAACTGTTCTAGTATGTGTAACTCAATACATTTTAAAAGTTAATTTTTTTGGCCGGGCACGGTGGCTCAAGCCTGTAATCCCAGCACTTTGGGAGGCCGAGGCGGGTGGATCACGAGGTCAGGAGATCGAGACCATCCTGGCTAACATGGTGAAACCCCGTCTCTACTAAAAATACAAAAAACTAGCCGGGTGTGGTGGCAGGCGCCTGTAGTCCCAGCTACTCGGAGGCTGAGGCAGGAGAATGGCGTGAACCTGGGAGGCGGAGCTTGCAGTGAGCCGAGATCGCGCCACTGCACTCCAGCCTGGGTGACACAGCGCGAGACTCCGTCTCAAAAAAAAAAAAAAGTTAATTTTTTTTTAAACGCCAAGATGGTGAGAAAATATGTGTTAGTGTTTTGTGTACCTTGAAACAAATACATTCTTAATACCCCTTTTGAGAAGGTGTCCTTTTTCTCCTAATTCTTCTTTGGAGCTGGTGGGTGGGCATTTTCTTTCACCCCTAACAGGTCTGCTACTATTAATAAGCAAGCCCCGGTTCACTCCGATAAACAAGTGTGATTAGGCCACGACAATCCCTCTGGTTCCTCTAATTGAGTGTTAAGGTCAAGAGGGCGCCACTGGCATGAGATGGCCAAACTGGCGACTGGAAACCTTTCCTTTTAACCAATTTGTTTCTGATCCAAACCTGCGTTTCCCTTGCTGGGGGACGTGGCCACCCTGGTGGAAACACCGAAGGCTGCTTCCTGCTCCTCTCAGCGGCTTCTGACAGAGTCGATCGCTCCCTCCTCAAAAACACTCAGCTTCCAGAATACCACACTTGCCTGGTTCTCCTCCTGGCTTCTGGCTCCCAGCCCAACCCTTACGTGTGGCTCTTTCTCGGGGTTCTGTCCTTGTTCTCGAGTCTTCTCCTTCTTCCAGAGGTCGCAAAATGGCGGCCTGGCGGCCTCATTAGACCCACAGGCAGATTTTGTTTGGTCCTCACAGTGTTTTTGGTTTCAATTTGAATGCCATTAGGCGGGGCAAGCACTCTCCAAGTTCGCCACAGTCCCCATCATTCCCTGTTGTCTTACACCCGTCCGCTTCACACATTTTCATCACCTGCCTGGTCCCTGAAGCCATCTGAGTTTTCAAAAACCCCTGCTACACAGGCTGCCTGGGAAATCCCCCACTTTCACTTCTTCGCTGTCACCAGTGCCTCCTGCTCCACACGCACATTCCTGAGGATCGCCTAGAGAGCTTGCTCACACGACTCCCAGACCCCCGCCCTCCCCCCGCTGGATCCAACAGTTCCAGGGCAGGGATGGGAAACTCACATGCCTACAGGGGCCAGGCGGGTCACATAAATGAGTGAACTAGCCAGGTATAAGAAAAGTCGACGGCCAGAAATATCATCAAATCGGATCTTTACTGAACTATGGTGAATGCATGGAACATAATACAAACATGGATGATACTGGAGTTTATATTTTTAAATTCAAAATTGAAAAAATACAAATTGAAAAATAGAAATATTTAATTATTAAAATTTTCTCTTTCATAATTCTTTTTGCGCCTTTGAGTTGAAGCCAAAAGGCTGGCGTCTTCCCTTCCACACCGAGATGTGTCAGGCCTTGGAGTGGCACGGTGGGGATGGGCAGTTTAGAATTCAGCCTTGAATCCTTAAACTGGGAACAATGTTTAATTTGATTCAGGTTCGTAACGGAAAACAGCTGTTCACAAGCGTGGGTACTCCCAAACATGGATATTCAGGACAACTACTGGAGATAGTTGTAGAATCTCACCATCTTCACACAGACTTGTATTTAGGAACCAGCGCCGTATTGCACCGTAGTTCAATTACTATTTATGGTCTGTATTCACACAAGAAACATTTACCAACAAAGGCAAACTGGACAGTGTCTCTTCCTTCTCATGAGTCTGGATTCCAAGGGCCTTTGGGGGAATTTGGTCTTCCACCCCAGGACGTAGGTGAATATAGTCCGGGCCACGTCTTTCATTTCTGAAAGCCAACTGTGGCGTAGGAAAGAGTAAATGTTTTTTTTCCTTGCTGGTGGATTCCCCGTTTTTGCCAGGACCAAGCATATACCATCTTACATTCAAGTAGCTGTTTGTGGACATCCTTGCAGAGAAATATTCAGTGTTCAGAACGGTCATAACCTTGACCAGAAGTCTTTGACTAACCTTCTCAGGGGAACCCACTGTGGCTTTTGCTTGATTTAAAATGAACCAAGCTGATTAACTTGTACAGTTCCGATTTCTTCCACAACCAAGTCACAGAGCTTCTGTGAAATCTCTCAGGTCAAGTCATCATCAACTCACTCGTGACTAAAGCCCAGGAGCGGAAGTGTCGAGAGCATCACGGTGTGTTCTGTTCAGCTGCTCAGAACAAGTCAACTCCTGATGATGGATGCAACGACCCGACTTCCGTGTCCTTGCCAAATTCTGTCACCTTGGCTCAAGGTGTCCTGTCAAGTCCCCCTGTCATGACAGCTGTCTGTAGTTGTGCTTCAGAACTCTGGCCAGTCTATGTGAAACTTTTCTCTCAATATACAAAAAAAAAAATGAGTCCTTTCCCAGTGTTGGGCCCGCATTGGCACCATGCCACAGACTTCTTCAGTCACATCAAGTTTCTTAACACCACAAATAAATAAAGCTAACTGGGTGGTAATAGTTTATGAGCAGCGAAAGAAAAGGCCACAATCAATTTGACTCTTTCAAGCAACTGGACTTGTAAATCCCCCGAGTTATCTCCAACTCACTGTGCAACGCAAATGCCCATTAGACTTAAATAATGGTCTCAACAGTCATGTGTTTCTGTAAAGGACACGTCACTCTGCTCCTTTATCAACTCGCCATCTGCTGTAGCTCTGAATGCCCAGGTCATTCTTCTCACGTGATTCCGGAACGGCGTACCACTGCCGCACCACTTCTGTTAATTCGCTTTTCAAGACAAACCCTACTGACATTTGAGTCCCTTTTTCAGTTCGCTGAGGATGGCATCTCGAGTCTGCTCTGTGTACTGGTCGTAGCTCTTGCTATGCTTTGATTCGTAGTGGCGTTTCAGGTTGTATTCTTTCAACACAGACACGATTTGTTTGCATATTAAACACATAGGCATGCTCTTCACTTCTACAAAGAAATAGGCTCGCTCCCACTTTTCTCGAAACACGCGGCCCTCTCCTTCTCTCTTTCGTTTTGCCGCTTGTGATAGAGACATGAGTACAAGAAAGATTTCACTTTCCTCTGAATGCTACCACAGAACAACCACAGTGCAAGCCCCGTGACAAAGGCAGTGACTCTCTGCCTCACGGGGGAGCCAAGAGGGAGTGGTGGGGACTGTGGCGAACCGGAGAGCACACGCCCCATGGAGAGGGGCAGCTCCAGCCCGTTGTTGCCAGGCAGAAGGGCGGGCCCAGGGGTGCCAATTCTTCTGACTTGTCAAAAGATGCCAAGACTGCAGATTTTGTGTGTGTGTGTGTGTGTGTGTGTGTGTGTGTGTGAATTAACCTGATTTTTATAACTAACTCAAGAAAAAAATGCCACATATGCTAACACAGGGAAGGCCAAACAAAACTCATCTGCACCATGGCCCATAGGCCACCAGATTGCAATCTCTCTCCTGGGGTGGGGCCTGTGAATCTGTACGTTAACCAGCATCCAAAATGATGTGGATGCTGGTGGTCCAGGCATGGACCGCGCTCTCAGCAACACTGGTCCAGAGTCCGACAACAGACAACTCACTCTCCACCTCCAGGAGAGACCGCCCTGCGCTCCAAGCCTGTCTGGATCCCCTGCCCTCAGGACGTCTCTGAGGCCATCCTTTAGGTCCCTCACCTTGCCACATCCCAAACCTGTTCCCTGCTGGGTATTCCATCCTGGGGACAGACCCACCGTCTTCCCGTCCACAGCCCTGGAAGGTCAGTCTCTGATGTGGACCCAGGGACCACCCTCTCTCCATGTGCGATCTTGTCTGCTTCTGTGGCTTGAACCCCAAACATACACTGTCCCCTAAGGACACGTCCTGAGCTCCCAACATGGCACCTGTCACCTGGACGTCCCTTGGACCACGTACACTTACTACCAGCTCCTTCTCCCAGGAGCCCCACCACCTACCATCACGTAGGCCTGACCCCAGAAGCCAACCTCTACCCCAGTCCCCAGCATCCCCACCACCCAGCCTCACCCTTCCTGGCCTCCTGTCTGGTCTCATCACGCTCCACAGCTGAGAGGGCTCTTTCTGACATCCAGAGCCGGCCTAAGCCCGCCCCACCGCTCAAAGTCTCCTGGTTCTCCTGTGTCCCCAGGACAAACCACGGGCTGCTCAGTTTGGCATCTGAGCTCCTCAAACTCTGCACCTGCCCATCTCTCTACACATGAGCTCCCTACACGCTCATGCTCCAAAAGCATCCATCAACTTGCTCCTCTCAACATCCCAGGCTTCCTCCTGTCTTTGAGTATTCAAAGTTTCTGTTGTTCTCTGCACCCAGATCACCCCTCACCTCCTTCCCTCCCGGCCTGACAGCTGATTCTCTTTCAAGACTCTGAGGAGCTGGGGCTGGGTCAGACACCTCTTCCAGGCTCCCATGGTGCCCCGCCGCCTCCATGAGAGCTTGAGTCCTGAGCGCTGCCTGCCTGTCCCTGCATCTCCCACGAACCAGGTTGCACCAGACTGCCTCTGACTCACCGCGGAGGCCCCGGCGTCACCCACCCAGGGCCCCAGGGATGTCTGCTGAAGTGAGAACAAGGACAGAGATGCCCCCTGGGGTTTCCTCCTGCCCAGTCCTGGGGGATGTCAGTGACGGGAGCCGGGGCGTGTGTTAAAAAGGAACTTTATTGGGTGTTGGGGATTCAGATGAGATCCATGAGGATGTCGTCCTCCATGACGCTGGGCTGCAGGCCCGGCTGGGGGACCGGGCCTCGGGGACCCCCGCTCAGCAGCATCTGACCTGAGGGGCAGTGGGGAAGGGACTGCATCTCCCAGTAGGCCCTTGGGCCCAGGAGGGCCAAGAGGCACTAAGTTTTCTAGGCAGCCCTTGGGGGACCCAACAGAAGCACCTTCTAACCCCCTCTAATTACAAATATGCTGTTTCCCATGAGCCTTTGGGAGCCCTTCTCTAAAACTACTTCTCTGGCCCTAAGACCACATTTCCCAGCAATCCCAGGAGCACACACAGGAGGATCATGGGAAACACTCTTAACCCACTAGGTCCTTGGACCCATGGGCTGTACTTTCCCAGAGTCCTCAGAGCTCTGCAGCCCGTGGGGGAACCCTCATTCTTGGATCCTATGTCTTTACTTCCCAGGAGCACTTGGTCTCGGTGCTCTAGCCCAGGAGCTGCTGGGACACTCAGTCCAGACCTCTGCCCTCCCCCGGGTCCCCTTACCTGGCAGTGGAGCCCGCGGGGGAAGTTGTGCGGGCCAGGACTGGGCAGGTGGTGGATGCAGGAGTGGGGGCCCCAACTGGGGCTGCCCCAGGCCCTGGTGTGGCGGGGGCAGCAGCGCAGGAGCCCCTGGTGGCTGGAGGTGGTGGAGGGAGGCCTGAGGTGGGGGCACCCCAGTCTGCGGCTGGGAGAACACAGAGAGTGGCTCAGAGGCTCCTGATAGAGACTCTCCACCTCTCAACACAGACACTGCTCAGAGATCGCATCAGCTAGTGATGAGGGGAAGTTTTTCTTCAAAGGTAGGGGATGGACAGAGAGAAGGCGGTCTGTCTTCTGCCTAAAGCCCTGGGCGGGTCTCCATTCACGCCCACTGACCACAGTCAACCTCCCTCCTCCCAGACAACAGGACCAGAACCGCCAGGGCCAGGATCTGGAACTCCCACCACCCCACCCCCACATCTCACCGGTGGCGGGTTGAGGAGGAGGCTTCGCAGCTGGGGGTTGGCCCCAGGGTTCTGAGGCCGAAGGATGGGTCCAGGAGGGGGTGGGCCAGAAGCTGTTCCAGGAGGGCCTTGGGGGGCACCTGGGGGGGGCTGGGCAGTACCTTGGGGCTGGGGCTGCCCCGTGGCCCCAGAGGCCCCTACAGTACCCTGAGGCTGGGACTGCGGTGGGCGGAGCTGGAGCTGGTGGGAAGAGACACAAGGGTGAGGGAGACGGGCCTCACATCCCTCCTGCAGGCACAGAGAGCAGCCTCTGGGGCCTCCCCCACCCAGCCCCCACTCCGCCAGCCCTGTCCTCACCAAATTCTGTGAGGGCCTCGCTTGGTCCTCCAGAATGGGCCCCAGCCCTGGGGGTGCCTGCTGTCCCCCCATCTGCATGAGGAGAGAGGGGCAGGTCAGTAACTGAGGGTGGTGGCGTCCTGAATCTGAGGCAGGAGGACCTATGCCCTGAGGGGAATTCGTAAGGAGATAGGGACATTCTCTTTGGGGGTGAGTGGTCTGGGAGGGACGCTGTATGCTCCAAGGTCCCCAGTAGGAAGCTCTGTGTCAAGGCTTTGATGTGGGTGCTGAAAAAGGAGAGAGACTGCAAGAAAATATGAGTGGGACTTAGCTTAGGGGTGCCATGTATTGGGAGAAGGGTGGGCATCTGTGGTCCTGGAGATCCCGGGGGGCCATGTGGGGCCCGGGCAGGAGGGGGTCGCAGTGCTGGTTTGGGGACTGTGACCACTCACTCCTCGCTGCTGCTGCTCCAGCTTCTGCTGCTGGACCTGCTTGTGGTTGGTGATGACCTGCCGGATGCCGTTGACGAAGCCGCTCTGGTCATAAGGGATGAGGCCCATGAAAATCTTCTTCTTGGACGAGTACAGGAGCATGAGCACACGCACCTCACAGGGCGCCGTGTGGGGGAAGTGCACGCAGCCCGCCTGGGTGGACAACAGCTCTTCAGAACCATTTATGCCCTGAAAGAGGCAGCCCTGACTCCCTCCCCATTCGAGAAGATTCTAGAGGCCCCCTGGGCAAGGGGAGGTGAGGTTTCTGCTATAGAAGGTTGAGGAGAACAGGTGTGCTGTGGGCTGCTCCAGAGACAGAAACTGAGGCACTCAGGGCAAGCTGGGGTTCTGGCTGCGCGCTGAGAGGGAAAGTGGAGAGAAAGCGCTGGAGCCCAGCTCTTCAACCTTTGGCCATCACCTGCTTCTCATGGGATGCCCCAGTTTCCTTGGGCATTAAATGCCACGGCTGCCTCCTTAAAGGGCTGCTGAGAGTCACAGCCGTGACAGAGAGGCTTAGATGCAGAGCGCGGTACCCACAGGCCTGTGATCAACGGTGGTGTCGGACCCCGGGCCTCAAGAGATCCTCCAGGCCTCAGCATCGGCCAGTGTACCCCACGGGGAGTGCTCCCACATCACAGGGTCGCTGTGACTATGGGATGTCCGATCCACAGCAAGAGCCCTGCCCGAGGCTCAGCCCACAGGAAGCACCCAGGGAACATCACTGGTCATCAGGGGGGTAACACATGGAGCATTCAGGGCAGGGGCTCCTGAGGGAGGCGAGGCTGACCTTGGCCAAGTGAGCTGACTTCTCTGAGCCTCAGTTTCCTGCCTGAGACAGACACTGCTAGCTGCCTAATCCATATCCAAGTGTCCTCCTCCCTTGCATTCCCAATGCCATCTGGGGCTGCAACATGTCCCAGCCCCAGACAGTCATGGATATCTGCTCCCGGCAGCCTCCCATCAACTAGGTGCTGCCCAGTGGCCTAGGTCTGGGCCAGGAGGTGAAAGGGAGGCCTGCTCGGGAATCTGAGAAAGTCTCTGCTGTCTTGAAGAAAGGGAAATACACAGCCCCCTTCCCCTCCTTCATGAAGGCATACGGAATGCCTGGAGCCATGGGAGCTACCCTGTGACTATACAAGAGAGGTCAAGAGAACCACAGGGCCCTGCCCCTGATGTCACAGACCTATGAAACCAACCCCAATAGCTGGACCCCTCTGGATGTCCTGTTCTGTGCCAAAAAATAAATGCCTGCTCCTACAACGCCTGTCCTCTCAGAACTCAGCTGCCACAGTGTGGCCATGTGGACAGGCCATGTGCAGACACTGGGATGGCC
Organism: Papio anubis; assembly: GCF_008728515.1. Lineage (NCBI taxonomy): Eukaryota > Metazoa > Chordata > Mammalia > Primates > Cercopithecidae > Papio > Papio anubis. The sequence goes on along the minus strand of NC_044995.1, from coordinate 4,788,239 downwards.
GGTCCTAGCCAAGCCCCAGCCAACAGCCAGTGCTGTGTGAGGAACTGTTTTTGTTTGTTTTGTTTTTTGAGATGGAGTCTCACTCTGTCCCAGGCTGGAGTGCAGTGGTGCGATCTTGGCTCACTGCAAGCTCCGCCTCCCGGGTTCACGCCATTCTCCTGCCTCAGCCTCCGGAGCAGCTGGGACTACAGGCGTCCGCCACCACGCCTGGCTAATTTTTTGTATTTTTAGTAGAGACAGGGTTTCACCGTGTTAGTCAGGACGGTCTCAATCTTCCTGACCTCGTGATCCACCCACCTCGGCCTCCCAAAGTTCTAGGATTACAGGCGTGAGCCACCACGCCCAGCCTATGAGGAGCGCCTATTTTGAACATCCAGCCCAGTCAAGCTTTCAGACGATCAGAGTCTCAGCTGCCATCTGATGGCAATTCCATGAGAGTCCCCAAGCGAGATGGCCACTGAGCCCAGGTGACTCACAGAATCATAAGAGAAAATTTTTTCTGAGTGCCCCCAATTATCTATTTGTTTGGAAAACTATGTTATTTGCAGCCAGAAGCACTCCTAACTCTCAGGAATGCCTTCTTCCCACGGTTCTGTGAGGATCCCATGAGGTGATCCCTAAGGTCCTCTTTCGTGCAGGAGTGCCTGGTGCACAGAAGTAACTAATCTGCTCCTTCCCCGAGTTATAAGGTGAACTGTGTCTCCCAGAAAGCTATGCTGAGGCTGGGTGCAGTGGCTCACACTGGTAATCCTAGCACTTTGGGAGGCCAAGGCGGCAGATCACTTGAGGTCAGAAGTTCGAGACCAGCCTGGCCAACGTGGTGAAACCCTGTCTCTACTAAAAAATACAGAAATTAGCCAGGCATAGTGGCACACGCCTGTAATCCCAGCTACTCGGGAGGCTGAAGCAGGAGAATCGCTTGAACCCGGGAGACAGAAGTTGCTGTGAGCCAAGATTGCACTACTACATTCCAGCCTGGGTGACAAGAGTGAAACTCTGTCTCAAAAAACAAAACCAGAAAGCTAAACTGAGGTTCCAGTCTCCAGCACCTTTTCCAGACTCTTATCTGGAAAGAAAGTCTTTGCAGTTATAGTAAGATGAGGTCAGGAAAATGGGGCCTAATCCAAAATGATTGATGTCCTTATAAGCACAGGGACACAGAGATACAGAAAATGCCACACAGAGACACACACAGAGGGAAGACAGCCACAGGATCAAGGAAGACCCTGGAGCGATGCCACCTGCAGCCTGGGGTTACTGGCCAGAAGAGGCAATGAGGAGGCCTTCCCTCGAGCCTCTAGAGAGAGCGCGGTCCTGCCAACACCCTGACCTTGGGCTTCTGGCCTCTAGAACTGGGATTGAACACGTTTCTGTTGTTTTGAGCCCCTCTGCTTGTGGTAATGTGTTACCGCAGCCACAGGAAACGAACACATCCCATAAACCCATGCCAGAATCAACAGCTTCCTCCTAACTGCTCCAGTCACATCCAGCTCACATTTTTAATGTGGAATATCCCTCAATCTGGTGCATACGATGATGATAATAAAAGTCAAGGCTCTAGAAGAAAGGCGAGGAACCTAAGGGCATGAAGTCCACCCAACCATCAAAAACGGCTTCCGTGGGCCCAGGCACTCTGGGATTCCCTTCAAAGGTCAGCAGAAAGCAGTACAAGAGTTAATGCCCCTCGGCCCCCAATGCCCTGGACTCACGAAGCCATTGCCCATGATGCGGTAGAGGCCTTTGAGAGACTCCAGGTCCTTGTTGGTGAAATGGAACTGGACCATCCTTGAGTTCCGGAACAAAGGGCCCAGGGTGGTCTGCGGGAGACACAGAAGTCAGCTGGCATGTTGGTGTGGGCAAGTGAGGTGGGGACACGAGGCAGGGAGTGGGGGTAGGGCAGGGAACAGGGAAGAGACAGTAGGGTGAGGGCTGCCTGGCAGCAGGGCTGGCCCTCCACCACCACTCACCAGCAGCTGCTGGGGGATGAGCTGCATGATCAGCTTCTGGGGCCACTGCTCGGTCTTCCTGGGGGGGTGATGCCAGGAGAGGTGTGAGGAGGGAGCCAGCCCCAGCCCCACCGCACCCCACCCAACAGTCACCTACAGGTTCTCGCCATGATTCACATAGACCTGGCAGGGCAGTGACCGTGTCAGCTTGGTATTGGCATCCACTGAGGCAGGTTTGGGTTTCTGAGGGGGAAAAAGAGCATGTCAAAGTAAAAAGGGCCATAAGCCTCAGTCCCCTTGAGCCCTCATGTCCTAGCCTGCTGGCCCCAAAGCTCAGGATGTTCCCCAGTTTAAGTCCCATGAGCCCCTGGCCCCTCCTCCAGACCAGCAAACCTTCAATTCTTCAAATGTTAGGGCTACGTGCCCGGCCCCTAAATCCCACAATCCACTGTGCCCCAGGTGCTACATCACCTGGGCCCTTCTCTGGGCCCCAAATCCTAAGCTTTTCTGGGTTCTTTGCATGGGGACTCTCTTCTGTACCGCAAGTCCCACTGCTCCATGGGGCTCCTGGCCTGGTCCCGGATCCCACGGGTCCAGCCCAAGGAATGCCCCCAAACCCAGCATTGCAAACCCCATGCATGTGACCCATGAGTCCCACATGCCCAGCCCCACGGCCCCAGGAGTCCCAAGTGCCCAATGGACCCTCAGGCCCCTCACCTCCTGCCACTCGAGGACCCCGCTCCATGCCAGAAGCTTATTGGAGACTGACTGCTGCCCACCGAGGGCTGGGGCTCCTAGCTGGGCTGGGGAAGGGCCACTCACCCCTCCTGGGGCCACAGTGCCTGCCTGCCAGAGAGGAGGAAGGAGGGCCATGAGAATGGGGAAAGAGGGGGGCCTCCGGGGGCCATCCTGTGAGGGCAAACCAGGAAGAAGGAAAGGCCCCTTCTTCTGCTCATCCATTCCCAGAACAGCACTTGGCCAGCCCCAGGACCCCAAATGCTTGGATGCTGCAGGATTCAAGGACTCGTAAGCTGTGTGATGCCCCGGACTCCCAAACCCAGGGATTCCTTGGGTTTCTCAGAACAGCCCTGACCCACCTGGAGCCATGAGCCTCCCCATTCCGTCCCCAGACCCTCATCTCAGGCATCCGCAGCACACGTACCACGAACCCCCAAGGCCCCAGGGCCACCAGATCCACACCCCCCTGGAAGGCAAATGACTCATCCTCTAACTGTCCCAGCTGTGGGCAGCAGGAGGAAGGAGTGGGGGCAGGAGGCGTGCAGGCACCTACCATGGACGGTGCCCCGGGCTGCGCTGTGGGAGCCAGACCGGAGCCAGGGGCCACAGTGGAGACCAGACTGGGCTGGGAAGCAGGTGGTGGCTTGGGGGCACCAGGGGGTCCTGGGGGTAGTTGGGGAGCTGGGGCCTGGCTGAAGGGGGGACCAACTCCGGGAGCAGCTTGCTGGAGAGGGGTGATGGGCGAGACTGTGGGAGAGACCAAGGGAAGAAGTGAGGAACAAGTGTGTGGAGGGAGGCCTGCCTGGCCCCTGCCCGCCCCTTCATTCTCGCCCCAGGACTCACAGCGAGGGCCCAGCCCAGCCTTCTGGTTCTTGGCGGCCTCCACTGCATTCTGGGCGGCCACCTGAGCTGCACTCAGGTTCCCAGGAACCTGTGGGTAGAAGGGAAGAAGGAAAGGGACTGGTGAGGACCATGGCCCTCCAATCCTGGTGTCCCACGAGGTCACACCACCCACGGCCCCACAAGGCACAGCTGCCCCAGCTGGGAGAGCTCAGGAGCTCACGACACCCATCACCTAGCAGATGAGCTTCCGTGGCCCCAGGAGTCCCACCCTCCCAATGTCCCATGGGACTCCCATCATCCCACAAGCTCCAACATGCAACTAGATCTCTCCCCAGGGGCCAGGGCTCCAGCAAGTCCCCCGAAGCATGTCCCTTCCTGGAAACATCCATACCTGGTACTGCGGGGGGACGGGGGGCAGAGGCTGCTGGGGAGCTGCTGAGAGAGTGGCACCGGAGGGTGCGGCAGGAGGCAGGGGGACTGGCTGCTTTGGCTGGAGGGGGCCTGGGGCAGAGCCACCCCCAACTGAGAGCAGGAGGGATGGCCAACCCCGGAAAGAAGGGATTCAAGATGGAGAGAGGGGAGAGAAATCCAAAATCCAAGTCAGAGGGAGCTGGGGAAACACGTCGAGCCCCCGATCCCCGCGCACGGTGCCCAGGCCTCACCGGGCAGCACGAGCCCCCGAACCAGCACCATGTGCCTTGGGTCCTGGCTCACATCTGTCGGAGGCTGCAGTGGCTCTAGCAAGGCCGGGGGGGCTGCCTTCTCAAACAGAAGCCGAAGTGCAGGCAGCTTCCGGGGAGACACGATGGAGAAGTGGATCCCCCGCTATAGGAGAGAGACCCAGCAGTCATGACGGGCCCCCTCCATAGGGGTGTCGGGGCCAGCCCCCAACCTACCACAGCTGCTGTGTGGCTGGACAGCACCAGTCCTACAACCACAATTCCCACTAGGCTTTGTGGCAGGAGACCCTGAAACCTGGTATTGCCTGCCCCGGGAGACTCTACGTTCTGGTTTTGTCAGTAAGACTAAGTGGGCTAGGTGTGGAGGCTCACGTCTGTAATCCCAGGATTTTGTGAGACCAACTCAGGCAGATCACGTGAGGCCAGGAGTTCGAAAGCAGCCTGGCCAACATGGTGAAACCTCGTCTCTACTAAAGATACAAAAATTAGCTGGGCGCATATGGCGTCGAGTAATCCTGTGCTTACTCGAGGCTGGAAACATCTAGAATTGCTTGAACCCAGGAGGTAGAGGCTGCAGTAAGCCAAGATCACACCACTGCACTCTAGCCTGGGTAATAGAGCCAGACTCTGTTTCAAAAAAAGAGAGTAAGCAAAGCTGGTCGCCAGTCTGTGACTATTCTGTGACTGAGTCCAGGCCCCCAGTGCCTCCTCCCTCAGACCCAGGAGTCCAGGCCCCCAGTGCCTCCTCCCTCAGACCCAGGAGTCCAGGCCCCCAGTGCCTCCTCCCTCAGACCCAGGAGTCCAGGCCCCAGTGCCTCCTCCCTCAGACCCAGGAGTCCAGGCCCCCAGCAGCCTCCTCCCTCAGACCCAGGTATCCAGGCCCCAGTGCCTCCCTCCCCCAGGACCCAGGAGTCCAGCCCCCAGTGCCTCCCTCCCTCAGATTCCAGGAGTCCAGGCCCCCAGTGCCTCCTGCCTCAAACTCCAAGAACTTGGCTCCCCTAGACCTCCTCCCCTCAGACTCCTGAGTCTCACCTCCCCACCTGCTTACTTGTGATTCTCAGTTGTGCATCCAGAGTACGCCGTGTTTCGTCAGTGCAGGCAGGCCAGGTATGGGGGCGAGTTGCAGATGAGGAGGCAGACCCGGTGCGTCTGGCCACTACCAGGAATGAGAGAAGACATGGAGCCGGCAGCAACAGGGGCCCTGAGAAGGAACCCAGACCCAGCACCAGTGGAGGCGCACATATTCAGCCTCATATGGAATCAGAAGCAACGCCCATAATTTACAGCTGACAACACTGAGGCCCTGAGAGGTTCTGGAATGTGCTCTCCATCACCCAGCAGGCAGGGCACGCAGGAGTGACACCCACAGTTGGCACTGCTTCCTGATGGGGACGCTGAGACCAGGCACTGCCCAGACCTCCCCCAAGAACAAACCTGCAGCCTCCCTGCTCAGCGTGCTTGGAGACACAGAGCCCATGCCCTATAGGGTGAGGCTAGAGGTAGAGCCACTCGACAGGCAAAGTGGTTCTGGGCCAGGCAGAGAGAGACTGACCCAGCCTGGGCAGACGGGGCACTCACATCTGCTCACGCATCTTCTTGAAGTCATCAAACAGCTGCAAGGCTGTGCTGAGTCCTTCCGCGATGAGGCTGCAGCTCTCACCACCCCCGCCCATGAACCTGTAGGGGCAGAGCAGTCAGCCCCCAGGGTTGCCATCATCCCTGCCCCCAGGCCATGCTTGAAGAGCCTGCTCCCATGCTATCCCCCAACCTATCCTGGAGATGACAGGGACACCGCCGAGTTCCCTACCCGATCCCTGGTGCTAGCACAGCATCAGTACCAGACAGGACAGGGGACACTTGTTGTGTGCGTTTTTTTGTTTTTTTGAGATGGAGTCTGGCTCTGTCACCCAGGCTGGAATGCAGTGGCGCAATCTCGGCTCACTGCAAGCTCCGCCTCCCAGGTTCATGCCATTCTCCTGCCTCAGCCTCCTGAGTAGCTGGAACTACAGGTGCCCGCCACCACGCCCAGCAAATTTTTTGTGTTTTTAGTAGCGACAGGGTTTCACCGTGTTCGCCAAGATGGTCTCGGTCTCCTGACCTCATGATCCACCCGCCTCGGCCTCCCAAAGTGCTGGGATTACAAACGTGAGCCACCGCGCCCAGTCGACATTTATTGTCTTAATCATGAGGACTGGGAGGGAATGGGAAAGGGCTGGGAACCCCAAGCCTAGGATCCTGTGCTGACTCCAACCCTGGAGTGACTGACTCCCTGCCCAGCCTCCTGCTGTCCCCTTCCCTCTCTGGGCTGTCTGCTCCAAATCAGTCCTGGCCCCACTTCACCTTCCTGGCCAGAGATGGGGGCCTCCTCTGTCCTCCCAGTCTTATGGGCTGAAGTGTGCCCCCCTCAAAAAGACAGGTTGAGGTCCTAAGTCCCAGTACCTCAGAAGGTGACCTGATTTGGAAAGATCTTTACACAGGTAATCGAGTTAAATTGCAGACCCTAATCCACTATGGCTGGTGTCTGTGAAAAGCAGAAACGTGGACACGGACACACATACAGAGGGAAGACACAGGGACACAAAGAGACACAGGGAGAGGGCACGTGAGGATGGGTGATGCAGCCTCAGCCAGGAAGGTCTGGGCGCACCAGGCGCCGGGAGAGGCAGAAGGGCCCTTCCCCTATAAGGTTTCAGAGACAGCCTGGCCCTACCACCTGGATTTTGGACTTCCAGCCTCCAAGACCCTGAGACATCGATTTCCATTCTTCTGGCCAGTTTCTCATACTTTGCTACAGCAGCCTGGGAAACTAACACATACAGACTCTCGTTTCTCCTCCGCCTGATCTGCAGTCGCGTCGCAGCATCTGTCCCACATGGGTTGTGGCCTGGGGATGGCCTCTCCTCAAGGGCAGCTGTGGTTGCCACCATTCTTCCAGTCACATAGTTGTAAGAGGCTGATCTTTGCTGCAGGGGACGTGTGTGGAGACTGAGCGCCCCTCTGAGGGTCTTGAGGGCCCTGTCCCTCTGAAATGTGGTCTCTGACCCTACCTCCCCCAAGGCCGGGATGGGGTCTGAGTCCTCTCTCACCCCCAGGCTTGCCCACCACAGTGGGGCACACGGGAGGCCTCAGGAAATGTAAGCTAAATGAACAAATGGCTACAGGCCCAACCGTGTTCATCAAGGCTGGAACCAACCCAGACCCTTGGCCTGGCATCCGAGGCCTTTGAGTCCTGCACCCTGCTCTCCTGCTCCATGCCCGCGCCTATAGGTCCTCTCGACTGATGAAGCCCAGACATCCAGGTCTCTGCATGTGCTGGAACACACCCATTCCAGCCCAGATGGAATCCAGTGAAGCTACGACACCCATCCTGGTGTGCCCTCCTGCAGGAAGCCTTCCCTACGTGCCACCTAATTGTAGGGCCTGCCCTTAATCACATCATAGATCACCTGATACTGCAGCTGTCAAGCTTCTCTCCACACCATGTGCAGTCCTCCATGAGAGACACCAAGGTGTCTGAGCCCCAGGTCACACAAGGCCTAGGAACCGTCTGCTGAGTACTCAGCGCACTGGAGGCCTGGCAGGGCCATGCGGCAGGGCATATTTTATAATGCCTGGAGATATTTTTGGTTGTCACACCTTTGGGAGGGGGCTGCTGGTATCTAGTGAGTAGAGGCCAAGGATGCTGTTAAACATCCTACAATACCCAGGACAGCCCCCACTACAAGAAATGATTGTGTCCACAGGGTCACTAAGGCCAAGGATGAGAAACTCTGTTCTATGTCACCTACAAATTCCAGCTATCACAAAGGGAAAGCTTCTGTGTCACCTTTTCACTATACATCCTGCACCCAGCACTTGTACACACATCCTGGAACAAAGCAGATGCTCAACAAACACCTGCTCCAGAAGCGTACAGAGGTAACGGCAGCTACTACGAACAGGTGTTGTTTAATGAACCCTGACTGCACACCAGGCCCTAAGTGAAACACAGTACACAACTTAGCTCCTGTGATCCTTCTAACAGGGAGATACACACTACAATTATCCATCTGCAAACCAGGAAAGTGAGGCACAAAATCCTAGCAAACACTTACATAGCACTTAATACATGCCAGGAACTGTATTAAACAGTCATCAACTAACTTAATTCTCCAAACATCCCTATGAGATTGTGGTACCCAGCCCCCAATACAGCACCCAGCAATTCAGCCTCTTATAATTCACACCCTGTGCAGTCTCCTCCTACACTGAATGGGACAGGCTTATACTGCACACTAAATGCAATATGGCAGAAGTGGACTTGGCACCGCAGCTCAGGCCTGTAATCTCAGCACTCCAGCACTTAGAGAGGTCAAGGCAGGAGGATCGCTTGAGGCCAGGAGGTCAAGACCAGTCTGAACAACACAGCAAGACTTCATCTCTACAAGAATTAAAATAAAGAAATCAGTCATGCATGGTGGTGCCCACCTGTAGTCCTAGCTACTCAGGAGCCTGAGGTGGGAGGATCACTCAAGCCCAAGAGGTTGAGGCTGCAGCAAGCTATGATCCCACCACTGCACTCCAGCCTGGGCAACAGAGCAAGACCCTGTCTCAGGTTAAAAAAAAGAATGTGGGCCGGGCGTGGTGGCTCAAGCCTGTAATCTCAGCACTTTGGGAGGCTGAGACGGGCAGATCACGAGGTCAGGAGATCGAGACCATCCTGGCTAACACGGTGAAACCCCGTCTCTACTAAAAAATACAAAAAACTAGCCAGGCGTGGTGGTGGCGCCTGTAGTCCCAGCTACTCGGGAGGCTGAGGCAGGAGAACGGCGTAAACCCAGGAGACGGAGCTTCCAGTGAGCTGAGCTGAGATCTGGCCACTGCACTCCAGCCTGGGCGACAGCGAGACTCCGTCTCCAAAAAAAAAAAGAATGTAACAGGAATAATGACATGTAACTTCCACAACTTGATTACAAAGAGCCTAGTGGGGCCTCTGGGTGCAGCGGCTCATGCCTGTAATCCTAGCACTTAGGGATGTTGAAGTGGAGGATCACTTGAGACCAGGAGTTCAAAACCAGCCTAGGCAACATTGCAGGACCTCGACTCTACAAAAAACTATTGTTTTTGAGACAGGGTCTCACTCAGTCACCCAAGCTGGAGCGCAGTGGCACGATCTCTCCACTTCCTGGGTTCAAGTGATTCTCCTGCCTCAGCCTCCTGAGTGGCGAGGATTACAGGTACATGTCACCACACCCGACTAATTTTTGTATGTGGTTCTTTTTGTTTGTTTTTTTTGAGACGGAGTTTTGCCCTGTCACCCAGGCGCGATCTCAGCTCACTGCAAGCTCTGCCTCTCGGGTTCACGCCATTCTCCTGCCTCAGCCTCCTGAGTAGCTGGGACTGCAGGTGCCCAACACCACGCCCGGCTAATTTTTTGTATTTTTTTTTTTTTTTTTTTTTTTTGAGACGGAGTCTCGCTCTGTCGCCCAGGCTGGAGTGCAGTGGCCAGATCTCCGCTCACTGCAAGCTCCGCCTCCCGGGTTCGCGCAATTCTCCTGCCTCAGCCTCCCGAGCAGCTGGGACTACAGGCGCCCGCCAACTCGCCTGGCTAGTTTTTTTGTATTTTTAGTAGAGACGGGGTTTCACCGTGTTAGCCAGGATGGTCTCGATCTCCTGACCTCGTGATCCGCCCGTCTCGGCCTCCCAAAGTGCTGGGATTACAGGCTTGAGCCACCGCACCCGGCCAATTTTTTGTATTTCTAGTAGACAGGAGGTTTCACCTTGTTAGCCAGGATGATCTCGACCTCCTGACCTCATGATCTGCCCGCCTCTGCCTCCCAAAGTGCTGGGATTACAGGCATGAGGCACCACGCTCGGCCATTTTTTTTATTTTTAGTAAAGACGGGGTTTCACCATGTTGGCCAGGCTGGTCTTGAACTCCTGACCTCAGGTGATCTGCCCGCCTTGGCCTCCCAAAGTGCTGGGATTACAGGCATGAGCCACCATGCCCAGCCACTACAAAAAAAAATTTATTTTTATTTTTTTTTATTTTAAGACAGTTTCACTCTTGCTGCTAAGGCTGGAGTGCAATGGTGTGATCTTGGCCTACCACAACCTCCACCTCCCGGGTTCAAGCTATTCTCCTACCTCAGCCTCCTGAGTAGCTGGGATTCCAGGCATGCGCCTCCATGCCCGGCTAAGGCCTGTAATCTCAGCACTCCAGTACTTAAGGAGGTCAAGGCAGGAGGAGCGCTTGTATTTTTAGTAGAGACGGGGTTTCTCCATGTTGGTCAGGCTGGTCTGGAACTCCTGACCTCAGGTGATCCACCTGCCCCAGCCTCCCAAAGTGCTGGGATTACAGGCATGAGCCACCACGCCCGACCTACAAAAAAATTTTTAACAAATCAGCCAGGTGTGCTGGCATTTGGCTACAGTCCCTGCTACTCCAGCTACTTGGGAAGCTGAGGTGGGAGGATCACTTGAGCTTGAGCCCAGGAGGTCGAGGCTGCAGTGAGCCATGACTGAGCCACTGCACTCCAGCCTGGGTGACAGAGTGAAATCCTTCCTCAAAAAGAGGCCTGGGGCTTCCTCTTTGCTGTCTCTATTGGGTCACTCAATCTGAGGAATGCCAGTTGCCATGTCAGACAGTTAAGCAGCCCCATGGAGAGGTCTTGCGGCCAACAGCCACAGACTCACCACCTTGGGAGCCGATTCCCCACCGCCAGTCAAACCCCCTGGATGGCTGCAATCCTGCCGACCTCTTGACTCTTGCCTTGTGAGACCCTCAGTCGAATCATCCAGCTAAGCCACTCCTGTGTCCCTGACTCACAGAAACTGCATTAGATAAATGTTTGCAGTATGAAGCCGTTAGTTTGGTGGTAATCTGTTATGCACCTAAGAATAATACAATGAAATACTAATACAAGTACTATCCACATCCCCAGTTCAGAGATGAGATACTAGGCACAGGGGGGACATGGACTCCTGGGTCTGAGAGTTAGTTCTGTGGTGGAAGAGCCAGGATTTGACCCCAGACTGCCTGACTCCAGAGTCTACAATGTCAAGTATCAAAATCTGATCCAGCGCCAGGTGTGGTGTTAAGGCAGAAAATTAAAGAAAAATAAAATTAAAAAGAAAGAGAAATAAGTTTTACTGTATTAGGCTGACTTGCCTGAGAGGCAGCAACAGACACAGCCCAGACCCAGGAAAAGTTTTGATAATATTATCTAATGTGCTCTTGGAGACTCTCCCAGCACTCCCTCAACATAGGGAGAAGAAAAAACAAATTTTCCTTTGTTTTATGGAATGCGTTTATAGATTTCTGTTCTCTGTAACTAATGACTTCAAGTATTCTCTTTTATCTAAGAAGTACAGTGAAGGTCATGAGAAGCCTGAGCCGCCTGGGCACCATAGTGAAGGTTATGGGATAAGCCCGTGCCTAGGCAAACCTAGATAACGGACATCTGGGTTGCATAGCAACGGTTATGTGTAATCCTGAGTTATAAACCTGTTACAACAATTTGATTAACTGTCTTTGTCCTGCCTCTGTATCCCTGCTTTCACGCCACTGTAAGTTTGCTTCAAGCTAGCCCACCCCCTTTTGTGAAGTGTGTATAAAAGTCAAGTGCTGTCTTTGTTCCAGGCCGTCTTTGGCCGTGAGTCTGCTGGGGCCTGAGTGCACTCAATGAAAGATTCCCTTGCTTTAAGCGGAAGACTCTCTCCCGTCCTCCTCAATCCCGCAACAGTGGCTCACCCCCGTAATCCCAGCACTTTGGGAGGCTGAGGCAGGCAGATCACGTGAGGTCAGGAGTTCGAGACCAGCCTGGTCAACATAGCGAAACCCCGTCTCTACTAAAAATAAAAAAAATAAAAAATAAAAAAAAATTAGCTGGGCGTAGTGGCGTGTGCCTGTAATCCCAGCTACTCAGGAGGCTGAGGCAGAATCGCTTGAACCCGGGAGGTGCAGGTTGCAGTGAGCCAAGACTCTGCCACTGTACTCCAGCCTGGGAGACAGAGCAAGACTCTGTTTCAACGAAAAAAAAAAAAAGGTCTGATTCAAGCCACAGAGGGATCTATCCTGGCTCTGACCCATCCCCCTGCATTGAGACTACAATGTACCCATCTGGAAAAGGAGAACGGGGTAGATAGAAAAAGAGAGGACAGAAAGGGGACAATCACACAGGAAGTACAAGGTGGCTGCTGGAGCTCAGCCAGGCCTCCCTGAATGGGAAGTTTTTCCTACTTCTAAACTGGTTGGCAACATTGCTGAGCACACAGAAGCCACAAAAGTGACTTCTGACAAAAACACAATCACCCTCAAAGTCCTTTAAATCGCTTCATGTATGAGATGTTTCCTGCAGCTCAAACCCAAGCCATTCCTCATTCACGGCCCCTCACAGGAACCCCAACCCACCCTAAGTGGGGGAAAAGCTCACTTAATGCCATCGAGCCAGGTGACAAACTCATAGGCGCTGCTGGTGGGAGCGTGACATTGTACATAGGACTCGGGAGCGCAGTCCACTGTGTTGAACACCACGAGGCTGTACTGGGTCCCTCCATACTGGGAGGGGAGAACAGAAAAACTTTTTATTTATTTATTTATTTATTTTTTGAGACGGAGTCTCGCTCTGTCGCCCAGGCTGGAGTGCAGGGGCCGGATCTCAGCTCACTGCAAGCTCCGCCTCCCGGGTTCATGCCATTCTCCGGCCTCAGCCTCCCGAGTAGCTGGGACTACAGGCGCCCGCCACCTCGCCTGGCTAGTTTTTTGTATTTTTTAGTAGAGACGGGGTTTCACCGTGTTAGCCAGGATGGTCTCGATCTCCTGACCTTGTGATCCGCCCGTCTCGGCCTCCCAAAGTGCTGGGATTACAGGCTTGAGCCACCGCGCCCGGCCCAGAAAAACTTTTAATCTGGGATCTCAATTCTCTTTTCCCTCAGAGAAGGAATCAGGGTTCCCAGCTTCCTGTTCCTCCAGAACCAGGAACTCCTCAACTTCCTTCTTCCTCAGACCCAGGAATCTCAGCCCCATCCCCTCCTCCCTCAGACCCAAGAATCCAGACCCCCAGCCTCTCCTCCCTCAGATCCAGGAGTACAAGTCCCCAGCTCCTCCTCCCTCAAACTCAGGAGGCCAGACCCCAGCCCCTCCTCCCTCACACCCAGGAGTCCAGACCCCTCCTCCTCCCTCAGACCCAGTAGTCGAGGCCCCTCCTCCTCCCTCAAACTCAGGAGGCCAGACCCCAGCCCCTCCTCCCTCCAGACCCCAGGTCCAGACCCCTGGCCCCTCCTCCCTCCAGACCCAGTCCAGACCCCCCAGCCCCTCCTCCCTCCAGACCCGGTCAGACCCCCAGCCCCTCCCTCCAGACCCCATTCCCTCCTCCCTCAATTCCAGGGTCCAGACCCCTCCTCCCTCCAGGCCCAGGGTCCAGGGGCCTCCTCCTCCCTCAGACCCAGGGGTCCAGGCCCCAGCCCCTCCTCCCTCAGACCCAGGAGTCCAGACCCCCAGCCCCTCCTCCCTCAGACCCAGGAGTCCCAAGACTCACGTGTCCCCCGAAGTCCGTCTCAGCAGGAGGACCACCATTAAAATACCTGTGAGGGTCGGAGGTGAAAGGTCGGAGTCAGGCAAGAAGCTGTGGAAACTGAAATGGGAGGGCGGGGTTAGAGCCGCGGAAACGGCACTCACTCGATGGCCGGCAGCAGGTAGTGCTTGCGGAGTCCCTCGAAGTAGGGTCCCAGGTTGGCCGTACCCTCAATCACAAACACCACGTCGGCCACCAGGCCCCCGGCGCGGGCCGGGCCCTCGGACCCGGGGACCATACCCCGTGCGGTAGCCGCCACCGCCACAGCCGCCGCAGCCGACACCGCGGAATGAGCGGAAATGCGCCTGCGCTGCGCGCGCACCCGCGCCGGGCGGTTGAGGGACGCTGGGAATGCGGCCATGTTTGTGCGGGGCACGCGCTGAGGCTTCGTTCTAGCTCCATCCTCCTTCGCCTCCACCGCGTGGAAGACTCAGAAAGGGCATAGTTAGCCCTTTTAGGGGCCTGATGGGTTCCACGGAATTCTTGTCAGGATTCTCAAGAGCGAAATAAATTGAAAGCGGCTCATTCAGCCGCCATCTTTGAGCGGGGCGTCTGGGTCCGCCTCTTGTCTCAAAGGGAGGGTCAGGAGACCTGGTTGCTATGCAACGCGTACGCTGCCCTTGTTTTCGTTTTTGTGTTTTGTTTCCTTTGTTTTCTTGTTTTTTGTTTTCGAAACGGGAGTCTCGCCCTGTCGCCCAGGCTGAAGTGCAGTGGCGCGATCTCGGCTCACTACAACCTCCGCCTCCCGGGTTCAAGCGATTCTCCTGCCTCAGCCTTCCGAGTAGCTGGGATTACAGGTGCCCGCCACCAGGCTCCGCTAATTTTTGTATTTTTAGTAGAGAAAGGGTTTCACCATGTGGGCCAGGCTGTTCTCGAACTCCTGACCTCAAGTGATTCGCCCGCCTTGGATTCCCAAAGTGCTAAGATTACAGTCCTGAGCCACAGCGCCGGGACCTCTGCCCTTGTTTTCTAACCGTTAGATTAAGTTTCTGATTCTGTTCTTTCGGGCGGGCAGACTGGGGGAGGGAGGCGAGAAGGATCCAAGCACATCGGCGGAAACGAGGTTACTAGGCAACGCTTTAAGGTCGTCCTCAACTTGGAAGGGAGGGCAGTTGTTTTCCCCCTGAAAAGAAGCCGAACACCAACCCAAGTGTGGGTTGCTTAGCAACACCTGAGCGTTGTTTTCCGGGAGAGGAGCCAGAAACTGGCCTAGAACATAAATACATTCCAGGTAGATTAAAAATGTAAGTGCGACAAATGAAACTCGAAAACTATCTGAAGGAAAAAAATCTTAATGACTGCCATGGAGTTTCTTAGCACTACAGCAAAGTCAGAAAACGTAGTCTTTATTAATTTTTCCCAAAAGACTGCATAAACCAAGTTGAAAAATACACTACCAACTGGAAAAATCTAACGTGTTTGTTGACAGAAATGTGCTACACAAATCTTATTGATGAATAATATAGAAAAATAGAAACACTGCGCCTGTAATCCCAGCACTTTGGGAGGCCGAGACGGGTGGATCACGAGGTCAGGAGATCGAGACCATCCTGGCTAACACGGTGAAACCCCGTCTCTACTAAAAATACAAAAAACTAGCCGGGCGAGGTGGCGGGCGCCTGTAGTCCCAGCTACTCCGGAGGCTGAGGCAGGAGAATGGCGGGAACCCGGGAGGCGGAGCTTGCAGTGAGCTGA
Organism: Papio anubis; assembly: GCF_008728515.1. Classification (NCBI taxonomy): domain Eukaryota; kingdom Metazoa; phylum Chordata; class Mammalia; order Primates; family Cercopithecidae; genus Papio; species Papio anubis. The sequence goes on along the minus strand of NC_044995.1, from coordinate 4,772,783 downwards.
GATCCGGCCACTGCACTCCAGCCCGGGCTACAGAGCAAAAAACTCCGTCTCAAAAAAAAAAAAAAGAAAAAGAAAAATAGAAACACTGCATTACTATTATCTTTTTAATTTTAATTTTTATTTTTTGAGACAGGGTCTTTTTCTGTTGTGCAGGTTGGAGTGCAGTGGCCCAATCTTGGCTCACGGCAGCCTCTACTGCTCGCACTGGAGCCACTCTTCTGCCTGTAGAGCAGCTGGGACCACAGCCGCGCACCACCACTCCCAGCTAATTTTTAATTTTTTTTTTTTTTTTTTTTTTTTTTTTTGAGACGTTGTATCGCTCTATCTCCCAGGCTGGAGTGCAGTGGCGCAATCTCGGCTCACTGCAAGCTCCGCCTCCCGGGTTCACGCCATTCTCCTGCCTCAGCCTCCCGTGTACGTGGGACTACAGGCGCCCACCACCACGCCTGGCTTGTTTTTTATTTTTGTATTTTTAGTAGAGATGGCGTTTCACCGTGTTAGCCAGGATTACAGGCATGAGTCACCGCGCCTGGCCTAATTTTTAAATTTTTTGTAGAGATGGGGTCTCACTGTGTTGCCCTGGCATGTCTCAAACTCCTGGGCTGAAGCAATCCCAGGTGTTAGCCACTCTGCCCTGCCACTTTATATTTACTTTAATAGAAAGAAACCTGACCAGGACCGGATGCCGTGGCTCACGCCTGTAATCCCAGCACTTTGGGAGGCCGAGGCGGGCAGATCACGAGGTCAGGAGATCGAGACCATCCTGGCTAACACGGTGAAACCCCGTCTCTACTAAACATACAAAAAAAAAAAAAAAAATTAGCCGGGAGTGTTGGCGAGTGCCTGTAGTCCCAGCTACTCGGGAGGCTGAGGCAGGAGAATGGCGTGAACCCGGGAGGCGGAGCTTGCAGTGAGCCCGGATCACGCCACTGAACTCCATCCTGGGCCACAGAGCGAGAGACTGTCTGAAAAAAATAAAAATAAAATAAAAACCATAATCTCCACTGATTGAAAGTGCTTACAGAAAGTCCAATGATATAGCTTTTTACCTTTGTCATTTTAAATTATTTTTAATTGGGTTTCTTTTTTTTTTTTTTTTTTTTTTTTACAAAGTCTCGCTTCCCCAGGCTATAGTGCAGTAGCGCAATGTCGGCTCGCTGCAGCCTCCGCCTCCCTGGTTCCACTGATACTCCTGCCTCAGCCTCCAGAGTAGCTGGGACTGCAGGCGTGTGCCACCTCGCCGGCAAATATTTGTATTTTTGATGAAGAGAGGGTTTTACCATGTTGGCCAGGCTGGTCTCAAACTCCTGTCCCCTCGTGATCCACCCATCTCGGCCTCCCAAAGTGCTGGGATTACAGGCTTGAGCCACCACGCCCGGCCCTTCTGAAGCCTTTTAAAGCAAATCCGTACAATCATATCATTTTACTCCTGTGTGCTTGGCAGGCATCTTTCCCAATTTTATGAACACTTTCTTACATTACTGGTATGCCATTGTTACCTGTAACAAAATTAACTTCTTAGTATCATCTAACAGTAAGTGTGTAATCAAACGTTCCAATTGTCTCAAAATATGTTTTTACAGTTGGTTTATTTGTATCAGCATCCAAACAAAGACCACACACATATTTAGACATTATGTCTCAAGTTTCTTTTCATCTAGAGCAGTTCCCTCCTTTTTTATGCCTGTGTGACTAAAATTTTAATAGTTATAAGGAAGATAAAAGTAATCCAGAAAAAGGAAAAAAAATATCAATATACATGAAGGAAGATTAAAATGGTACCTAGGCCAGGCTTGGTGGCTCCCGCCTGAAGTCCCAGCACTTGGAGAGGCAGAGGTGGGTGGATCACTTGAACCCAGGAGTTAGAGACCAGCCTGGGCAACATAGTGACACCCAGTCTCTACAAAACATACAAAAATTAACCCGACGTGGTGGGGCACACCTGTAATCCCAGCTACTCAGGTGACTGAGGCCGGAGAATCGCTTGAATCCGGGAGGCAGAGGTTGCAATGAGCCGAGATGACTCCACTGCACTCCACTCTGGGGGACAGAGCGAGACCCTGTCCCATCTCCCAAAAAAAAAAAAAAAAAAAAGAAAGGAAAGGATGTACTTTAGGAACCAGGAAGATTAAAAATTATGCTAGAGGCCGGGCGCGGTGGCTCAAGCCTGTAATCCCAGCACTTTGGGAGGCCGAGGCGGGTGGATCACGAGGTCAGGAGATCGAGACTATCCTGGCTAACATGGTGAAACCCCGTCTCTACTAAAAATACAAAAAACTAGCCGGGCGTGGTGGCGGGCGCCTGTAGTCTCAGCTACTTGGGAGGCTGAGGCGGGAGAATGGCGTGAACCCGGGAGGCGGAGCTTGCAGTGAGGAGATCACGCCACTGCACTCCAGCCTGGGAGACACAGCGAGACTCCGTCTCAAAAAAAAAAAAAAAAAAAAAAAAAATTATGCTAGACAGATGGGCTGATCTGCAAAAAGGAAGAGGAAGGGCAAAATGAATCATAAATACATTTATTATTACAAGTAAATACTGCCTGTATAAAATAATAAAAATATTCATAAGGGCATTTTAAAAAGTCAGTAAAATGCTGTCCAGTACTAGTTGGCTAGTCTGGAGGAGTTCAATACGTAATTGGTCAAATCAATTTGTTACATCCACAAAATAGATTATAAAAATACATTATTAAGATGAAATAGACTTATAAACATGGGGAAAAAGAAAGTGTGGAAATGTTAGTATATTGATCATATTTGTGAAAATGTATGAATATTCTACGTTTAACTGTATTTTAGGAAAAAAATAGGGAAGGGATATTTTCACATTTTACATAGTATGCTACCATGTATAAATTCATTACAGAAATGATGTTATTTTTATTATTCTGGACGACAAAGGATTTCCTTGTTTTCTTTTTTCCAATAATAAAAACAATCTTTTTTTTTTTTTTTTGGTGGTTACTAGGCAACGATCGCTGGACTCAACCACCCTCGAATGTTGGGGGGAGACGGTGTTTTTCTCGATTTCGCCCCAAGGAGGGTGCTTGGACTTCGACGTGCCACCATCTTTGAGCAGGGCACAGCTGTTTACAGCTTTGGAATGGAAATCTGGCTGAATGGTGGTTGCTTGGCAACGCCCAGCCACGGTCGCCGCCTTTGAGTAGGGCACGTTGTTTACTACTATAACCTAGAGGGAATGTGGTTGCTAGGCAACGCTTTGGGACCGTCGCAATCTTTGATCGGGGCACAACTGTTTTTCCCGTTTAGAGTGTAAATCATCAAAGCCTACAGGATGGTGGCTAGGCAAGGCCTTGGCGCAGTCATCATCTTCAATCCGGCCTCTGGGTTCTCCTTACCTCCTCCGAGAAACAAGAAAGGTTTGCCAATTCAATTAGCCGCCATCTTTGTTAGGGGTACCATGACTTCCGGCCGGGGCGGAAGAGAACCTAATGGACTTGGGGGAGGTGCCTGAATAGGGTTTGAGGGTCTGTTTGAGTTGGGTGAAGAAGGCGGGAAATTAATCCTCTTCCAATCAGCTCCTCATCTCGCCCTCTGGCGGCTCCGGACCACAGGCCGAGTTACTGTGATTACCGGCATGCTCCAAGACCGGCACTGACAGTCCCCTCGTGAGGGACCGCGGTGGGAGTCCTAAATGGGGGAGGAGGGGACGGGTGGCACCGTTCATCTGCTGTGCCTCGCGGCGTCCAGCGGGGTTCCCCTGTTCTGCAGGAGCAGTCGCGGCGGCGCCCCCGCCCGTCAGCAGGTGGGGCCTTGGACACCTGTATCTAAACCTAAGGGGGTTCGGTGTTTTGACTCTGGGTCTTCAAGGCAGTAGGGGCTGGGGAGGTTTCAGTGTTGAGTTTGTAGGACCAAGAAGGCAATGCACCAATAAGCCTGATTCCCCAAAGAGGCATTGCCAGGGTATATGGAAAGAGGATGGGGCTGGGAGCTGGCACGCTTAGGTCCTAAGGAGGAGGGGATGGGGTGGTGCTCCTGTCTGATGTCCCTAACCCCTCCTTAGCTCCCGTTCTCTGTCATCGGTTCCCTCAATGGAGTCCATATGTTTGGGCAGAATCTGGAGGTGCAGCTGAGCTCTGCGAGGACCGAAAACACGACTGTGGTGTGGAAAAGCTTCCATGACAGGTCCCCAGGAGGGAACGTGGGACAGGGACAGGGCCTGGGTGATAGTCCCTGTTGAAGATGACCTCGGAGGCCTTCCAGCTCTCTAAAACCAGCTGTTAATTTGGCTGTGGGATCTTTAGCAAGCCAGTTACCCTCTTTGATCCCTGATGTTTTCTATAAGAAAGGAAGGTTGGGCTGAGGGAGGATGTATCTGGTGTTCTGGAATCGATGGGCGGACTCCAACATACCCCTTCCTGATTCCCAAGGCCTTGACTCATTCTTCTCTCTTCCATTCCACAGCATCACGCTCATTGTTCTGTCATCTGAGGAGGGCATCTCTGAGCTGAGGCTGGAGAGACTACTCCAAATGGTGTTTGGAGCCATGGTGAGACTCACCAGTCCTCTTTTCTCCCCAAACCAGCATCTGAGATCTCAGCATCCTTCTCCCTCAGACCTAGGAGTCCAGACCACCAACACTTCCTCCCTCAGAACCCAGGAATCTTTTTCTTTTTCTTTTTTTTTTTTTTTTTTTTTTTTGAGACAGCGTCTCGCTCTGTTGCCCAGGCTGGAGTGCAATGGCGTGATCTTGGCTCACTGCAACTTCCGCCTCCCAGGTTCAAGCAATTCTCGTGCCTCAGCTTCCCAAGTAGCTGGGATTACAGGCACGCGCCACCATGCCCAGCTAATTTTTGTATTTTTTGTAGAGACAGGGTTTCACTGTGTTGGCCAGGCTGTTCTCAAACTCCTGACCTCAAGTGATCCACCCACGTTGGCCTCCAAAAGTGCTGGAATTACAGGCATGAGCCACCACGTCTGGCCCAGCCAGAACCCAGGAATCTTGACCCCCCAGTCCCCAGACCCAGAAGTGGGAGTCCTAGCCTCCTCTTCCTTCAGACCCATGAGTTCAAGTCCCAGTCCCTCCTCTCTTAGAACTAGTTGCCCAGGGCCCATTCTCTCCTATATGGTTCTCCTAGGTCCTTCTTGTGGGACTTGAAGAACTGACCAATATCCGCAATGTGGAGAGACTGAAGAAGGACTTGAGGGTGAGGTTGCAGGGCATGAGGGTGGGAAGTTAGGATACCTGGGCACTGCCATTTGGGAACTACAGTTCCCAGCAGCCCCTGGGGCAGCCTGGTCCCACAGGTTCTTGGTTGTCTGACCCTGGGCCCACCTGAATGCTAGGCTGGTCCCTTTCTTATTCTCCTAGGCCAGCTACTGCCTCATCGACAGCTTCCTAGGGGACTCGGAGCTCATCGGGGACCTGACCCAGTGTGTGGACTGTGTGATTCCTCCAGAGGGGTCCCTCTTGCAGGTACTGCGGATGCTATGGAAATACGTGTTCCGCTGGCCTGGCTCAGTCCTCATCCTCTTTTTTCTGGACCATTGTCCCAACCTTCTCCTATCCTCTCAGTTTCCAGTCCTATCCCCACCTGGTCCCAGAAGAATCTTTTTTCTTTGTATTGTTTTTCTTTTCTTTTTTCTTGTTTTTCTTTTCTTTTTTCTTTCCTTTCTCTTTTTTTTTGAGACATAGTTTTACTCTTGTTGCCCAGGCTGGAGTGCAGTGGCACGATCTCAGCTCACTGCAGCCTCTGCCTCCTGGGTTCAAGCAATTCTTCTGCCTCAGCTTCCGGAGTAGCTGGGATTACAGGCACCTGCCACTACACCCGGCTAATTTATTGTATTTTTAGTAGACAGGGGGTTTTGCCATGTTGGCCAAGCTGGTCTCAAACTTCTGACACCTGCCTTCGCCTCCCACAGTGCTGGATGACAGGCGTGAGCCACTGCACCTGGGCCATCTTTCTTTCTTTTCTGAGACAGGGTCTCGCTCTGTCATTCAGGCTAGAGCGCAGTGGCTCAGTCATAGCTCACTGCAGCCTTGAACTCCTGGATTCAAGTGATCCTCTCATCTCAGCCTCCCCAGTAGCTGACACTATAGGCACGTGTCACCACATTCAGCTAATTTTTTTAAGAGATGGACTGGGGTTGGGGATGAGTGTCCACTAAGTTGCCCAGGCTGGTCTCAAACTCCTGGGCTCAAGCAGTCCTCCCCCCTCAGCCTCCCATACTGCTCGGATGACAGGTGTGAGCCATCACACCCGACCACCAGAAGAATCCTCCTATATCCAGAGCTGGCCCTGCCCCTTTCCTGCTCACGGCCCTCCCGCAGCCTCCACCTCCCCCAGGACAAGGTCCCAGCCCCTCAGCCTGGTGTTTGAAGGCCTGTGGCACGTGGCACCCCCTAACCTGTTGCTAAATCCACAATCTACCTCCCCCCTGCTGCCTCACAGACCCCAGAGATCCCAACGACTTTCCAACCTTGGTACCTGCTCTTCCTCCCGTCTCTCAGATCTCTAGCTACCCCTACTTAAATACTGCTCTTGCTGACTTGCCTGGTGTGGGCGCCTCCCCAGCAGTGTGACTCTCAGCAGGTGACTTGGCTTCTCTACATTGCTGATGGTGCCTACTCAGCATGTAACAGGCCTTGATGAACAGTAGCTGCTGTGGTTACATCATTAGCTTCAGTTTGCACACTCAGGCTAGGTGTGTAATCAGACTTCACAGTGTGAGTTGGGGATGTGACTTCGTATGAAGGTGAAGGAACTCAGGCTCAGAGAGGGTGAGACGCCGGAGCATGGCCACTCCACGAGCTTGGGGCTGGCTGTGGGTTTCTCCCCATTCCCTGCCCACCTGGGAAGTCGCTGCCAACCCCTACGCCTGTCTGCGACTCCCAGTTCTCCTGCCTCCCTTACCCAGGAAGCCCTCTCCGGGTTCGCGGAGGCCACGGGCACGGCATTCGTCAGTCTGGTGGTGTCGGGCCGGGTGGTGGCAGCAACGGAAGGTTGGTGGCGGCTGGGGACGCCCGAGGCCGTGCTGCTCCCCTGGCTGGTGGGGTCCCTGCCGCCGCAGACCGCTCGCGACTACCCGGTGTATCTGCCGCACGGGAGCCCCACGGTGAGTGGGTGGGGCGGACGGGGCAGAGGGATGTGACCTGGGGGCCAAGTCGCTAGGAAGCGGGATCTGCGATGGAAAGGGGCCGGGCCGCGGTCAGCCCCAGCCTGTGCCCTGCTTCAGGTCCCACACCGGCTCCTGACCCTGACACTGCTGCCGAGCCTGGAGCTGTGTCTACTCTGCGGGCCAAGCCCACCCCTCAGCCAGTTGTATCCACAGGTGAACCTGCGCCACGTCCCGCTTTCCCCCTTAGGACACCCTGTACCTGCAAGGCCCTTTCCAACCACCCTGCCCTGCCAGCGGCTTCTTTCCCCAGCCCCGCCCCTTCTGGACTGCGCTCCAGTCATTCACCTTCCCCGCAAGATCGGCCACTCCCGCGCGTCCTCTGTCCTTCCAGGCCTCGCCCCTTCCCTGGTCCCTTCTGCCCTCCGCCCTCCACTCTTCTCGTAGGCCCCGCCCCTCCCGATTGACCACGCCCCTATCCTCGTGCTCTCCCCCGCCGGCCCCGCCTTCCCATAATGACCACGCCCCCTGCAGCTTCTGGAGCGCTGCTGGCAGCCACTGCTGGACCCGTTGCGGGCCTGTCTGCCGCTGGGAGCCCGAGCGCTGCCCAGTGGCTTCCCCCTTCACACAGACATCCTCGGGTAGGGCTCGGATGGAGGGAGTGGGTTGGGGGTCATGTCCTCTTCCCCAACCATGACATTCCCTTCCCTTTCCCACAGGCTGCTGCTCCTCCACCTGGAACTGAAACGCTGCCTCTTCACCGTGGAGCCCTTGGGGGATAAAGGTGACTGAGGACAGGGACAGGGGCAGGAGGAGCGTGGGCCGGGGAGGGGCTCTGCATCACTGCCTTTTCCTCAGTAGAGCCTTCACCAGAACAGCGCCGGCGCCTCCTCCGAAACTTCTATACCCTGGTCACCTCCACGCACTTCCCACCAGGTCAGCGGCAGGCACAGTGTTCCCACTGCGCAGGCGGGGACACTGAGTCTCTGGTCACGCAGAGTGGGAGTAGGTGGTGGGGTTGGAGGAACCGGACGAACCCAGCATGCACTGGGCCATAGGGCTGTGGTTTTTCTTGAGATCTGAGATTTGATGCAGATGGGAAGGGCGATCCTCTTTAGCAATACACATGGCAAACACAGCAGCAACACAGGAGCTCCAGTAGCCTTTTCCAGGAGGGAAGGGAGGGGAAGGGAGGTCCCTGCCTGGCTTCAGAACCTCCTAGATCATAGTTAACAATAGTTAACAGTAAGACCTCACCTCTTCCCAGTGCCTTTACATGTAATGAAAGAATGAAATCACTTTATCCTCACAAGCGAGGACTATCCTGTTACCTCATCATTCCCATATTACAGATGAGAAAACGGAGGCTCAGCTTATGAGTGGCACAGCCATATTCGAACACAGGGGATGGGGCTGCCATAACCACGCGGTCCAGCACTCTGCACTACTGCTGAAAGCACAGACTTTGCTGATAGGCTTGGGGGATGGGGGAGGTTTTCACAGATGCCAGGTTAGAAAGGAAAAATTGTTGTAAAACCCATAAAGGCCCAGAGAGACAAAGGAAGGGACCTGGGATGGCGCTATGACCCCAGTGAAGCCCGGATGAATGCAGCACAGTGGTCAAGAGCTCCATCTGGGGGGCTGCACCCCTTCTTAGCTGTGCGACTCCACCTCTCCCTGGCCCCTGCCTGCTTCCCTCCACCCACCTCATGCAGTGGGGCGGGTGGGCTCCTGGAAAAGGCTACTGGAGCTCCTGTGTTTCTGCCGTGTTTGCCATGTGTATTGCTAAGAGGATTGCCTGCAGCTGCACAGTTTCCCCAGGAAAATGGGGGCCAAGGCTGAGAAAGAGGAAGAGGGTGAGCTGAGTGAGAGCATCATGGTCTTTAAGTTGCTGACAGCTTGCTAGAACCCCGAGGCCCTGCCCTGGCAGAAGGCTCCCAAAACCTGTGCTCAGAGACCCCACGCGTTCAGAACTTGGGCCCAGGATGTGGTGTGGCTTCCAAAGGTTAGCATGCTACTTGTCACCTCAGTGCCCCCTGTTCTTTCCCCAGAGCCAGGGCCACCAGAGAAGACAGAAGATGAGGTCTACCAGGCCCAGCTGCCCAGAGCCTGCTACCTGGTGTTGGGGACTGAGGAACCAGGCAAAGGAGTGCGTCTGGTGGCCCTGCAGCTGGGGGTTCGGCGGCTGCTGCTGCTGCTGTCTCCCCAGAGTCCCAGCCATGGGCTGCGAAGCCTTGCCACCCACACTCTGCATGCCCTCACCCCACTTCTTTGACTACCTAGCAGTGGATGATGGACACAGACATGGGGCTGTTAGCGTCTCTCTGTTTATTCGCTCACAATAATACACAGCCCCTGGATGGGGAGGGGGTAGGAGGGGCTACGACAGGGTGGGGTGGGAGGGGAGGAGGCATCCACTTCCCTTGCCCCTCTCCCCTCTGTGCTTGGGAGGGGGGAAGGGAGGGAGGGGGCTCCCCCTAACCCCCCAGAATGTAAACAGCAGCAGATGAACAAAAATAAAAATACAAAAGGCCGGAGGAAGGTCCCAGGCATCCCCCAACCCCTGGCGTCTTCTCTGTCACCAGTGGAGGTCCCCCATCCACCAAAGCTGCCTCAGTCCAAGGGGCTGCCCAGTGCCGGCCACATCCCCGGGGGCAGAGTCCAGGGCTCAGAACTGCTGTGCCAGCAGCTCACACAGGTGACGGGAGACGGGCTCCTTGCTGGTGCGCAGGGTCAGCCGATACATCTGGGTGGGGACATTGGGGGCAGAACTCAGAGAAGATGGGGAGCCCAGGGAAGTGGGGACACAAGGGAGATAGAAGAAAGAAGGATAAAGGGGCCAGAAAAGTGATACAAGACACAGGAGAGGAGAATGTAAGAATGAAATCAACGGAGGAGCCAGAAAGGAGGGAAATTATAAATGAGAAGAAAAAGGTGGAAACGATATGGAAAGGTAGAAATCAGGGAGGGACAGGAAGAGGAGAGGAAGACCAGAGGTTGGAGACAGGAGAGAAGATTGATGGATAAAGAGGAGGAAAAGTGGACAAAGAGATGCGAGAGGAGGAGGGTCAAAGGGGGGACGTGAATTGAACAGTGAGGCAGGAAGAGTGGGCGCAGAGATGACAGGTGGCCTTCCTGCCGACCTCAGGCCTCCCACAGCAGCACTCACCTGGGCCTGGGCGTTGGGTTCCAGCCGGAGCAGACAGCCCACCTGCAGGGCTTTAGTCTGGATGATCCCTGCCCCCACGAAGTTCTCAGGGTTGGGGTCCACATTGTCCAGGAGAGCAGAGCCAAACCCCAGAAGCTGGGAGGGAGGGGGGCCGCCGTCAGAGAGTGCCAGAGCTGTCAGTTACCACACAGTGGCATCCCAGATCCCAAAAACCCTTGGGGATGGGAATTGGCCCCACTTTACAGATGGGAAAACAGAGGCTCAGAGAAGCAAAGCAGCCCTAGGCCAGCAAACACGCCCGCGGTCTCTCACCTTGGCCTTAGTAACTTCTGCGTCCATGGGGTGGTTGGCTTTGAAGATTTTCTGCGCCTCCTGTTGAGGGCTGGGGACGGGGAAGGTTCAAGTCAGGGACCTGGACGGCCCGACCCGCCCACCCGGAGGCGCGGCTTTGGCGCCGCCCCCTCCCCACCCCTCACAGGCTCAGCTGCTTCCAGCGCTGGAAGAAATCCTGGGCCGCCATCTCTGTGGGCTGGAAGAACTTGTTGATGGTCACTGGGAGCTTCAGGGTGAGGGCCTGGGGGGCGCCACCGTACCTGGTGGGGTGAGGGGGAGGCTCCGTTAGGCCCCGCCCCTCGCCCCGGAGGCCCCGCCCACTGGCCGCGCCGCACCTCACTTACCGGAAGCGCACGGACAGCAGCGGGGGCGTCAGGAAGTCCCGCAGACACTCAATATTGAGCACCTGCTGCACCTGCGCGCCGCCATCCACCTGCGCCGCCACGCGCTTGGTCTGCACAGCCAGCTGTGCCCGCCAGCGGTCAAGGAAGCCAGACAGAGGCGGCGGGCCCCCGGGAGGTCTGGGTCAGGAACCCCAGAGCTGCCGGCAGCTCCCGCCTGCAGGTCTTTGAGGGACCCCATGGTGCAATCCTGGACTCAATCCTACAAGGTTCAACTACAAAGTTCATACTATGGAAACCTCTGAGGCGCCCCCTAGGTGCCTCCTTTGGCCTCCCACAATGTCACACCTCACTGAGACATAATAGTATTAGCTCTGGAGGCTGACTTGGGTTTGAATCCCATCTCTTACCCACCTGAGTGGCTGTGGGCAGCCACTTAACCTCTCTAAGCCTCTGGACATGTGTAAGATTGGGCAACATGGCAAGACCCCATCTCTACAAAAAAAATTAGCCAGGTGTGGTGATGTGCACCTGTACTCCCAGCTACTTGGAAGGCTGAGGCAGGAGGATGCCTTGAGCCCAGAAGATCGAGGCTGCAGTGAGCAGTGTTCGTGCCACTGCACTCCCGCTTGGGTGAGTGAGGCCCTGTCTCAACAAAAGGACATGTGTAAAATGTCCTCAGGAGTTGATGAAATAATCCAGCCGGGTGTGGTGGCTCACGCCTGTAATCCAGCACTTTGGGAGGCCAAGGTGGGAAGGATCACTGAGCCCAAGGGTTTGAGACAAGCCTGGGCAACACAGTGAGGCCTCATCACTATTTAAAAAAAAAATCCATTACAAGTACTTGTCTGTGTGCCCGGTACATGGTAAGTACACAAAGACGGTAGCAATTAGTGTTATTGTCATCTGCATCCGTGTCAGTAGCCCACTGGGAAGGCCTGGGTCTCATGTTCTCTTGCCATTGCCTCCACGGAGCTGCCTGCACGAGCCTCTGGAAATTATGGAAGAGGGAATTTGGTTTCTGATTTTTTTGAGACAGGGTCTCACTCCGTCGCCCAGACTGGAGTGCAGTGATACAATCTCGGCTCATCACAACCACCACCTCCAGGCTCAAGCAATTCTCCTGTCTCAGCCTCCTGAGTAGCTGGGATTATAGGCGCGCACCACTACCACCCAGCTAATTTTTGTATTTTTAGTGGAGATGGGGTTTCACCATGTTGGCAAGGCTGGTCTTGAACTCCTAACCTCAAATGATCCGCTGGCCTCAGCCTCCCAGTGCTGGGATTACAGGCATGAGCCCCCACACCCGGCCGGAAGGAGTTTTGGGGTTGAGCTTTTCTAATTTCATCAATGTGGAAATGGAGGCCCAGAGAAGGAACAGGGGGTACTGATACCTCCAGCCACCCTTCCAGGGTTTTCCAGATACTCTGATCTTCACAATAACCCTATGAGGAAGAGGAGGGTCTACATACACTTCCCGGTGGGGACAGGAAGGCCCAGATAGGCAAAGTGACTCAGCCTAGGTCATACAGGAGGAGGCCTGATCAGCGTCTGGACCCGCAGGCCTGGCTTCTGAGTGCAGGAGGTGCTGGCATCATGACATGGAGCCCAGTGGAGGACAATGGCAGGACACGGAAGGTGCCAGACCGGGACAAACTGAGGCCTGGAGCAGGTGAGTTCTGGAAGTAATGCCTCCCACACACCACTTCACTGTCATCTCCTGTCCTGGGGGAAGGAACCCCACCCCCATCTTACAGATGCAGACACTGAATCTCAGAGAAGTAACTGCGTGCCCAAGAGGGGCTAAAGAGAAGTGTGGACCTGGGTCAGCCAGCTTCCCCACGATGAGGAAGGCCGACCTGGAGAGGCAGGCCTGGAGGCAGGAGGCTGGGCCGGGCCTGAGAGGATATGAGTCTGGAGGTCTCCGGGGTGGACCACAGTGGGTGAGAAATTCTGGAACTGCACCGAGGTCTTGTTGCCATAGAAGAGATACATGCGGCCTGCAGTAGGTGGGGAGGCAGAGCTCCATCTGAGTCCCTCTGACCCCTTCCCCAGGCCCAACCCAAGGTCTCCCTCCCACCCATTCCCACAGTCCCCTGGGACACACCTAGATTCTGCCGGAACTCTGACTTGACTCCGATCTGCAGCAGCTGGTTCTCGAACAGAACCCCGTTGTTCTTACACACAAACCTGGGTGGGAGTGGCAGGGGGCGCAGGATGACGGGGGTGCCTGTCTGCACCTGACCTAGGCTCTGCACCTGTCCTCATTCCCCTCCCCCACCTCTCCCAGGACTCACTTATTCAGCAATTCATCGGCTTCCGGAATGGGAGGGCCGATGTCTTCAGGACCTGGGCTGGAGGCAGGGAGCGGAGTGAGATGGGAAGGGACTTGGTGGGGAGGGGTGAAGACCCAGAGCAATTGAGTGTGAGAACAAACCCTAAGGACAGAACCCCAGAACCACATATCCAGACCCCTCACAGAGCTTCGAGGAACCTCACATCCGTCCAGCAGTGGCCTCCAATGGGAATGGAACCCTGGCCCGTGCCCCCGCATCGGCAGGCACCAAGTTTCCCTTTCCTCAAAGTCCTTGCCTCTGCTGCTCATCAGGAACCCGTTGACGAGAGCTCCCAGTCCCCTAACTCTCCCTGGGGACACCCGAGTCTGCCCCCCCGCGACCTCCCACCCCAGGCCACCCCTTACTCAGCAGCTGGAGCTGGGTCAGCCAGCAAAGCCATGGGGCTCTCGGGGGCAGGCGGCTCCAGCTCGCTGGGCCATCCAATCCCAGAGCAGACAAGAGAAGACAGGCGTGGCAGCCAATCCCAGACAGGCAGCAAGAGGGCCGGAGAGAGAGAGAGACAGAGAGGGAGAAGGGAAGGAGAGAAGGAGAAAAGGAAGAGCAGGCTGAGAAACGGTGACAGGAAAGGAGACAACGAAGGGTGGCCAGTGTCGGCGGAGTCCAGAGTGGGAGAGGGAGGGTGTGAGCAGGGAGGCTGGGGCAGGGGAGGCAGCAGCCAGGGCTGGCGAAGGCATCGGGATGGAGAGAGGAGCGAGTAGGGGGCTGGGGAGGGGCTCAGGGAAAATGTGGGCAGAGGCCGAGAAGGGACAGCCCTGGGGGTGGCTGTGAGAAGGGGCCCGGGCCCAGGGGGTGCTACCTGAGGAAGGCCTCCTCGGGGGTGGGCCCCAGGCTGGGCTGGGCGGCCGGGCCATCGAAGACGTCCACCAGGAGGTTCCCTGCCCCTGCAGAAGCCGGGGGTGCTGCCGGGGGAGGGGCTGCCCGCAGCCCCAGGAGGTCGGCGGAGGGCGAGGGCGTCGACTGTAGGAAGCGCAGGTCATGGTGAGGACAGATGGCACCCTGGCAGGACCCAGCCCCAGGCACCCTGGCAGGGCCCACCCCAGGGGACTCACCACAGTGCTGGGGGTGGGCTCTACGCCCCCGTTGATGTCATTGCTGCTTGGGTCCCTCCGGCCATCATCCAGGGCACTGCCAGCCCCTGGCCCCTTCTTGCGTTTCAGCTTGGCCAGGATGGACGACTCGCGCTCGGGGAAGGGCGGCATCTCCTCCAGCACTGTAGCCTGGCGCAGTTGGGTGGGGAAGGTCAGTTCGGGTCAGGAGGAGGGGAGAGCGGGAAGGGGGTATGCCAGAGTGGGGAGGGGCAAGGCTCTGACCAGGACGTCGGTGCTGGCCACCGAGCTGAGGGTGAGGTACTCCACGGCTCGCTGCTGCAGCTCCACGTCAGCATTGCGCAGCTGGGAGCCGGCCCGCAGCACGGCCTGGATGGTGGCCTTGGTCTCGGGGAAGAGGTTGATGAACTTGATGTAGGTGGACAGCAGCAGCGCCCGCGTCGCCACGCTGCACAGGTGGAACTTGGAGTGGAGCAGGGAGAACTGCACCGGGGGGCTGTGCACGGGAGTGGGTGTCAGCCGGGCCAGGCTCCACTGCCCTCTCCCAGAAACCCCCTCGAGAGGCGCCCCTCCCTGAGATGGACCTGTCCCAGGACCCCAGGCCGCTGGAGGGGAGTGGCCCTCCCCAGGCACCAGGCAGGGGCCACAGTCACACTCTGTCCATGATCCTGGGACTGAGGTCCTCTCTTACCCTGCTAGGTGGGTTGGGGTGGAGGCCGAGAGGATGGGAGCCCATCACCGCCTACCCTGAGACCCCTGGGGATCCCTCAAGCCCTGGATCCGTCAGAAGTGTGTAGTGTTCCCCCCGCAGGCTGAGGCTCCCTCACCTGGAGCGGGGGTCCCCAGCAATCAGGTTCCCAAACTCCCCAAGGATGTAGCCGCCAACCTTCACCATGTTCTCATGACAGGCGGGGGCCTGGAGCGCCTGGGGGGGGGCGGGGAAGGGCGTGGAGAGGACAAGAATGAGCGCCCTCTCTGGGAGCACTGGGTGCAACCACCTCCTGAATGGTGGAACCCTCAAAGCTCTGCTGTGGGTGGGGTTATAGGTGGTAAACTGAGGCACAAAAAGGTTGAGTGACCGGCCCAAGCTCACACAGGCCGTAAAACAGGGCTGTGAGCTGGGCGTGGTGGCTCATGCCTGTAACCCTAGCATTTTGGGAGGCCGAGGCGGGCAGATTGCCCAAGCTCAGGAGTTTGAAACCAGCCTGGGCAACATGGTGAAACCCCATCTCTATTAAAAATACAAACAAATTAGCTGGGTGTGGTGGCACGCGCCTGTAGTACCAGCTACTGGGGAGGCTGAGGCAGAAGAATGGTTTGATGCTGGGAGGCGGAGGTCGCAGCGAGCCAAGATCACGCCAAGGCACTCACTCCCCAATCCAGCCTGGGTGACAGAGTGAGACTCCGTCTCCAAAAAACAAACTAACACACCAAAAAAAAAAAAACAAAAAAACCAGGGCTGTGCAGGTCCCCTTTCCTGGGGCAGAGGGAAATGGAAACTACCGAGATCTGGGGCCGGGACTGCACACCGGGCTCCCCATGCCCATGCCCTGGGGACTCCTCACATCAGGAGGGTGGGAGGGACTCAGAGCCCTGGGTGCCCTGGGTTGGCCCAGAGAGGCAGAGGCCCCACTCTGAGGTCACAGCGGTGCAGGAGGAGGGTGGCCAGGGGCTGGCAGGCCCCACAGCCCCGGCCGTCCTTGCTCTGCCTCTAGGTCCTGTCGTGGGGTCATGGGGGTCAGGGTCAGGAATGCTGACCTCAAAGACCGTCTTGGCGGCGTAGCCCTGGACGTCATCACGGTTGGTGACGATCTGTAGCACACGGTACCACACCTCTTCACTCACATAGTCGCCCGCGATGCGGATGAGGTTGAGGATGGTGTCCACATACCAGCTGTAGTCCACGGCGTACTTCTCAGCCAGGATGGCCACCTTCAGGACCTGGCGCCGGAGCGTGTGAGAGACAGAGTGCCCGCAGGCTGAGTCGGGCTTTCACTCACCTGGCTCTGGGCTCACCACTGCCCCCATCTGGAGACCCAGGAGTCCAGGTCCCAGCCCCTCCTCCCTCAGACCCAGGAATCCAGGCCACCAGACACCTCTCCCTCAGATCCAGGTATCCAGGCTCCAGCCCCTCTTCCCTCGGACCCAAGAGTCCAAGCCCCGAGTCACCCCCTCCCTCAGACCCACAAGTCCAGCCCGCACCCCGCAGCACTCACGATCTCCTCGCGGATGGCATAGTCGGCCGTCTCCAGGTACCGCAGCATCTCCGACACGATCTGCTTGGCATTGCTCCGGTCACACATGGCGTAGAGGAGGTCAGCTGCCCGCTGCCGCACGCTGACGTCCCGCTCCGTCTGAGGGTGGACAGCAGGGCCCAGGTGTGTTTTAGACTCCCTGTTGGCACAGGGTTGGCCACCCAAGGGCCTCTGAGCCTCTGGTCTTTCTGAGGGGGGTGGCAGGCCCAAGTGGGCTCCAAGGGGTCACACCTTGAGGGCATTGATGACGGTGTCAATGTGCGTCTTGACGGCTTCATGGGAGAACTCGGAACTGGCCAGCGTGCACATGCTCTCCAGGGCCAGGTAGCGCAGGTTGGTCTCCCGGTGCTGCAGGAACTGGCCCAGCTGGTTGCAGGCCCGCACCAGGAGGTTGGGCTCACTGCCCGCAGGGGCCACAAGAAAGGGATAGTGAGAGAAACTGACAGGAGGAGGTGGAGGACTCGGGCCCCAGCTGACCCACCTCACAGCCCCCAAGGATCCAGGTCTTAACCTTGCCAGCCCTACATTGCAGTCCTGCACCTCCGGTGACCCAGACAGCTGGGCCTTTGAGCCCAGAGAAAGATACCCAGCAATTCTGCCCCCAAGAAGCGCCCCAGCACCAACCTCACAGGTGACACTTCACAGCCCCATCCTCCTACTACCCTACCTAAAAGTCAAGATTCCCTGCCCTCTGCCTAGGACCCAGGAGTCCGGGCCTCCACGCCCCTCCTTCCTGGCCCCGGGCATCAGGCCCTGGTGGGCCCAGGCGGGCACCTGTCATAGTGGATGATGAGGCTGATGGTCTCGAAGAGGATGGCGTTCTTGGCGTTGGAGTGCTGCACCTTCTTGGATTTGGGGGGCTCCTGGGCCTTGTTGAGCACAGTCTCCAGACATTCCACCAGCCGCCCCTTCACGGCCGCATCCTCTGGGGAAATGAAGGGGACGCACCTGGCTGAGTGTCCTGCCCGCCTGGCAAACCAGCTGTGGTGGTGGCCATGCCCCAGCTCCTGTCTTCCAAGGGAGGAGCTCGGGGTGCCTCTGACCTTGAGAATTCTGCAGCTCAGGGCCAGGGTCTCTGCTCCCTGAACCTCTTCCCAGCCCAGCAGAGGAGGTGAGACAAGGCACCTCTGGAGACACAGGATCTATCCCCAGTCCTGGGCTCTCCTCCTGCTCTGACCCTCTCGGGCAAGAGGTGGCACCCATGTGAGCCTCAGTTTCCTCATCTGCAGCTCTGAGGCTCCTCAGGTTTCTCACTGAGCAAAAGAAGCTCCAGGAACCTTCCCAAGAGATGCCCCCAAACCCAGGCCTTCCCAAGGACTGGTGCGAGTGCCGAGCAGCCCCTGACAAAAGTGCACCAGCCACCCACCCAAGTGTCCGTTCAGCAAAAGACCGCTGCAGGCACACTTGGTGCCATCCTCTGGGCCTAGAGGCTGGAAGGTCAAAGGACACAAGGCTCAACCAGGCACCCCCTCACCCTCCAGAGCTCTCTACCACTGACAGACGCCAGCCAGAAGCTCACAGGAACACCAATCACTACATTTCCCAGCATGTGACGTCTTTTCTTTTTTTTTTTTTTTTTTTTTTTTGAGACGGAGTCTCGCTCTGTCGCCCAGGCTGGAGTGCAGTGGCCAGATCTCAGCTCACTGCAAGCTCCGCCTCCCGGGTTTACGCCATTCTCCTGCCTCAGCCTCCCGAGTAGCTGGGACTACAGGCGTCCACCACCTCGCCCGGCTAGTTTTTTGTATTTTTTTTAGTAGAGACGGGGTTTCACCCTATTAGCCAGGATGGTCTCGATCTCCTGACCTCGTGATCCGCCCGCCTCGGCCTCCCAAAGTGCTGGGATTACAGGCTTGAGCCACCGCGCCCGGCCGTGACGTCTTTTCAAGTGTATATTAAGAGCTGTCAAGTATTCCAGCAAAAAATGCTGCCGCAAATCTACAGGAAAATTCACCAGATAGAGGAACAAGCTAAAAGACACCACAAGGCAGCAATGAGGCCAGTCGCCACCATGGGACACATGGCAATGGCATCTCCTGGTTTCTCCAGAAACAGGTGTGGGGGCTAGTCCAGACTACGAGAAACTGTACAAGACAGAATCCAATTTAAATCCTGTTTTTGTAAACAGGGCAACTATGTCGCCCAGACTGATCTCAAACTCCTGGGCTCAAGCGATCCTTCTGCCTCAGTCTCCCAGAGTGCCAGGATTACAGTGTAAGCCACTAAACCTGGCAGAATCCAATTGAATATGTGATCCTAGACTGTACTGTGATATATATTGTTTTTTGTTTTTTGTTTTTGAGACAGAGTCTCACTCTGTCACCCAAGCTGGAGTGCAGTGGCGCAATCCTGGCTCACTGCAACCTCCGCCTCCCGGGTTCAATCGATCCTCCCATCTCAGCCTCCTGAGTAGCTGGGACTACAGTCATACACCACCACACCTGGCTAATTTTTTGTATTTTTTGTAGAGATGGGGTTTCGCCATGTTGGCCAGACTGGTCTCGAACTCCTGAGCTCAAGTGATCCTCCTGCCTCGGCCTCCCAAATTGCTGGGATTACAGGTATGAGCTGCCATGCCTGGCCCAGAACAACATATTTAAAGGCAAAACATCATGATGTATGTAATTTACTTTTAAATATTTCAGAAGAAAATAAAACAAGAGCATGCATACATGGCAAAATGTGAAGTCTAAGTAATGACATCTCTCTACTTGTGTGGATGTTGGGAAACTTTTCACAATGCATGTGAAAAAAAAATGACTTGGAAACAAATTGGCAGTAGCCCACTACCATTTGCTGAAAAGGAGGTGACACAGGGTTGGTGTGTCCTCAGACCCAGCCTCAGGACAGGGCTGTATCTGCACTTCCTACACCACCGAGGGTTGGAGTGGGTGAGGTGCCTGCCCTGGGTGTACCACAGAATTACCAACTGGGCCTTCTGGGGTGGACGTGGGCTTAAAGCATGACCTAAGCCCTTCTTCACAGGATGAAAAAGAGGCCCAGAGAAGGAAGACATGTCCCCAGGGTCACACAACAGAATTCATCACTGGCTTCACACAAGATGGGCCTCTGGTGTCACCTCAATATCATACACTCAGTTATAGAGTGTGCACACACATGCCATGTGCAGAGGGACGTGCACAGACACAATGCATGCTGGCAAGCATTGAGACACGCATACACAGGCATGCAGACAGGTGTCTACACTCATGTACACACCCACTTGCGTGCACAGACAGGTACACATGTAGATGCACACACTGATACATACACATGTACACACATAGAGGGACACAGAGATACCATGAACACACTGCCACATATAGACA
This sequence comes from Papio anubis, assembly GCF_008728515.1. Lineage (NCBI taxonomy): Eukaryota > Metazoa > Chordata > Mammalia > Primates > Cercopithecidae > Papio > Papio anubis. The sequence goes on along the minus strand of NC_044995.1, from coordinate 4,752,880 downwards.
CAGACACACACACACGATGACATCCACATACAGGGGGATGCACGCAGACGTGCATGCACACGGACAGGTATCGACACACACAGATGAACATGCACACACACACAGGCATGAACACAGGCATGCACACCCAGAGATTCGGTGGCGTACATCGGCCCTGGCCCCTGGCAGGTGCTGGGCATGCTGGCTGAATGGAGGGAACTGGTGCATTAGCACCTACTGTGCGGCAGGCCCCTCAGCACAGGGTCCCAAGAAACTGCTCCATGAAGTCAGTCAGCCAAGGCGACAGAAGCCCAGGGGAGCTCAGTGGCAGAGGGAGGGGTTTATAGCAGAGAGTCTGGGGGCTGACTGCCGCTTACTCAATGCCTAGAATGGTGATGTCTCACCTTCAAGCCTCAGCCTCCCTGTGTGCATATCACACTGGCCGTTCCTCCTTGCCAGCTCTGTTCGGCAGGTGCAGGCGCCCCCCTGCACAGTGCCTGGCTCACTACAGGAGTTTCATACACACTGGCTATTGGGACCGTGAGCGGTAAGGGAAGGTGCCCACCAGACGTGAAAACCCCTAACAGGGCTATGGTAATTCAGACAGCACAGCCTGGAATCACCCACTGCCCGGGTGGGTGACCCTGGGCCAGGAGCTCCCTCTCCCAGTCTCAGATTCCTCATCTAGAAAACAGGCGCAGTAACAGCCCCTAGTGACAGGGCTGGAACGAGAGCCTGGGTAGCAGGGACCTCAGCAATGAGGCTGATCGATGATGCCGCACAGGGTAGGCACTGGGCCTCGCGCTGCCCGCTTGCCACCCCCACTGCAGCCACGTAACAGGGGACTGAGGAACCACCCCAGCTTCAGAGAAATCCTGACCCAGACCCTCCAGTCCCACCTGGCGCGCTGTGGAGCTGGAGGCCCCCAGATGCCAGCAGCAGGCCACCCCGGGTTGGGGAGTGCGCGGCGTTCGTTACCTGGAGGCGGGTAGCACTGCAGCAGCCGCAGGAGCTTCACCGAGAGCCAGGGCGCTGGGACAAAGTAGTAGGTGTAGTCCTGGAGGTCGGTGGAGGCTGAGGAGACAATCTGCGGGGGAAGAGCAAGGAATAGGTTGGTGGCTGGGGTGGGAGGGGCACATGGGCTCACATGCCAGGGTGGAGCAAATGGTGCCTTCCAAGGGCAGTGCTGTCAGTGTTAAGTTTTGTTAGTGGGTTTTTTTGTAGAGACAGGGTCTCACTATGTTGCCCAGACGGGTCTAGAACTCATGGCCTCAAGCAATCCTCCCACCTCAGCCCCCCAATGTCCTAGGGTTACAGGCATGAGCCACCATGCCCAGCCAATGTGATGGTTTTATGAAGCAGGAATCTGAGGCTCTGGGAAGGGAGCGAGGAAGGGTCAGGCACACAAGATGGGGGCAAAACTAGGACTAAGCCTGGCTGGTTGATCTTTCCAAGTAATGCTAGTGTGCGGTGGGCAGGAAAGGTCTCTGCTGGTTCCCTTCTGTGTGACAGTCCCAGGCCCCCTCCTCACATGGGACGCTCTGAGCCTCCCCTGCCCCAGGTTTCCTCCATCAGAGCACACAGCATGCTGGCTCCCGGAGGCTGTTTCCTGTAGTCCCCCTACAAGGCTCAAAGCTACTCAAGGGCAGGGATTGGGTCTGACCCTTTTCTGGGTCCCTAGGCCTAATACAAGGTCAGATAGGAAGAGGTTCGGGGAAGAGGCAGGGAATTAGTGAAAGACTGAAAGATCATGGCTGGGCGCAGTGGCTCACACCTGTAATCCCAGCACTTTGGGAGACCAAGCGGGGTGGATCACCTGAGATCAGGAGTTCAAGACAAACCTGACCAACATGGCGAAACCCCATCTCTACTAAAAATACAAAAATTAGCTGGGTATGGTGGTGCATGCCTGTAATCCCAGCTACTTGGGAGGCTGAGGCAGGAAAATTCCTTGAACCTGGAAAGCAGACGTTGCAGTGAGCCAATATGGCGCCACTGCACTCCAGCCCAGGCAATAGAGTAAAACTCCGTCTCAAATTAAAAAAAAAGAAAGAAAAAGAAAGATTGGCCCAGGCACGGTGGTTCACACCTGTAATCCCAGCACTTTGGGAGGCCAAGGTGGGCAGATCACCTGAGGTCAGGAGTTTGAGACCAGCCTGACCAACATGGTGAAACCCCATCTTTACTAAAAATACAAAATCAGCCAGCGTGGTGGCACATGCCTGTAATCCCAGCTACTTGGGAGTCTGAGGCAGGAGAATTGCGGGAAGCGGAGGTTGCAGTGAGCCAAGATGGTGCCTGGGCACCAGCCTGGCACCCAGCCTGGGCAATAAGAGTGAAACTCCATCTCAAAAAAAAAAAAAAAGGAAAGATCATGTGACTTTTTTTCCTCATTGCAAACTCCTATTCAACCTTGCAAAGCCCTTCTCCAGGAAGCTCTGGCCCACCTCTGTGCTGGTCTGTGTTCCTGCCTCACTGTCATCCCGGCACACTCCAGCATTCGGACGTGTGATGAATGGATGAAACAGTGACTGAGGCTGAGCACAGCGGCTCACACCTGTAATCCCAGCACTTTGGGAGGCTGAGGCGGGAGGATCACTTGAAGCCAGGAGTTTGAGACCAGTGTGGACAACAAAGCAAGACTGATCTCTACAAAAAATACAAAAATTAGTGGCCGGGCGCGGTGGCTCACACATGTAATCCCAGCACTTTGGGAGGCCGAGGTGGGCGGATCACGAGGTCAGGAAATCGAGACCATCCTGGCTAACAAGGTGAAACCCCGTCTCTACTAAAAATACAAAAAATTAGCCGGGCGCGGTGGCGGGCGCCTGTAGTCCCAGCTACTCGGGAGGCTGAGGCAGGAGAATGGCGTGAACCTGGGAGGCGGAGCTTGCAGTGAGCCAAGAAAGCGCCACTGCAGTCCAGGCTGGGCAACAGAGTGAGACTCCATCTCAAAAAAAAAGGAAAAAAAAAAAAAATTAGCCACCTGCAGTCCCAGCTACTCGGGAGGCTGAGGCGAGAGATCGCTTGAGCCTAGGAGCCAGAGGCTGCAGTGAACCATGGTTGCACTACTGCACTCCAGCCTGGGTGACAGTGAGACCCTCTTTTAAAAAAACAAAACAAAACAAAACAAAAACCCTGAGAAAGAAATAATGAGTAGCTGCGTGAGCTGGTGTGTTCTTCTCTTTGCCTGTGAATCCAGGCCTCTCTCTACCTGCCCAGCAGACATGCATGTGTGCTCCAAGTCTCAATTCAGGGAAGCCTTCACCGGCCCCAGGAAGCCTTTGTGGACTCCCAGCCTGGGTTAAGTGCCTCCTATGGGTGCCCTGTCCTACCTCCATTATAGTGCAAGTCACCCCTTTTCTGATAATCGGTGACTGAGTCACCTCCCTGCAAGCAGGACAGGGAGCTCCTTAAGTGCAGAGCTTGGTTTCTGACTCATCTGTGTCCCTGGTGTCACCCCACATGGAGCCTGGCATGCATAAGGCCTCAAGGGATGTTCCTGGGCAGGACAGGAGCAAAGGTGGGAGAGGGACGCCAGGCAGGAGTGAGGCTGCACAGGAAAGACAGAGGCGGGAGGCAAAGCCAGAAGAGGGAAGGCGGGAGACAGAGAGAGGAGCGGGAGAGGGAGGAGGGCAGGGGGCAGCTCTGGCTCCCAGGGTGCTCGGCCTGCGAGGCCCTGTTCTGAGCACTTTATCCACAGCGCTCTGTGCCTCCAGGCGGGCACTGGTATTAACCCCACTGAACACAGGGGGCAGCTGAGGCCAGGGAGGTGAAGCCACTTGTCCGGGGCCACCCAGCCAGGAAGAGGCCGAGCCAGGAGGAATCCAGCTCAGAGCTTGAGTTTGTAAACCTTGGGCTGGGCTGCCTCTCAGGGAGGGTGGGGACCTGGGGGGTGTCAGAGGGCACAGGGATGCCAAGGCCACCTCCTGCAGCCAGCATCTAGGCCACACCCACCCGGCTGAGGCGCGACACAGCCAGGGAGATGCACGTCTTGAAGTCGTCTGGGTTCTTCTTGCAGAGACAGGTGATGAGGCTGACAGCAGCCGTGACCACGCCCTGCAGGGGCAGAGGAGAGGCAAGTCAGGCCCTGGGGGAGGCGGGCACCTGAGAGCAGAGGCTCAGGAGCGGGGCAAGGTCGGGCTGTGTGTGCAGTTGGGAGGATGGGGTTTAGGGGTGTGCACACGTGTCACTGTGCGTGCTTCAGAGGTGGGGTGAGGAGGACACGGGGCCTCGGGCACCATGACCAGCACTGACCTGGGTGTGTGGGGTATCCCTGGCAGGACCCCAGGCAGCTGGGTAAGGAGCAGTGAAGGGGTGGGACTCCAGAGAGTTGGGACTATGGTGAGTGGGACAGGGGTCAAGGTTTCTGTGCCGGTGGGCAGGTGATGGGCGCTGTTGGGGGAATCTCCGGGTATCAGAAACAGAGAGTGGGATTTTCTAAGGGGCTGGGTGGTTGGTGAGGGGTGTGGGGGTCACTGGACAGGATCCCTAGCCAGCCAGGCGAGTGTCAGAGATGGGGATGGGAGGGTTTCTGGACACTTGGGCAGGTAATGAGTACCAGGGACACTGGATCATGGTTTCTGGTGCCTGGTGAACGTCAGAGCCAAGTGAGGAGCCCCAGACATCCAGGGGGTCTGGGCCGAAGGGGGAGCCCCAGGCATCCAGGGGGTCAGAGCCGAGGGCGTAGCCCCGGGCATCCAGGGGGTCTGGGCCAAGGAGGGAGCCCCAGGCATCCAGGGGGGGTCAGGGCTGAGGTGGGAGCCTCGGGCATCCAGGGGGGTCAGGGCTGAGGTGGAGCCCCGGGCATCCAGGAGGCGTGAGGGCAGAGGGCTCACCATGTGCTGGTCATTGAGCAGGTGTACCACGCGTGCCGTCCACTCGCCCATGGGCACCAGGTCAGGCGAGGCCTTGTAGAGTCGCAGAAGGCACAGGGCTGCACTCTGCTTGACGCTGTCCATGCTGTCCCTGTGGGTACACCATGTGGGGCAGGGGAAGCAGAGTCAGTGACCCCAGCACCTCCCCTCCTCTCCTGTTTCTCCCAGGAAGGGTGTGCGAGGCCAGTGAGAGGGACAGACAGCCAGGCTACCGCAGGATCCAATCTGGCGCCGCCCTCATGGCCCACCAGAACTCAGTGTCTTCATCTGCAAAATGACTGCATCTCAGTAACCTCATGGGGTCCCTAGCAGGGCTCAGGAACATGTCAGGCCTGGCTCTGCACCTTCATTCATTCACCAAGCACCTACTGGGTGCCCATGGGGTACCAGGCAGTGCTGTGGGCGCCGTGGATAGAGTGGCGAACAAAGTGGTCCAAACACTTGTCCTTACATGTCAGACAGCACCACGAAAACACGTACATCAAATACTGTCAGGGCTGGGCATGGTGGCTCATGCCTGTAATCCCAGCACTTTGGGAGGCCGAGGTGGGAGGATCACTTGAGGCCATAAGTTCAAGACCAGCCTGGACAACAGTGAGACCCAGTCTCTTCAAAAATGCAAAAATTAGCTGGCTGTGGTGGCGCAGGCTTGTAATCCTAGCTACTTGGGAGGGTGAGGTGGGAAGACTGCTTGAGCCTGGGAGGTCGAGGCTGCAGTGCGCCACAAGTGTGCCACTGCACTCCCTCTAGCTTGGGCAACAGAGTTAGATCTGTCTCTAAATAAATAAAAACATTTAAAATAAACAAAACAGAGTAACTTGATGAGGAAAGACTGAAAATCCTCTGCAACAGAACGTCCCAGGCAGAGGGGACAGCCTGTGCCAGGACCATCAGGAAGGCGGAGCCTGCGCATAGGAGGAGCAGCGAGGAGGCCTGGGGGCTGCGGAGGCCTGGGGGCTGCAGCCTGAGCCATGGGGCAAGAGGCTGCAGATAGGACAGGGAGGGAACATAGGGCCAGACCCTGCAGAGCCTTGTGGGTTGCAGTGAGGACTTGGTTTTTTACCGATTGGGGGATGGAAGCCGCTGTGGGTGGTGAGCAGAGAATCAGCGTGACATTAACGTGACAGCAGGAACAGCTACCCCCAGACCCCTTCGGCCTGTCCAGCACTCCCACAGGTCTCTGGATGGATTCACTCATTTATCTTCTCTCCACAGCAAACTGAAGAAATGGTGTGTTTTTGATAGGTGTTTAAAGTGTCCCTCTGGCTATTGTGAGGGAACAGACTTTGCAAGGCCCTTTTGAATCCAAGGGAACATATCCACAGGTTCTGAGGGTTAGGGTGGCTCACGCCTGTAATCCCAGCACTTTGGGAGGCTGAGGCAGGAGGATCACTTGAGCCCAGGAGTTCGAGACCAGTCTGGGCAACATGGTGAGACCCCCATCTCTACTAGAAATACGAGAATTAGCCAAGCGTGGTGGCGCATGCCTGGAGACCCAGCTATTTGGCAGGCTGAGGTGGGAGGATCGCTTGAGCCTGGGAGGTGAAGGCTGCAGCCTGGGTAGGTGGCAGAGCAAGACCCCGTCTCCAAACAAAAAAAAAGGGTGGGGGTACTTTGCAGATATGAAGAAGTTAAGGATCATGAGCTGGAGAGAGGATCCTGGGTGATCCAGGTGGACCCGATGTCATCACAGGGTCCTTATAAGGGAAAGATACAGTTCAGAGTCAGAGAGAGATGATGTGAGGATGGAACAGAGGTCAGGCAGGAGAGAAGATGCCACGCCACTGCCTTTGGGGATGGGGGAAGGGGCCACGAGCCAAGGAAAGCAGGTGGCCTCTAGGAGCTGGAGAAGGCAAGGACATGGCCTCTCCTCTAGGGCCCCCGGAAGGGACCAGCCCTGGCCATGAGATGGATGTTGGACTTCCGACGTCCAGAACTGGTGTTTGACACTGCTGTGCTTGTGGTAATTCATCACAGCAGCCACAGGAAAGCAGTGTGGGCACTTGTACTTGTCTGGCACAGAACCTGGCAGCCAGCGGGCAGCCCATCTCAGAGGGCTGACTCCAGGCCCCAACCGTAACCCAGCTCCCAGCACAGCAAAGAGCATGGAGCATGATGTTGTTCTAGAAGAGGATCCCAAGGGAGCACCTTCTGGGGTCAGACACGCCTGCCTGAGGCTGTGACTGTGGGGCGCAGTTTGGGGTAAGCCACTGACCCTCTCTGATGAGCTGTTTCCCCTTCAGGAAAATGAAGAGCCTTGTCAACTTTGGGGACAAAGAAATAAGACTGTGGGCCAGGCATGGTGGCTTATGCCTATAATCCCAACACTTTGGGAGGCTGAGGCAGGTGGATCACTTGAGGCTAGGTGTTTGAGACTGGCCTGGTCAACATGGTGAAACCCCATCTCCACAAAAAAAAAAAAAAAGAAGGGTCAGGCGCGGTGGCTCACGCCTGTAATCTCAGCACTTTGGGAGGCCGAGGCGGGCGGATCACAAGGTCAGGAGATCGAGACCACGGTGAAACTCCGTCTCTATTAAAAAATACAAAAAATTAGCCGGGCGCGGTGGCGGGCGCCTGTAGTCCCAGCTACTCAGCAGGCTGAGGCAGGAGAATGGCGTGAACCCGGGAGGCGGAGCTTGCAGTGAGCCGAGATCGCGCCACTGCACTCCAGCCTGGGCAACAGAGTGAGACTCCATCAAAAAAAAAAAAAAAAAAAGGCCAGGTGCAGTGGCTCACGCCTATAATCCGAGCACTTTTGGGACACTGAGGCGGTGGATCACCTGAGGTCAGGAGTTTGAGACCAGCCTGGTCAACATGGTGAAACCCCATCTCTTCTAAAAATACAAAAATTAGCAGGGTGTGGTGGCGTGTGCCTGTAATCCCAGCTACTCGGGAGGCTGGGGCAAGAGAATCACTTGAGGTTGCAGTGAGCCGAGATCGCACCACTGCACTCCAGCCTGGGCAACAGAGCGAGACTCTGTCTCAAAAAAAAAAAAAAAAGAAAAGAAAAGAAAAAAGAAAAAAAAAAGAAATGAGACTGTGTGGTGCATGGCCATAGCCTTGAGTAAGAGGAGGCGTGGGGAGCTGTCAAGACTGGCCCAGTCATGGCCTATCAGTAAAGGCTTTCCCAGAAAACACCCAATGGACGGCAAAGGACATGGGGAGAAGTCCTCAGGGCAGACCTGCACGAGTCAAAGGCCTGTGGCAACAAGTCTCACTGGATGTGCAGCCACCCAGCAGCTGGCTCCTGCCATCAGCCAGGCAGATACCTGCCCAGCTGACACCTGTTGCCACAGCCTCCCAAAGTGCTGGGAACCCTCGTGTGCTGCAGCTGGGGGCGGACACAGGGACAGGCCCTCTGGAGAGGCTCTGGGCTCCCTCTGTCCAGAAAGGCCACCGCTGTGTGTGAAGTAGACCAAGACCAAAAGTGCTGCCCCCAGACGCCCACCCTACAGGAACGTTCACAGCCCAGTGATCATCAAGTTAGAACCAGAAACCAGCAAGAAGCCTGTCCACAGATGATGCTCCATTTATGACAGCACTTTTCCCATCTCAGTCATGGTAGGCATCTCCCCAGCCCTGATTCCTGGCCACTCTCCCATCGCTGCAACAGTGCCCATCTCCCGAGCCCTGACTCGGGGCCGGAGGGGACACTTTCCCATCTCTGTCATGGCGCACATCTCCCGAGCCCTGACTCGGGGCCACTTTCCCATCGCTGCCACGGCGCGCGTCTCCCAAGCCACAGCGCATCTCCCGAGCCCTCACTCCGGGCCACTTTCCCGTCACGCCAAGGCGTGCATCTCCAGAGCCACAGCGCATCTCCCGAGCCCTGACTCCAGGCCACTTTCCCATCTCTGTCATGGCGCACATCTCCCGAGCCCTGACTCGGGGCCACTTTCCCATCGCTGCGATGGCGCGCATCTCCCGAGCCACAGCGCATCTTCCGAGTCCTGACTCCGGGCCAAGCTCTGCTCTAAGCACTTCCACACAGCTCGCTCACTCTCCACCACAGCCCTCTAAGGACGCGGATTCTATCATCTCTATTTACAGATAAGGAGACCACACAAAGGAATAAGAGCTATTTATCAACTTGCTTAAGTGGAATAAGGGTTGTGGTGCTACTTAGGAAAAGCTTAAACTACACAATATCAAGCTGCATACCCAGGCATAAAAAATAAAACCACCAATCAGGCACAGTGGTTCACGCCTGTAATCCCAGCACTTTGAGAAGCTGAGGCCATGGAGGTTCACTTGAGCTCAGGAGTTCAAGACCAGCCTGGGTAATATAGTGAGACCTCGTTTCTATAAAAAGTTCAAAAATTAGCCAGGCGTGGTGGCTTGTGCCTGCAGTCCAGGCTACTGGAGTGGCTGACGTGGGAGGATCACCTGAGCCTGGGAGGTCAGGGCTGCAGTGAGCTATGATCATGTCACTGCACTCCAGCCTGGGCAGCAGAGCAATACTCTATCTCCGGCAAATCATGGATATGCACCACAATGTGGATGAACCTGAAAAACATCTTGTTGAGTGGAAGAAGCCAGACACAGAAGGCCACTGTGCAGTTCCATTTCTACAAAATGTCCACATTAGGCAAATCCGTGACAGAAAGCAGACTGGGCCGGGCGCGGTGGCTCAACCCTGTAATCCCAGCACTTTGGGAGGCCGAGACGGGCGGATCACGAGGTCAGGAGATCGAGACCATGCTGGCTAACACGGTGAAACCCCGTCTCTACTGAAAAATGCAAAAAATTAGCCGGGCGAGGTGGCGGGCGCCTGTGGTCCCAGCTACTCGGGAGGCTGGGGCGGAAGAATGGCGTGAACCCGGGAGGCGGAGCTTGCAGTGGGCTGAGATCCGGCCACTGCACTCCAGTCTGGGCGACAGAGCGAGACTCCGTCTCAAAAAAAAAAAAAAAAAAAAGAAAGCAGACTGGTGGCAGCCGGGGGCTGGGGGGAAGAGGGAATGGGGAGGGGCCGCTAATGGGTACGGGGTCTTTTTTTTGGAGCCATGAATGTTCTGCAATTAGGTGGTAGTGGTGGTTGCACAGCATCATGAATATACGAGAAACCACTGAACTGAGCACCTTCAAATTGTTAAAATGGCTGGGCACGGTGGCTCATGCCTATAATCCTAACACTTTGGGAGGCTGAGGCAGGCGGATCAATAGAGGTCAGGGGTTTGAGACCAGTCTGGCCAACATGGTGAAACCTTGTCGCTACTAAAAAACAAAAAACAAACAAAAAAAACCCAAAAACTAGCCAGGTGTGGTGGCGCACACCTGTAATCCCAGCTACTCAGGAGGCTGAGACAAGAGAATTGCTCGAACTCGGGAGGAAGAGGTTGCAGTGAGCCAAGATTGCACCACTGCACTCCAGCCTGGGTGACAGAGAAAGACTCTGTCTCAGAAAAAAAAAAAAAAAAAAAAGCCTAGCTGGGAGTGGTGGCTCACACTTGTAATCCCAACACTTTGGCAGGCTGAGGCAGGAAGATTGCTTGAGCTCAGGAGTTCAAGACTAGCCTGGGCAACATAGCAAAACCCTGTCTCTACAAAAAAAAAAAAATACAAAAATTAGCCAGGCGTGGTGGTGCACGCCTGTAATCACAGCTACTTGGGGGGCTGAGGTGGGAGGATTGCTTGAGCCCAGGAGTCGGAGGTTGCAGTGAGCCAAGACTGTGCCACCACACTCCAACCTGGACAACAGGGCAAGACCGTCTCCAAAAAAATAAAAAGTAAAAAAAAAAGTCTACCTACAAAATAAAGTTCCTCCGCGCCCCAGTCACTGTCGAGGCCAAGTTTCCAGTGTGGAGGGGGCAGCCTGGAGTCAGATAGCCCCACCCTGGCCCCTTGACCCTGGCAGGGCACCACCCCTCGACATCCACTGCAGGGACAGTGTCACCTGCACCCACACATGTTGGCCACGCTGGCCTCCCTCTCCGTCCTCAAAGTGCCCAGTCCCTCCCTCTTCAGGGTGGCTTGTAACCTGTCTCCCCCAAGCTGATGCCGACTGCCTGTCCTTGTCCTAAAGAAACTGCTGGCAGCAGGCCGGGCGCGGTGGCTCACGCCTGTAATCCCAGCACTTTGGGAGGTGGAGGCGGGCAGATCATGAGGTTAGGAGTTTGAGACCATCCTTGCCAACATGGTGAAACCCCGTCTCTACTAAAATACAAAAAAATCAGCCGGGTGCGGTGGTGCACGCCTGTAATCCAGCTACTCGGGAGGCTGAGGCAAGGGAATCGCTTGAACCCGGGAGGCAGAGTTTGCAGTGAGCTGAGATCGCGCTATTGCACTCCAGCCTGGCAATAGAGCAAGACTCCCATCTCAAAAAAAAAAAGAAACTGCTGGCAGCATTCGCGACTGGCCACTCCCTCCTCCATCAGAGTTCTCAGCATTCTGAGTCACGGCCTGATCCTGATTTTCCTCCCACACCCCATCACGCCTTCCATCCCCCCTGCCAGCAGAGTGTTAACACACTGGGCTGCACTGGGACCACTCAAGGGCCCAGCTTTTGTGGATTCCCGGTTAACATCTGCCCTCAAGGGCTTCACTGCTTAACTGCTATGACTGCCATCGATCCCCATGCTGTCAGATACAATAGCCCCCAGCCACGTGTGGCGACTGAGCACTGGGACTGCTGCGAATCCAAACTGAGAGACACCGAAACGCTGCATTCCAAAGACTTAGCACCAAACATGGATGTCAAATCAAATAGCTCATGAATAATTTTTATGCTGATTCAGTGTCAAAGTGATAACATTTTGGGTGGATCAGGTTAAACTGAACTATTACACGCTAGAAAAGAGAAAAACACCTATGTGGCTTGCATTTTATATATATTTTTATATATATGCTTTTTAAATTTTCAGACAGGGTCTCACTGTCACCCAGGCACGATCACAGCTCACTGCAGCCCAGGCCTCCTCACTGTACCCTGGGCCTCTTGAGCCCAAGCAATCCTCCCATCTCAGTCACTCAAGTAGCTGGGATTACAGGCACACATTTTTGTATTTTGCTTTTTTTTTTTTTTTCTATTGAGATGGAGTCTCGCTCTGTCACCCAGGCTGGAGTGCAGTGGTGCAATCTTGGCTTACTGCAACCTCTGCCCGCTGGGTTTAAGTGATTCTCCTGACTCAGCCTCCTGAGTAGCTGGAACTACAGGTGTGCACCACTGCACCCTGCTAATTTTTTTTTGAGATGGAGTCTCACTCTGTCACCCAGGCTGGAGTGCAGTGGCGTGATCTCCACTCACAGAAAGCTCCGCCTCCTGGGTTCAAGCAATTCTCCTGCCTAAGCCTCCTGAGTAGCTGGGATTACAGGTGCTCACCACCACACTTAATTTTTGTATTTTTAATAGAGACGGGGTTTCACCATGTTGGACAAGCTGTTCTCGAACTCCTGACCTCAAATGATCTGCCCGCCTCAGCCTCCCCAGTTGCTGGGATTACAGGTATGAGCCATCGTGCCCCGCCTGTATTTTGCATTATATTTTTATTGGACGGTGCTGATCTCTCTCAAATATCTCTCCCTCCCGCTCTGACTCCCTGCAATGCAGCTTCTTCCGCAGAGTCCTACTCAGATGTCTAATACACATCTCAAATTCAGCATGACCAAACCACACTCGGGTTCTGCCCTCTCTGACCCATTTTCCTGTAGCCTTCGTCACACTGCTGCAAGGTCTGACACCATTCACTCACCTGCTAAATGTCCCCACCTCATCCTAGCACAGCACATATAATCCATCGACTCTACTCCCGAAACATGCCCTTCTCATAACCACATGACCGCCACAGCCCTGGTCCAAGCCACCACAAGCTCTGACCTGGACCTGGTGATGGATGCCTGGCTGGTCTTGTTGCCCCACAGTCACCCCTTACAGTCTGTACTTCTGCTTATGATTTCCTGGGCTATTTGAATCTGGGGATCATCCTCTTTCATTCGTTCTGGAATAGTTTCAACCATTATCTCTCTTCGAACACTGCCTCTGTCACAATTTCTCCCTACAACTCTAAACGGCATTCTGTTAGGTGTTCTCTGTCTTCCATGAGTCTCAGTCTCTTTCCTAAAATCCCCATTGCTTTGTTTCTTTGGGATGCATTTTGATGTCTTTCTTCAGTTCTACTGCCTGGTCACTAATTCTGGCTTTGGCTGTGTCTACTCTGCTAACTAAAGTGGACACTTAATTTTTATTTTTTTAAATATTTGTTTGTTTGTTTGTTTTTTGTTTTTTTTTTTTTGTTTTTTTGAGACGGAGTCTCGCTCTGCTGCCCAGGCTGGAGTGCAGTGGCCGGATCTCAGCTCACTGCAAGCTCCGCCTCCCGGGTTCACGCCATTCTCCGGCCTCAGCCTCCCGAGTAGCTGGGACTGCAGACGCCCGCCACCTCGCCCGGCTAGTTTTTTGTATTTCTTAATAGAGACGGGGTTTCACCATGTTAGCCAGGATGGTCTCGATCTCCTGACCTCGTGATCCGCCCGTCTCGGCCTCCCAAAGTGCTGGGATTACAGGCTTGAGCCACCGCGCCCGGCCTGTTTGTTTGTTTTTTTAGACAGGGTCTTGCTCTGTCGCCCAGGTTAGAGTGCAGTGATGGGATCATAGCTCACTGCAGCCTCATCCTCCCAGGCTCAAGCAATCCTCCTGCCTCAGCCTCCCGGATGGACTACCCAGGCACACGGCACCCCACCTGGCTAATATTTTAGGTTTTGTGGCAATAGGGTCTCACTATGTTGCTGATCTTGAACTTCTGGCCTCAAGTGATCGTCCCGCCTCTGCCTCCCAAAGTGCCTGGATTATAGGTGTGAGCCACTACTGTGCCTGGCAATTTTTGACTATTTCAATTATATTTTCTTTTTTTTTTTCGAGACGAGTCTCACTTGTCGCTCAGGCCTGAGCCGCAGTGGCCAGATCTCAGCTCACTGCAAGCTCCCGGCCTCGGTTCACGCCATTCTCCTGCCTCAGCCTCCCCAGTAGCTGGGACTACAGGCGCCCGCCACCTCGCCCGGCTAGTTTTTTGTATTTTTTAGTAGAGACGGGGTTTCACCGTGTTAGCCAAATAGTCTCGATCTCCTGACCTCGTGATCCGCCCGTCTCGGCCTCCCAAAGTGCTGGGATTACAGGCTTGAGCCACCGCGCCCGGCCTCAATTATATTTTCAAATCTGCTTAAACTTTACTCATATTTTAAAATGCTTCTGTTATTTATTGAAACATATGAAATATACTTATTTTACATGCTGTATAATTCCAATTCCAAAGTTATTTTCTGTTTTCTTTTTCTTTTCTTTTTTTTTTTTTTGAGACAGAGTCTTGCTCTGTCACCCAGGCTGCAGTGCAGTGGCACGATCTCGGCTCATTGCAACCTCCGCCTCCCAAGTTCAAGTGATTCTCCTGCCTCAGTCCCCCAAGTAGCTGGGATTACAGGCGTGCGCCACCACACCTGGCTAATTTTTGTGTTTTTACTAGAGATGTGGTTTCACCATGTTGGCCAGGCTAATCTCGAACTCCTGACTTCAGGCGATCTGCTCACCTTGGCCTCCCAAAGTGCTGTGATTACAGGTGTGAGCCACCACACCCAGCCTTCTGTTTTATTTCTGCTGTCTGCTGATTCTCTCTCATGGTGTCTTGTGTGTGTTTAGAGATTTTTGGCTCTGAGCTACTCATGTCACTTGGAGCTTTATCTGTGGATATCACTGAAGCTTGTGGTGAAAATGGGTTTCCTCAGAAAAGTATCATGTTTGCTTCTGTGAAGCACTAGGAAACCTCCAGTTTCCATCACTTTAAACTAAAGGTTGACTTAGGGCTTTTTGGACTACCCAGATAGGGTAAAGTCAGGCTGAAAACCAGTCTGAGGGCTGTTCCATGCCAAAATTTCAGACAGGTAATTTTCCTTAGAGTCCCCAAGGGGGTTTATTTCTAGGTCACTCTCACTTTGAAGTATAGCCTTCGAGAACTTCTCGGACAAGCTTTGTCTTCTGTTCCCAGAGGCTGCAGGGCCCCAAAACCGATACTCGGGTTCACCCAGGTCAGCAAATGCCTTCTAAGCAAACGCTGGCTCCAGCACACAGCTCATCTGCTTGGGTGCTTGGTTCCTCTTTGCTTGTGGCCTGTGTGCTCCTCATTTTCTGGCTACCTCATGAATCCATTAAATAATATTGTCTTTCCTCTCTTATCCAATATTGACAGTTAGGTTTCAGGGAAAACATGAGTTGGGTGCCTAGTTGACCATACTGCCAGAAATAGAAGTCCCACCTGCGTGCACACCAAGCTGGAGTACACTGGCGCCATCACAACCCACAGCCTCCACCTCCCGAGCTCAGGCGATCCTCCCACCTCAGCCTCCCGAGTAGCTGGGACTATAGGTGCATGCCACCATGCCCTGGCAATTTTTGGAATTTTTAGTAGAGATTGGGATTTTGTCATGTTGCCCAGGCTGGTCTTGAACTCCTAGACTCAAGCAATCTACCTGCCTCAGCCTCCCCAAATGCACGGATGACGTAAGCAATCACACCTGGCAAATTCTACACTTCATCCTGCGATTCTTCCATCACCATTTGTCTCCTGCTCCAGACCATGAACACGGGAGGGCAATGACCATGTCCGCCTCTGGTCAGGACAACATCCCCAGCAATCAGCAGAGTGCCTGGCACATAGTATGTGCTCAGCAAATGTTTGGTGAATGAATGGAGATGAGGAAGTTCTGGAGGGCCGTCACCCATGGCGTACAGTTATCCCTCTTATCACAGGTGTTACAGTTCTGCAGTTCAGAGGCACCCCACTGGCTTTGTGGGGAAGCAGCCTCACACCGTCAAGTCAGCTTTGTATCACAGGAAGACACAAGTATGGGGCTGCCGCCGGAACCACTGGGTCCCCAGCCCAGCGTTAGCCCACATGCCGGCTGGGAGGCTTTGGGCAGGAGACACAGCCTCTCCGAGCCTCGCCCTTGGTTGAGACTCATCACCCCTAAGCTCCCCACTGCCAACGGGTCCCCACTGCCTTACCCGGCCACCAGGATGCGAGGGATGTCAGCGGCAAAGGCCTCACCCATCTCCCGGCTGCCCACGTTGGCGATGCAGTGCAGGGCCAGGCACATGAAGGTGGGGTTGCGGCTGGCCAGGTCATTCTTGATGGCGTTGTTGATGAGGCGGATCAGCTCCGAGTTCGAGTTCACCAGCACAGAAATGAACAGGTAACCCTGAGGGGAGGGAGGTCGTGGATGGCTAGGAGCCTTGTGACTGAGTGGCCCCAGACCCAACCCTCAGACCCAGGAGTCCAGGCCCCCAGGCCCCTCCTCCCTCAGATCCACAAAGTCCAGGCCCCAGATTCAACCCTCAGACCCAGGAGTCCAGGCCCCCAGGTCCCTCCTCCCTCAGATCCACAAAGTCCAGGCCCCAGACCCAACCCTCAGACCCAGAAGTCCAGGCCCCCAGGCCCCTCCTCCCTCAGATCCACAAAGTCCAGGCCCCAGATTCAACCCTCAGACCCAGGAGTCCAGGCCCCCAGCCCCTCTTCCTTCAGATCCACAAGTCTAGGCCCCCAGCCCCTCCTCCCTCAGACTCAGGAGTCCAGACCTCCAGCCCCCTCCTCCCTCAGACCCAGGAGTCTAGACCTCCAGCCCCTCCTCCCTAAGCACCCAGAGTCCAGACTCCAGCCCTCCTCCCTCAGACCCAGGAGTCCAGGCCCAGCCCTTCCTCCCTCAGACCCAGGAGTCCAGACCTCCAGCCCCCTCCTCCCTCAGACCCAGGAGTCCAGGCCCAGCCCGTCCTCCCTCAGACCCAGGAGTCCAGGCCCCCAGCCCCTCCTCCCTCAGACCCAGGAGTCCAGGCCCCCAGCCCCTCCTCCCTTAGACCCAGGAGTCCGGGCCCCCAGCCCCTCCTCCCTCAGACCCAGGAGTCCAGGCCCTGGCACCCCCCTCTCCAGACTCACTATTTGCTTCTCTGTGTATTTATTGGAACTCAACAGGTTCACAGCCTCCATGTGCCCAAAGTCAATGTCATGGCCAAGCAGGAAGATGAAAAGCAGTTTACATACGTATTTTTTCTTACTGTAGCCATCCAAGGCTTTGTCTCCTAGGGTAAAGGAAGGAGGAAGGGGGAGCCAGAAATGAGGAAATGTCACAGGATAGGTCACAGGAGCCCCAGCTCCCAGCCCTGAGCCAGAAGTTGGGCCCCCAGCCTACCTTTGAACTTGGAGCGGATGTTGGCCAGTTCCTTGTTAATTCTCTTAATCTCCGCCTCTTTGCTCTTACCTGGGAGAGGAGGAAGAGGGTGGGCGGTGAGGGGTCTGGGGAGTCAGCCAGCTGCCTTCTCTTTCCCAGGCGCGGCCCCACCCAGCAGGAAGGGCAGATCTTCTCTGCCCCCAGGCACTGGGGCTCAGGACAGGCCAGGACCCCTTCTCTGGCTAGGAGCTTCAAAGAGGGAAGAACCACGGCTTGCTGAGCCCCACAGCACAGAGCACACACCCTTGGGCTGTCCCTGACTCCCTCTCTCCTTCCTCCTCCCACTGTGGCCCCTGATCTATGGGGCTCCTCAGGGCCCTGGACATGCTCCCTGAGAGCTCCTATCCCCACTCCCCATACGCAACGGACATGTGATGAATGAATGAATGAATGAAGAGCTCGGCTGGCCCCAGGGTGCTCACCCCTACCACTGAGCTCACTGCCTCCTCTCCCAGTTCTCAATCCCATGAAGGTCCCGCTGTCCACGTAGTCACCAGGTCAGACCCTTGGATGCTGTTCTCACCCCCTTTGTCCCCACAGCCATGGATTCGTCCTCTCTCACATGGCCTGTCCCCACTGCCTCCTGTCCCCTGGCTGCCAACCTCTCCCCAATTTGTCTGGGACATTCCTACACCTCTGACAGGACCTGCTAATGGAATAAGTACAGAAAGCCTTCCCTGATCCTACAGGCCAGGTCTCTGCTTCCTCCATGTTCCTCAATGCCCTACAGCACCTGCTTTGGAGCACAATCTGACTAGATGCTCTCGGCCACCCTCTCTGCTTCTCCTGTCCCTGTTCCACTCACCCCAGACTTCATTCCTTCCTTGACAGATTCCACTGCTCACTCTGCTCCTCCAAACAGAACCTGGACATCCTCACGCCAATTGGGCTACTGCCTCATCCTTTTTATTTATTTATTTTTGAGACAGGGTCTTAGTCTGTCGCTCAGGCGCAGTGCAGTGGTGCAATCATAGCTCACTGTAACCTCAAACTCCTGGGATCCAGCGATCCTCCACCCTCAGCCTCCCAAAATGCTGGGATTACAGGTATAAGCCACTGTGCCTGGCTGCCTCCTCCTCTTAACTTGACCTTCAGAACATGTCCTGAGCATCTCCAAGGTGACCACTTCATCCAGACCCCATGCTCGCTCGCTGGGCTCAGTGAAGCAGCCTCCCCTCTGGGATGTGTTTCCATATCCTGGGCTCCTCCCTTGTGTTTCCATATCCTGGGCTCCAGGATGCCAGCTGGGGGTGCTCCACCCCATGGCCCACCAAGCCCTCTGCCCCTGTCACAGCCACCCTGCCAGTGTCGCCCCTCAGACCCCTAAGGTCCGTCCAGCCCCCTGGCCTCCATTCTGCTCTGGAAACATGCATGTCCTCCTGCCTCAAGGACCTTCACACAAGCTGTGCCCTCTTGCCGGGGCCACCCCTCCCGTCATCTTCCCGTCATTTGGGTCTTGGCTCCTGCCACCTCTGAAAGGCCATTCTGTTTCACTTCCTTAAAGTCAATTCTTTATTATTCTGCTTAAAGAGTTATTTTTCAAAAAGTCCTCTCTGGTACATTTCACCATGTCGCAATTTTATTTCTCTCCACTGTCGAACTTCCTCCAACTTCAGACTATAAGCATCAGGAGGGAGCTCCTAGAACAGTGCCCTGCATACAGCAGGTGCTCTATAAATGTCTAGTTATCTAAGGGGCAGAGATCTGCTCTGACCCACATTCTTCAGGGCGTAGTCTCCAGCAGGGTGAGGTGTGCATTCAATGAATGAATCAATGGCTGAGAAAGCAAGTATATGTGCCATCCCTCTCTCTAGAAATCCTGTCTTGTCCCTGCTCCCAACTTCTATGGAAGCTCCCATAAGCCTCACTTCAGATGTCACCTCCTCCAGGAAGCCCCTCTGATTAGCACCTCCTCATCAGTGCTAAGGGGACCCTAGTGCTGTACCATCCAATATAGCAGTTGTCAGCTAGTGGCTCCTGAGACCCTGAAATGTGGCCGTTCCAAACCGAGAGGTGCTGTCAACAGCAAACATACACGGGATTTAGAAGACAGTGTGGAGAAAAAATATAAAATAGTTCAGTAAAAATTACAGGGGCTAGGCGCAGTGGCTCATGCCTATAATCCCAGCACTTTGGGAGGCCAAGGCAGGAGGATGGCTTGAGCCCAGGAGTTGCAGACCAGCCTGGACAACATGGTAAGAACCTGTGTGTCAACAGAATAAAATAATATAAATTATAAAACATTGATCACATGCTGAAATAATAATTTGGGTATACTGGGTTATATAGACACAGTATTAAAATTAATTTTGCCTGTTTCTCTCTTTTTTTTTTTTTTTTTTTTTTGGTAGCCCAGGCTGGAGTGCAGTGGCGTGATCGGCTCACTGCAACCTCTGCCTCCTGGGTTCAGTGCTTTTCGTGCTTCAGCCTACGAAGTCACTGGGACTAGAGATGCATAACACCACATTCAAATAATTTTTTTTTTTTTGAGATGGAGTCTCACTCTGTCGCCCAGACTGGAGTGCAGTGGCGCGATCTCGGCTCACTGCAACCTCCGCCTCCCAGGTTCAAGCAATTCTTCTGCCTCAGCCTCCCCAGTTGCTGGGACTACAGCCGCCCGCCACCATCCTGGCTAATTTTTTGTATTTTTAGTAGAGACGAGGTTTCACCATGTTAGCCAGGATGGTCTCGATCTCCTGACCTTGTGATCCACCCACCTCAGCCTCCCAAAGTGCTGGGATTACAGGCATGAGCCACTGCGCCTGGCCCTAATTTTTTTTTTTTGTAGAGATGAGGTCTTACTATGTTGCCCAGGCTGATCTTGAACTCCTAACTTCAAGTGATCCACCTGCCTCAGCCTCCCAAAGTGCTGCGATTACAGGTATGAGCCACCATGCCCGGCCTACATACATATGGTTTTGTCATAAATATGTATATATACATACGCATACCTTATGGTATATATAAAATATATATATATTTAAAGAATATATGTGTTATTTAAATATATATGTATTACTTAATTTAAATAATACGTATTATTTCATTACAGTCCTGCCCCGCATATCAACATTTCGGTCATCAACAAATCGCACACACTGCAGTGGTTCCATACGATTCTAATACCTTATTTCCACTGTACCTTTTCTATGTTTAGATGCTCAAATACTTACTGTGTCACGGTTGCCTACAGGACAGTACCAAGCTGTGCAGGTTTTTTTGTTTTATTCTGAGACGGAGTTTCACTCTTGTCACCCAGGCTGGAGAGCAATCGCGTGATCTCAGCTCACGACAACCTCCGCCTCCTGGGTTCAAGTGATTATCCTGCCTCAACCTCCCAAGTAGCTGGGATTACATGCATGCGCCACCACACCCAGCTAATTAGTGTATTTTTAGTAGAGACGAGGTTTCACCACGTTGGCTAGGCTGGTCTCAAACTCCTGACCTCAAGTGATCTGCCCGCCTCAGCCTCCCAAAGTGCTGGAATTACAGGCGTGAGCCACTGCGCCTGGGCACTGTGCAGGTCTATAGCCCAGCAGCAACAAGCTGTGTCAGACAGCCTCCGTGAGTGGTAGGCTATACCATCTCCATTTGTGTAAGCACACTCCAGGATGTTCACACCATGACAAAACCACCTAACGATGCATTTCTCAGAACATATCCCCATCATTAAGCAATACACGAGTGTATTCATTCAATTGTACTTAAAATGATTTAAATACATAAACAAATATGTGCATGTATATGTATTCTTTAACTATTCTTTAAATTTAAAGAAATATATATCATATACACTTACATATTTATATTTATGCATTTCTTTAGTATTCATTTAAAGAAATACGTATTATTATATGTATAATATATAGATTTCTCTCTTTTTTTTGAGACGGGGTCTCACTCTTTCACTCAGGTTGGAATGCAATGGTGTGATCTCAGCTCACTGCAGTCTTGGCCCCTCGGGCTCAAGTGATCCTCCCATCTCAGCCTCCCAGGTAGCTGGGACTATGAGGTGCGCCACCACACTCAGCTAATTTTTTTTCTATTTTTTGTAGAGATAGGGTTTTGCCATGTTGCCCAGGGTGGTCTCAGCTCCTCCGCCCACCTCAGCCTCCCAAAGCGCTGGGATTATAGGTGTGGGTCACCGCTCCCTGCCAGGAAATTTCTTTTTTTTTTTTTTGAGACAGAGTCTCACTCTGTCGTCCAGGCTGGAGTACAGTGGCGTGATCTCAGCTCACTGCAACCTCTACCTCCCACGTTCATGCCATTCTCCTGCCTCAGCCTCCTAAGTGGCTGGGACTACAGGCTACCACCACGCCCTCGCTAATTTTTGTATATTTCAGTACACGGGCTCAGCCCCATGTTAGCCGGGATGGTCTTGATCTCCAGACTCATAATCCGCCTCAGCTGCCTCCCAAAGTGCTGGGATTACAGGCGTGAGCCACTGCACCTGGCTGGAAATCTCTTTTTAAAGTATTATTTAAGTTGTATTTAAAATGTATTTACGGCCGGGCGCGGTGGCTCACGCTTGTAATCCCAGCACTTGGGAGGCCGAGGCGGGCGGATCACAAGGTCAGAGATCGAGACCACAGTGAAACCCTGCCTCTACTAAAAATACAAAAATTAGGCCGGGCGCCGGGTGGTGGGCGCCTGCAACCTCTCAGCCACTCAGGAGGCTGGCAGAGAACGGGCGAACCCGGAGGGCGGAGCTTGCAGTGAGCCGATCGCTACCACTGCACTCCAGCCTGGCGAGCTGACCCGCCCCAAAAAAAAAAAAAAAAGTATTTACATATATACAAATATGCATATATATATATTTTTTCTTTATATAGGATTTTTACTTTTTTTCTTGAGACAGAGTCTCCCTCTGTCGCCCAAGCTGGAGTGCAATGTCTCCATCTCGGCTCACTGAAACCTCCACCTCCCAGGTACAAGCAATTCTCCTGCCTCAGCCTCCCGAGTAGCTGGGATTACAGGCGCCCACCACCACACCCAGCTATTTTTTTTTTTTTTTTTCGTATTTTAATAGAGACAGGGTTTCACCATGTTGACCAGGCTGGTTTCGAACTTCTGACCTCAAGTGATCCACCCACCTCAGCCTCCCAAAGTAAAGTGCTAGGATTACAGGCATGAGCCACTGTGCTTGGCCTTTAAATAGGCTTTAAATGGTCCACATCTATTTGATGCTATCTTCTGCATAACTGGTATAATTTGCTATTTAAAAAAAAAAAAAGAATTCAGAAAGAAAAGCAAAGCTCTTGGTCTTCAAAAGAGGAGCAGCTGTGGCCCTAAAGGGAGGGCTCTGGCAGAGGCCCAGCTCTGAAAAGATCTAAAGGCCCGTGATGGCCAGGGAGCCCAGGGACACGGTATGGGTGCTACTGGGGTGGCGCCTGGGGAAAGGGCCGAGGCAGCTCTGGCAGACCAGGATCATGGAAAGGACAACCCGGCACTCAGGGCCAGCAACAGGGGGAATGAGCTCACTGTCACAGGAGGCAAGCAAGCCTGAGAGGGAGTTTTAAAGGGATTCTCTCCTTCACAATGGGATTTCTGGGGCCAGGCTTAAGGATGAGTCACATCTACCCTGCTCTCGAGGCATCCCTGGATTGGGGTGGTGGCAGACAGGGACAGTGGCAAGTATTCTGAAAGAGGCACACGCATTTCAGGGCTGAGAGGCTAGAATGAGAACGGTAGGGAAGGCTTCTCTGTACACAGCTGCTGGGATCTGAGGATCAAAAGATGAGGCTGAAATGGACCAGGCGGAAACTGGGAGGCGCGCTCCAGGCAGGAGGACCAGCAGGTGCAATGGCCTGGAGGTAGGACAGCATGAGGCAAGGCAGGCGGTCAGAAAGCTTGAGAGCTCACGGTGATGAAAGGCAGAGTCTGAGGAATGCGGAGGGTGGGGGGAGGGGGGGCTGGAGACCAGCACAGCAGGTGGGGCCAGACCATGCAACCTCTCCTGAGTTTCCTGAGGTGCTGGGGGGCCACGGGAGGTGCTGGCCATGCTCCGTGTCCAGTAGCTGTTGCCGTGAGGGGTGTCTGGGTGCAAAGGCGGCCAACATCTTGCTCCAGGCAGAGTAAGGCAGAGTCAAGGGAAGTGCCGACGGTACCAGGGAGCTGCCTTACCTTGGGGCTTCTGGTTAGGGGAGATAACGCGTTCCCTAAACATGTAAGCCCCAGATCAGGGTGGGTCTGTTACTACCACCAAAGGCATCCTGTCAAACCGGGGCCCTGCCCTGGAGGGACTAATGTGCATTTACGAAGGTAACACAGGCCTTACCCAGCATCTCACCACAAAGGCCTTCAGAGCCTTCTAGATCAAGGACATTTTCTCTACTGAGACGAGACCTGATGTGCTTCTTGTACAAGCCCCAACAGCCCTGAATCCTCAGAAAGCCTTCTGGAGGCTGGGTGCAATGCCTCCTGCCTATAATCCCAGCACTTTGAGAGGCTGAGGCAGGCAGATTGCTTGAGCCCAGGAATCTGAGACCCGTCTGGGTAACACAGCAAGACCCCATCTCGGCCAGGCACGGTGGCTCACACCTGTAATCCCAGCACTTTGGGAGGCCAAGGCAGGTGGATCACTTGAGGTCAGGAGTTTGAAACCAGCCTAGCCAACATGGCAAAATCCCATATCTACTAAAAATACAAAAATTAGCCAGGCGTGGTGGTACACGCCTGTAGTCCCAGCTACTAGGGAGAAGGAGGCAGGAGAATCGCTTGAACCTGCGAGGTAGAGGTTGCAGTGAGCTGAGATCCTGACACTGCACTCAGCCTGGGCCATAGAGCAAGACTCCATCTCACAAAACACTGATAACACATTGAAATAATATTTTGGATATACTAGGGTAAAGAAAAGATATTAAAATGAATTTCACTGGTTGGTTTGCTTTTTAAAAAAAATATGGAGACAGGGTCTTGCTCTATTGTCCAGGCTGGAGTGCAGTGGTGTGATCTTGCCTCATTGCAGCCTCGACCTCCTGGGCTCAAGCGATCCTCCCACCTCAGCCTCCCAAGAAGCTAGGAACACAGCTGCATGCCACCATGCTTGGCTAATTTTAAAAGATTTTTTTTTGCCAGGGGAGACAGGATCTTGTTGTCCAGGCTGTTCTCAAACTCCGGGGCTCAACTGACCTGCCCACCTCGCCCCCACAAAGTGCTGGGATTACAGGCGTGAGCCACCGCGCCCGGCCCCCGTTTTGCTTTTGTAATGTGGCAAGAAAATTTCAACATATGCCGGGTGTGGACAGAGCAAGACTCTGTCTCAAAAAAAGAAAAAAAAGAAAGAAAATTTCAACATATATATGGCTTGCATTTCGGTGCTGGGTTACACCACTCATATTCTCAAGGTCATCACTATTCCCGAGTGATGAAAATATATTTTCCGTAAATAACAAAATCAAACCCTCTCATTCTCCTGCTTAGTCCTCCTGCTCAGCCGGGCGAACTATTCGGGCCACCAAGACCCCGCCTGAGTTGCCCCCTTACATAGTAAGGGTTTGCATGTTCATTTCCTCCTGGATCGGAACACCAGTGCCATGAGGCCAGGGATGTACGGCTGCTTCAGTCCCCACAGTGTTCCCAGGGCCCCGGGCAGCCTGACACAAGGGAGGTGTTGAATGTGGATTTGTGTACCGAAGCCATCAATCACACAATACCCAGCTGGAAACGGGTGGGGCTGGGGCTCAGGCCTGCATCTGTCCCGTTCTTAAGGGACACCAAATTGAAATCTGTTTGACTTTCTGTGCTCTCCACAGAAGCCAGAGGGATCATGTGAAAACTTGAGTCAGACCCTAGCACTTTTTCTCCTCCAAACCCTTCCATGGCTCCCAGCAGGCTCAAAGTAAAAGTAAAGTCCTCACTGCAGCCCACAAGGGCCTGCACCATCTACCCTGTTCCCTCTCTGGCTGGATCTCGCCAAGGCAGGAGCCGCCCTCTCCTCCTCCTTTTCTAAGTCCCTGCTGCACTCCAAGCACAATCCTGCCTCAGGGCCTTTGCACAGGCAGCTCTCTCCTCCAGAGGCATGCAAGCACCGTCCCCCACTTAATTAGATTCTCTGCTTCAACGCCACCTTTCCAGCGACACTCTCTGACCAGCCTACATAAGAGCATCATCCTTAACATCCCCAAGCCCTTTCCCTGCCTCATTTTGTACCAACACCTACTCCCACCTGTCTGGCCCCCGAAATATTCACCTGTGTAGTGGCCCATCTCCTCTCTAGAATGTAAGCGCCCCAGGGCAGGGACTTGTGCCTACTGCTGTAGCCCCATCACCTAGAACAGTGCCTGGCACCCAGCTGGAACTCAAGAAAGACTGATTCCATCATTCATTCATTCATTCATTCATTCATTCATTCATTCAACTGGCAATCATCCCCTGAGGCCTCCCATGGGCTAGAACCTACAGAGGACAAAGCAGGGAACCCAGGGAGGAGTCAGACCCAGGGCCTGGGCTCGATGTCACCACTGCAGTAGATCACCATTTGGAGTGGGATGTGCTCTGGTGGAAGAGCTCAGGGCAGTGAGCAGCCAGCACCCCACTCCCATTGGCTCACTTGCCCAACTCTCCTAAGACTCCCTCCAACCAGACTCTGCCTAGATAGGAGGCAGCACCAGCCCTTGCTCCCTGTCAGATAAGACTTCTGCTGTATTCCTGCTGCAGACAGGAGGACAGAACACACCCTCAGGCTGGGCCCAGCCTCAACCTCTCTCCCTCCTTATCTGCAGAATTTACCCTCCCTGCCCTCCTTAGAGCCTGCCTTTCACCTTCTAGACCCTTCCCCCTAGCCCCACTGTGCCCTTCAGATCCTCCTGCAGGCTGGCTCCACTCTTTCCTCTGCTCCTTTCTGAGCCTGGCCTCTCCTCACCTTCTCCTCCACATCCCTCCCCACTTCTCTTCCCTGCTTGACACCTTCGCCAGCGCTCTCAGGACAAACACGGACCTAGCCTCTGCCCACTCCCCAGCGTCAGATCCCATCCCTCTCTGCACCAGCCATGCTGCCCTTTTCTCAGTGTCTCGCTGGGGCATCAGGGCCTTTTTTTGTTTCCAGAAAGAATTCTTGAAAATAGAGAAGGGGACCAGGCGCAGTGGCTCACTCCTGTAATCTCAGTACTTTGGGAGGCCGAGGTACGCAGATCACTTGAGCCCAGGCGTTTGAGACCAGCCTGGGCAACATAGTAAAAATCCATCTCTGTGAACCCGGGAGGCGGAGCTTGCAGTGAGCTGAGATCGCACCACTGCACTCCAGCCTAGGCAACAGAGCGAGACTCTGTCTCAAAAAAAAAAAACAACTCTACAAAAAATACAAAAAAATAGCTGGGCGTGATGGCATGTGTCTGTAGTCCCAGCTACTTGGGAGGCTGAGGTGGGAGGATAGTTTGAACCCAGGAGGCGGAGGTTGCAGCGAGCTGAGATCGCGCCACTGTACTCCAGCCTGGGTGACAGAGCGAGACTCTGTCTCAAAACAAAACAAAAAAAGAGACAGGGTCTTGCTGTGTTGCCAAGGCTGGTCTCAAACTTCTGGCCTCAAGCAATCCTTCTGCCTCCACCTCCTGAGTAGCTGGGACTAGAGATGCCCACCATGGCGCCCGGAAGTTAGGACCTTTGCACATGCCCCATCTCTGCCTTCACAGCTCTTCTGCACTGCCCTAAGCCTAGGTAACTCCCCCACTTCCTGCCCACACAGCTCCAAGGGTCTCTCGTGAAGCAAAGCCAGGCCGGAGCTCGCTGACCACACAGAGCCCCCATTTTCTCAACACGATGGCCCTCTTCCGCACTGGACTTAGGACAGCTGCAAATTCTTCTCCCCTTTAAAAAAAAAAAAAAATCAAGATACGGCCGGGCGCGGTGGCTCACACCTGTAATCCCAGCACTTTGGGAGGCCGAAGCAGGCAGATCACTTGAGGTCAGGAGTTCGAGACCAGCCTGGCTAACATGGTGAAACCCCGTCTCCACTAAAAATACAAAAATTAGCCGGGCATAGTGGTGGGCGCCTATAATCCCAGCTACTCGGGAGGCTGAGGCAGGAGAATCGCTTGAACCTGGGAGGCAGAGGTTGCAGTGAGCCGAGATCGTACCACTGCATTCCAACCTGGGCGACAGAATGAGACTGTCTCGAAAAAAAAAAAAAAGAGAGACAGATACAATTCACATACCATAAAACACCCTTTTACAGTGAACAATTCAGTGTTCTTTAGTACATTCATGATGTTGTGCAACCATTACTACTATCTAATTTCAGAACATTTCTTTTCTTTTTTTTTTTTAAGAGATGAGGTTTCACTATGTGACCTGGGCTGGATTCGAACTCCTGGGTTCAAATGATCCTCCTACCTCAGCCTCCCAAGTAGTCCCAGCTATAGGCTTTTTCATGAACCCAAAAGAAGCTCTGAATTCTGCCGGGCACAGTGGCTCACATCTGTAATCCTAGCACTTTGGAAGGCTGGGGTAGTGGATCACCTGAGGTCAGGAGTTCGAGACCATCCTGATCAACATGGAAAAACCCCGTCTCTACTAAAAATACAAAAATTAGCCCGGCGTGGTGGTGCACACCTGTAATCCCAGCGACTCAGGAGGCTGAGGCAGAAGACTCGCCTGAACCTGGGAGGCAGAGGTTGCAGTGAGCCAAGATCACCCCATTGCACTCCAGCCTGGACGACAGAGTGAGACTCCGTCTCAAAAAATAAAAAAAGAACCTCTGCATTGATGAGCAGTCACTCCCCATCGCACCAGCCCCCTACTCTAGGCAACCACTAATCTCCTTTCTGTCTCCATGATTTGCCTATTCTAGATAGTCCATCTACATGGAATCATATGACACGTGGCCTCCTGTGTCTGGCTTCTTTCACTTGGTGTCATGTTTTCAAGGTCCCTCCCTGTGGCAACATGTAGCAGGACATCGTTATTTTTTATGGCCCGGTAATATTCCATTACATAGACCACATTTTGTTTATTTCTCAGTTGATGGGCATTTGGTCCGTTTCCGTTTTCCGGCTATCATGAATAATGTTGCCATGAACACCCGTGTCTGGGTATTAGCGTGAAGGACAATTGCAATTTGTATGTTGCACCTTCTCCCCCGCGGGGCTGGGAGTTTCATGGGGGGGTGGACAAGTCTGTCCTGTTCACCAGCGTCCCCAGCATTCAGCATAATTCTTAAGACATGCGAGCCGTTCAACATACGCTTGCTAAGAAAAGGCCTCTGATTCTCTAGTCCTCATTCCTGCAGCTAAATTCCTTCCAGTGCCCCAAGCCTGCATCT
Source organism: Papio anubis (assembly GCF_008728515.1). Lineage (NCBI taxonomy): Eukaryota > Metazoa > Chordata > Mammalia > Primates > Cercopithecidae > Papio > Papio anubis. The sequence continues at coordinate 4,724,566 of NC_044995.1, read as the reverse complement.
CCCCTCTGTCCTCTGGCTCCTCTCTGGGGTCCTGCAGTGACGGGACGATCTCTTTCCTTCCCCAACCCCCATCATCAGATCCCTTTGCAAATCCTGACAGTTTTCCCTTCAAATTGTATCCCAGGCCGGGCACGGTGGCTCACGCCTGTAATCCCAGCACTTTGGAAGGCCAAGGCGGGTAGATCACTTGAGGTCAGGAATTCGAGACCAGCCTGGCCAACATGGTGAAACCCCGTGTCTACTAAAAATATAAAAATTAGCCAGGCGTGGTGATGAGTGCCTGTAATCCCAGCTACTGGGGAGGCTGAGGCAGGAGAATTGCTTGAACCTGGGAGGCGGAGGTTGCAGTGAGCTATGATCATGCCACTGCACTCCAACCTGGACAACAGAGACTGTCTCAGAAAAAAAAAAAAAAAAACGTATCACCAACCCACTTCTCACCAGTCCCTTCTCACCCCGTTAAGCCAGCACTATCTCTCACCCAGAGGCCTGTAACATCCTCCTAATTTGGTTCCCTGCTTCCACGGCTACCTCTAGAATCTGTTCTCACAGCAGCCAGAGGAATTATTTTAAAACATCAATCGGTCACGTCCCTCCTCTGCTCAAAATATTCTCACGCAGACAAAGGCCAAAGTGCTCACCATGGCCCAGAAAGCCTTTCCCGATCCTGTTCCCACCCCTCTCCACTCCCGCCCTCTCTCCCTCTCACTCCCTCAGGTCCAGCCACACTGACCTTCTCCCTCTCACTTGAACACACGTCAAGCATGCCACAACCTCAGGACCTTTGAACGCACCTCCCCGTGCCAGGACCCCTTTCCTCCAAAATCCAAAGGGCTTGCTCCACTCAGCTATGACTTCTTTCATGAGGCCTACTGAGTACCCTCTCAATCCCAGTCCCTCTCCTGCCCATTTCCTCATTTTTCTTCACAGCACCAGTCAGGTCCTGAGGTTGTATCTCAGGGTGTTCCCTGTGCGTATGTTCTGTCTTCCTCGGGGAAGGGAGCTCCCAAGAACAGGAGTTTCTTTTTCTTTTTTTTATTTTTGGAGATGGAGTTTCACTCTTGTTGCCCAGCCTGGAGTGCAATGGTGTGATCTCGGCTCACTGCAACCTCCGCCTCCCGGGTTCAAGCGATTCTCCTGTCTCAGCCTCCTGAGTAGCTGGGATTACAGGCGCCCATCACCACATCTGGCTAATTCTTGCATTTTTAGTAGAGACGGAGTTTCACCATGTTGGCCAAGTTGGTCTTGAACTCCTGACCTCAGGTGATCCGCCTGCCTCGGCCTCCCAAAGCGCTGGGATTATAGGCGTGAGCCACCGCACCCGGCAAGAACAGGAGTTTCTGTTCATTATTGTCGTCCCAGCGCCTAGAACACGGCCTGGACAACACTAGAGCGATCAAAAAGTATTTGTCAAGTGAATGAATGAATAAATGAGCCTTCAGAGGCAAGACGCTGTTATGAATGAAGTTTGCAGACAAGAAGACGTCCTGAAAGAGGTTAAATGACTCGTAGGGATTCACATCCCTGGTGGGTAACAAAGGCAGTGTATATCTGCTAACAGTGGCCCCCAGCTATTCCACAACCCCTATTGCTCCGCCCCTTGTCATAACAAGTGATCATTTCTCCTTCAACTGATACCCAACTGTTTCCACCCTCCTGTTCCCTGAGCACCTACTACATGCCACATCCTTCCATAACAGTTAAATTCTAAAACAACAACAATCACTGGGTACTTTACAGAGCTGCTGTTCAGAGCCAGCGGAGGAAAAACAATAGCCAAGTTCCATCTGGGGCCTGGAACTCGAGAAAGGCCTGACTCACAGGCATTGTCACAAGCCCCTCAGGAAGATACCATCAGCAGTCTCTCTTGACAGATGAGGAAACCGAGGGGTGAAGTCCCTCATTCAAGGTCACACAGCTAGGGAGTGGCAGTGCTCAAACGCAAACCCAAGTCTGGCTGACCCCAGAGCCCACGCGGATACAGCCTCTGAAGACTCCTGGCAGCTCCAATCTCCAACAGCCATTCCCAGGAGTTGAGAGCTGACTTGCCGCCAGGCTTCATTGTCACAACTCTTCCTGGCAGGGACCACTGTCCCCATAATACTGTGGCCAAATAGAAAAGGGCTCAGATCCCTGCCTGTCCTGCTGCCTGACCCCTGACCTCTCTATGGGATTAGACTTCCCCTATCCCCAGCTTTCCAGATCTCTACCCCTCAAGCACTTCAGAACCCAACGCCTTCCTTGAGGTCTGGGCGCTCCTTCTTCTGCCCTTCCCCCAACCCGCCACTCTAACGTCCTCTCCTTTCCAGGCCCCCGTTCCCTGTCACAGGTTCTCCCAAGACCTTACACCAGCAGCTCTTTTCCTCTGTGTTCCTTGGGTCCCTCCTTTCCCCTCAGCTGCCCCTCTAGCCCCCTCCCCACTGCCTTCCATATCTTCTAAGCAATCTCCCACCCTGAAGCCCCTCTATCCCTCACCAGGGTGTCCTTATAGTCTCCCCCTCCCATCATCTCCCCGCCCCAAACGCGTGGACTTTCACCCACTCTCAGGCCTCCTCTATACCACTGGCCAGGAGCCTCGGTGACCTATCTAACCCCTTTCCCCAGTATGACACCCCCTATCCCAGGCCCTCAAGCCCTGCTCCATTAGGCTTCCGGCATTCCACTTCCTCCAGGTCCCCTCTGGCTTCCTCCCATTCCATCGCTCCACAGGGCACCCCCACCATGCACTTCTTTCCCTTCTTCCCTACATTAGGAATCCCTCTCACCCCATCGTTTGTACGATCCCCCAGCTTTTCAGTCTTTCCCAGGGGACACCTCTATGCTCCCATCCCCGGGACCTCACTGTCCTCCTCCCCTTTCAAGCCCTCCCGGACCCCTCTAGCTACTCCGTGTCGTCACCTCAAGAGGCACTCTATGACACCCCAAGCCCCTGCGTGCCCCCCACCCTAAAGTTCCTCCCGGGGCCCATCTATGCTCTTTTTCTACGACCGTAGAGCTTTTGATCCCCCGGGTCCCTCTGTGACCCCCAAACCCCTCAGTTTCACGCTCCCCCCTCCCCCGCGTCTCCAGTGTCCCCCGGCCGCGCGCTCACAGTTCCGGATGTCGGAGATGAACACAGCGAGCCCCCGCATCCCATCGCCCTTGGACACGGCCGGCATGATGGCGGTGGTGTCGGCTCCAGGCCTGGCCGGACAGGGCACACAGCAGCGGGGGCTGGCAAGCGGGGACCGGGCGGAAAGGACCCCAGGCAGCGCCAAGGAGCCCAGCCGGCCGCGGGGAGGGCTGGCTGGCTGGCGGGCGGGCTGGCAGGCCGTGGCACCGCCCCTTGCCCCTCCCCTCCGCCCGGCGTCCGGAGCTCTGAGCCTCCCATTGGTTTGGGCTCCTGCCGCTCACACTCGCGTTTCTCCCCACTTCCTCTCTCATTGGCCGCTAAGCAAAGGCACGACGCTGCCATTGGTCCACTGTTCCGCTATTTCCGTTTGGGAATGAGAAGGGGGGAGGAGGCGTTGCCCAAAAGACGGGCGGGGTTCGATTTCGCATCATGGACCCGCCCCCTTCGCGCGGCCAGGTCAAACACTGATTGGATCTAGCGGCCCTCCAAGGAGGGAGGGAGGGTCGTGAAGGAAGGCGGGGAACGGGACTAGGAGGCGGGACTTAGGTTGACTGGGACCAATGAACGGGTAGACCTCCCCCTCAGGCGTCGCGGATTGGCGAGATCTGTCCTACTTCAGCTCTCTATTGGGCGGCTGTGGGGCGGGCGGAAGACGAAGATCAGCAGAGAAGGAACGAGAGAGGGTGTCACTCCGCTCGGCTGGGATAGGTGGAGCGACGCCTGCAATTCCCTGCTGCAGAGAAGGGGTTGGGCGGGGCAAGAGAGCGTGCGGTGTTTACTGCGCAAGCGTCTCAGTGTTCCCTTTCTCCATCTACTGTCACCCCCGACTGCTAAAATCCTCTTCTAGGAAGCCTTCCTCCCCTCCCCCCTTCTCTGCAGCCAACGTGTCGGGACTTGAGTTGTCAGGAGACCTAGAATCTCAGAGTGAAAAACAGTAATTCAAGTCTAGTCCCATTAAGCAGAGGTTAAACCTTAGGTCGAGAGGGTGAATGACTTGCCCAGGGCCACATAGCTTGTAAGTGAAAAAGCAGAAATAAATGTAAACCATATCTTGGCTTACTTTTCAATATATGTTGCCCTTTTTTTTTTTTTTTGTCCAACCACAGTGTCTCTCGGGCAGCCTCCATTGTAGCAGATATCAAACCAAAATTGATTCTTTCCTCCAGACTGGGAACTCCTTCTGGGCAAGAATGGGACCTGGCCTTGAAGAGTTTTCAACAACATCTGTTAAAGGAAGGAATGGGTGAACCTGCTTTGGCCCAGCCCCAGCCTCCATCCCCAACCCCCAGCTCCCCAGAGACTCTTCGGTAAACTAGCTTTGGGGAAGGCAAAACGGCCAGAACTCCCAACGCCCCGGGCGATTGAGAAATTTGGGACAAAGGGAACTGGAAGAGTCCATTTCTGTCACCTCTAGGAACAAAACCACCCCATCATCCTTTTCTAATCTCAGAAGCCAAGCATTCCTGGAATGAGTCTTGGGGGTGTGTCCGGGACCTTTGGAATGGCCATTCTGAATCCTGGGAGATGGAAAGGAGGTTGAGAAGAGCCCACCTTCCAGGCTCAATGGATGCGTCCATTTGGGTTTCCAGGAATGGGACCTGGGAAAGTCCATTTTGGATTCCAGGAGGACAGACGTTGCTCAGCTGTTTTAGTCACTGGAAGAGTCCATTTCTAATATGGGGGGGGTGCTGTTTGCCCCTGAAGAACATAAAGCAGCCCCATTAAACACAGGAAAAATGATTAATCCCAGGACTTAAAGAAGTTTGTTTTGTTTTGTTTTCTGAAACGGAGCCTCGCTCTGTCGCCCAGGCTGGAGTGCAGTGGCGCGATCTCGGCTCACTGCAACCTCCGCCTCCCGGGTTCACGCCATTCTCCTGCCTCAGCCTCCCGAGTAGCTGGGACTACAGGCGCCCGCCACCATCCTGGCTAATTTTTTGTATTTTTAGTAGAGACAGGGTTTCACCGTGTTAACCAGGATGGTCTCGATCTCCTGACCTCGTGATCCGCCCTCCTCGGCCTCCCAGAGTGCTGGGATTACAGGCGTGAGCCACCGCGCCCGGCCTTTTTTTTTGTTTTTTTTTTTTTTTTTGACAGTCTCGCTGTGTCGCCCAGGCTGGAGTTCAGTGGCTCAATCTCAGCTCACTGTTCAAGCCTCCCAAGTTCAAGCGATTCTCCTGCCTCAGCCTCCCGAGTAGCTGGGATTACAGGCACCCGTCATCATGCCCACCTAATTTTTCTATTTTTGTAGAGACAGGGTTTCACTATGTTGGCCAGGCTGGTCTTGAACTCCCAACCTCAGGTGATCCGCCCGCCTCGGCCTCCCAAAGTGCTGGGATTACAGGCATGAGCCACCCCGCCCGGCCAGGAGTTCTTTTTTATAGAAAGATACATAAAGCGTTCCAAGAACTGGAGTCCATTCATGACAAGGAAGAAGTACTTTCTCCCTGGGGATAACGGCATTTAAAATGTCTGTTAGCAGTGATGTTTGAACTAGTCTTTTTGAGAAGTGTGAAGAGGGACATCCAGGAACCCAGGAACAGGAAAAGTCTGTCCCTAAATAGCAGGGCGTGCTTGCTTCCACAGCACATGTATTACAATTGTAACTGGCCGGGCTCTTCCACGCCTGTAATCCCCAGCACTTTGGGAGGGGCCGAACGGGCGGGATTGCACAGGTCAGGAGATCGGGTTAATCAACTGCCAATACGGTGAAACCCCATCTCTACTAAAAATACAAAAAACTAGCCGGGCAAGGTGGCGGGCCATGTGTCCCAGCTACTCGGGAGGCTGGAGGTGAGAATGGTGAGCGAACCCGGGCCGGAGCTTGCAGTGAGCTGAGATCCGCCACTGCACCTAGCCTGGGCGACAGAGCTGACTCTGTCTCCAAAAAAAAAAAAAAAAAAAAAAAAAATTGAAACCATACAGAGAAGATTAGCATGGGCCCCATGTAAAAAGATGAGCGCAAACTGGTATATCTCTGGGCTGGGATGTAAAGTTTTAGTGGCTCAAGTGTCTATAATCCCAGCACTTTGGGAGGACAAAGTGAGTAGATCACAAGGTCAGAGTTATATAATCTGCCTGGCCAACATAGTGAAACCTCATCTCTACTAAAAATACAAAAAAAAAAAAAAAAAATTAGTCAGTGTGGTGGTGGCACCTGTAGTCTCAGCTACTCAGGAGGCTGAGGCAGGAGAATCGCTTGAACCTGGGAGGTAGAGGTTGCAATGAGCCGAGATCACACCACTGCACTCCAGCCTAGGTGTCGGAGCGAGACTCCATCTCAAAAAAAAAAAAAAAAAAAAAAAAATTATGGCCGAGCGTGGTGGCTCACACCTGTAATCCCACAATTTGGGAGGCTGAGACAGGTAGACCATTTGAGATCAGAAGTTTGAGACCAACCTGGCCAACATGGTGAAACCCTGTCTCTACTAAAAATACAAAAGTTAGCCGGACATGGTGGCCAACGCCTGTAGTCCCAGCTACTGGGGAGGAGGCTGAGGCAGGAGAATCAGTTGGACCGGAGAGGCAGAGGTTGCAATGAGCCGAGATTGAGCCACTGAACTCCAGCCTGGGTGACAGAGAGAGACTTTGTCTCAAAAAAAAAAAAAAAAAAAAAAAAATTAAGGAAAATAATAAATAAATAAATAAACGGGGGAGAGGGATGCCACCCTCTCTCCTGCCGCAACTCTCCACCTTCCTCTCCTCCCTCACCTTCCACCCTGACCCCGAGGCCCACTGTACCTAGCTTTGTCTTGTTGATCTACCTGTACATTGCCTTTCTCCCCACCCCAATGCGCCATAGAATATGAGACCCTCCGGGTCAGGGTCTGGATCTCAGCCCTCTTCGACCACAGTCTCTCAGACCCCAGCCAACTATCAAATCCAGGAAGCTACATGAAGAATCAAGTACAAGTGCACAGGGCTGGGTGACCCCACGCTTAGTCTCAGGGAGAGGGAAGTTGGACCTCTCCCAAGAATCCGTGGGCCAACCCGTTGTAAGTTACAGGCTAGCACGAGTCTATCCACTGGAGCTCTGAAGACAGGGGGCACGCTGCGCATGTAACTAGAATCCCGCACAGGAGGAGTCCACTGAGAACCCTGGGGGAATGACCTGGGCCAGCACCCCTCCCTACCCCGTGTCCCCCACTCACTGGAGCCCAGTGGTTGGGTCCTTTGTGAGGCAGGCTGAGGGGACACTGGATCCTGAGGGTCTGTAGTCACAGTAGGCGGGAAGTCTCAGAGGAAGGAGCCCTCCCTGGGAGCCAGACCCCCATGCCATGGCGAGCGTGGTGGTGAAGACAATCTGGCAGTCCAAGGAGATCCATGAGGCCGGGGACACCCCCACGGGGGTCGAGAGCTGCTCCCAGCTAGTCCCAGAGGCTCCCCGGGGGGTGAGCAGCCGGGCCAAGGGGATCTCGAAGAAAAAGAAGGCCGTGTCGTTCCACGGGTGGGTTTGTTGCACCCTGTCAGGGATGGTTCTAACGCCCAGCACTTCCTCCAACAGAGCAGGAGTCCGACTGTGGATGCTGGAGGAAGGGGAGGAGGGAAAGCCAGCAGGTGGGCGGCAGGAAAGAGGGCAGCAGTGAAGAAGACATCAAGTCTCAGGGAGGTAGAAAGGAAGAAGGCAATGGGGATGAAAGGAGGGAGGAAAAAGCCAGTGGGGAGGGAAGAAGGAGAAGGGAGGCTAGTGAATGAAGAAGAAAGTAGGTGGCCGGGGCAGAGAAGGGAGGATAAAGTAGGCAGCGGGGAAGGAGAAGAAAGTAGGTAGTGGTGGCTGGGCATGGTGGCTCACGCTTGTAATCCCAGCACTTTGGGAGGCTGAGGCAGGCGGATCATGAGTTCAGGAGTTCAAGACCACCCTGGCCAACATGGTGAAACCCTATCTCTACTAAAAATACAAAAATTAGCTGGGCATGGTGGCGCATGCCTATAACCCCAGCTACTCAGGAGGCTGAGGCAGGAGAATTGCTTGAACTGCGACCGGGAGCCGAGATCATGCAACTGCACTCCAACCTAGGCAATAGAGTCAGACTCTGTCTCAAAAAAAAAAAAAAAAGAAAGAAGAGAAAGTAGGCAGCAGGGAAGGAGAATAAAGCAGGCAGTGAGGACAGAGAAGGGAGAAACTTGTATACAGTGAGAGTGGAGTCACAGGGCGTGAGGTATGGAGAAAGGAAGACAGGAGGGGCCAGACACCGTGGAGCTGCTTCTCGACCTTTCTGCCTGTTTCTCCTCTGCAGGGTGGAGCCCCAGATGTCCCACCAGCCCATGCACTGGTGCCTGAACCTCAAGCGGTCCTCGGCCTGCACCAATGTGTCACTGCTCAACCTGGCCGCCATGGAGCCCACCGACTCCACAGGGACAGACTCCACAGTGGAAGACCTCAGCGGCCAACTCACGCTGGCCGGGCCCCCTGCCTCCCCCAGCCTACCCTGGGATCCGGATGACGCAGACATCACGGAAATCCTGGTGAGGGCCCCCCACACCACCTGCTGGGGAAGACCGAGGTCCTCCACTCGGTGGTAGCAAATACTTAGGATGGGGATGGGGTGTTTTTGACTTGGAGTGAGAACGTTCTGGTCATTCTTTGAGATGCAGAGGAACTAACTGGGAACTGCCTCCTCCTTCTCTGGCAGCCAGCCATGAATCCGGGCGTTGGTCTTTTATTTTTTTTCTTCTTCTTTTAGAGATAGTCTCACTGTGTTGCCCAAGATGGTCTCAAACTCCTGGGCTCAAGTGATCCTCCTGCCTCGGCCTCCCACAGTGCTGGGATTACAGGCGAGAGCCACTGTGCCTGGCCTGGGTGTCGGTCTTCAATTCACACAGTCAATCCCAAATGTCCCCAGTGAGGCTGGGCTCAGGAACCAGGCCAGATCCCTGCGCTTGGGGAGCTCCCAGTCTGGTGGGGGCAAAAGACACAGACTAGGGTGAGAAATTCCATAACGGAGGAGATCCCAGAGAAGGGCTCCTCAAGCCAATTTGGGGGTATCAGGGAAAGCTTCCTGGAGGAGGATGTCTTGCAACTGGACCTTAGCGAGTGAGTAGGCGTTCTCTGAGGGGAGTCACCTAAGAATCTGGGGCAAAACTGAGAGGTGAGCAAGATTTAGGGAGATTTAGATAATTTCTGGCAAAAGTATAGAGGGTTACAAATTGGTGCTTTAACTCACTGCACCTCTGCTCCTCACCCCCCACCTGGCTTCCCCTGGGGCAGGCCTGAAACAGGCTCTACCAGATACTGAGAACTACACTAACAATAGCCATGATCTTCATGATGCTGATGAGATTCACTAGCACTTACCAGCACTTTCTAAGTTCAGGGAGCCCCAGTTTTCTCATCTGTAAAATGGAGATGCATACATTCGTTTCTTTATTTTTAAATCTTATTTATTTATTTATTTATTTATTTATTTATTTTTGAGACGGAGTTTCGCTCTTGTTGCCCACGCTGGAGTGCAGTGGCATGATCTCAGCTCACAGCAACCTCCGCCTCCCGGGTTCAAGCCATTCTCCTGTCTCAGACTCCCTAGTAGCTGGGATTACAGGCATGCGCCACCACACCCGGCTAATTTTGTATTTTTAGTAGAGACAGGGTTACTCCATGTTGGTCAGGCTGGTCTCGAACTCCAGACCTCAGGTGATCCGCCCACCTCGGCCTCCCAAAGTGCTGGGATTACAGGTGTGAGCCACTGTGCCCAGCTTTTATTTATTTTATTTTATTTTTTTTGAGACGGAGTCTCACTCTGTCGCCCAGGAGTGCAGTGGCCGGATCTCAGCTCACTGCAAGCTCCGCCTCCCGGGTTCACGCCATTCTCCCGCCTCAGCCTCCCGAGTAGCTGGGACTACAGGCGCCCACCACCTCGCCCGGCTAGTTTTTTGTATTTCTTAATAGAGACGGGGTTTCACCATGTTAGCCAGGATAGTCTCGATCTCCTGACCTCGTGATCCGCCCGTCTCGGTCTCCCAAAGTGCTGGGATTACAGGCTTGACCACCGCGCCCGGCCACTTTTATTTATTTTTAAGGCAGGGTCTTGCTTTGTGTCCCAGGCTGGAGTGCAGTGGCACGATCACAGCTCACTGTAGCCTGGCCTCAAAGGATCCTACCATCTCAGCCTTCTGAGTAGCTGGGACCACAGGCACACACCTGGCTAATTTGTTAAAAAACTTTTTGTAGGCCAGGCACAGTGACCTATAATCCCAGCACTTTGGGAGGCCAACGCGGGTGGATCATGAGGTCAGGAGTTCAAGACCAGCCTGGCCAATATGATGAAACCCTGTCTCTACTAAAAATACAAAAATTATCTGGGCGTGAGGGTATGCGCCTGTGGTGGCATGTGCCTATAGTCCCAGCTACTGGTGAGGCTGAGGCAGGAGAATGGCTTGAACCTGGGAGGCAGAGGTTGCAGTGAACTGAGATCGCGGCACTGCACTCCAGCCTGCGTGACAGAGCAAGACTCTGTCTCAAAATAAATAAATAAATAAATAAATAATTTTTGTAGAGACAGGGTCTCACAATGTTGCACAGTCTGGTCTTAACATCAAGCAATTTTGGGGCCTCAGCCTCCCAATGTGCTGGGATTACAGGAGTGCAACACCATGCCCAGCCACATACATTCTTTTTAACAAATATCTCTTTTTCTTTCTTTCTTTTTTGAGATGGAGTCTCACTCAGTAGCCAGGCTGGAGTACAGTGGCGCGATCTTGGCTCACGGCAAACTCGACCTCTCAGGTTCAAGTGATTCTCCCACCTCAGCCTCCCAAGTAGCTGGGATTACAAGAGTGCCACCACACTTGGCTAATTTTTGTATTTTTAGTAGAGATGGGCTTTCACCATGTTGGCCAGGCTAGTCTCGAACTCCCAACCTCAGGTGACACCCACCTCAGCCTCCCAAAGTGCTGGGATTACGGATGTGGGCCACCGCACCTGGCCTCTCTTTTTCTTTATTTTTATTTTTTTTCATTTTCTTGAGACAGGGTCTCACTCTATTGCCCAGGCTGGAGTGCAGCAGCATGATAATAGCTCACTGCAACCTCAAAGCCTTGGGCTTAAGCGATCTTTCCACCTTGACCTCCCAAGTAGGTGGGACTACAGGTGCACACCACCATGCCCAGCTAAACAAATGTTTTTTTCTTTCTTTCTTTCTTTCTTTCTTTTTTCTTTTCTTTTCTTTTCTTTTTGTTTTTGAGACTGGTTCTTGTTCTGTTGCCCAGGCTGGAGTGACAGCATGACAGCCCAGGCACAATATTGGCTCACTGCAGCCTTGGCCTCCCCAGGCGCAGGTGATCCTCCCACCTCAGCCTCCCAAGTAGCTGTAACTACAGGCGTATGCCACCACAGCCAGCTAATTTTTTTTTTTTTTTTTTTTTTGGAGATGGAGTCTCGCTCTGTTGCCAGGCTGGAGTGTAGTGGTGTGATCTCAGCTCACTGCAACCTCCACCTCGGGTTCAAGTGATTCTCCTGCCTCAGCCTCCAGAGTAGCTGGGACTACAGGCATGCGTCACCACACCCAGCTAATTTTCATACTTTTAGTAGAGACAGAGTTTCACCATGTTGGCCAGGATGGTCTTGATCTCTTGACCTCATTATCTTCCCGCCTCAGCCTCCCAAATTGTTGGGATTACAGGCGTGAGCCACCGTGCCCGGCTTCACCCAGCTAATTTTTTTTTTTTTTTTTTTTTGAGACGGAGTCTTGCTCTGTCGCCCAGGCTGGAGTACAGTGGCCGGATCTCAGCTCACTGCAAGCTCCGCCTCCCGGGTTTATGCCATTCTCCTGCCTCAGCCTCCCGAGTATCTGGGACTACAGGCGCCCGCCACCTCGCCCGGCTAGTTTTTTGTATTTTTTAGAGGAGACGGGGTTTCACCGTGTTAGCCAGGATGGTCTCGATCTCCTGACCTCGTGATCCGCCCGTCTCGGCCTCCCAAAGTGCTGGGATTACAGGCTTGAGCCACCGCGCCCGGCCACCCAGCTAATTTTTAAAACAAATTTTTGAGGCCGGGCTTGGTGGCTCACGCCTGTAATCCCAGCACCTTGGGAGGCTGAGGCGGGCGGATCACCTGAGGTCAGTAATTCGAGACCAACCTGATCAACATGGAGAAACCCCATCTCTACTAAAAATATAAAATTAGCCGGGTGTGGTGGCACATGCCTATAATCCCAGCTACTTGGGAGGCTGAGGCAGGAGAATCGCTTGAACCCGGGAGGCGGAGGTTGCAGTGAACCGAGATCGTGCCATTGCACTGTGGCCTGGGCAACAAGAGCAAAACTCCGTCTCAAAAGCAAAAACAAAAACTCAACTATGGTAGACAGCCATGTAGTAACCTCCGCAAGGTCAAGGTTGGAGAGCTCGTAAGAAGCAGGACCAGGACAAGAAGGCTGCGCTTTTGTCACTCATACAAAAGGCCTTTCTCTCCCCAAGACTCCCCTGGGTTGAGTGGGGGTATTTGGAGGGGAGAGACTGAGGCAGGGAGGCCAGAGGGGAGGCTGGGCGAGGGTCCAGGGAAGGAGGAGGAGCTGCAGAGAAGAGAACACGGCAGAGAGTCTGGGCTGGGAAGGAGGCCTGGGAGACATCTCCTCCCTCAGACAGAAGAGCTCTCCGCCCTCTCTTGGGGAGTGTCTCTTGGGCAGCACTTGCAGCCGTTTGCCTCCCACCAGAGCTATTTCTGAGTCACATCCCCCAGTGGATCGTGAAGCCTGAGAAAGTGCCCCAGGCAGCCAGGATCAAGGTCTGACACAGCCGCCAGCTTGCTGTGGGGCTGCAGGGGAGTGTGGGCCTCTAAGGGCCTTCAAGTTCCTTCTCGGTGAAATGGAAAAAGTAATGACCTTGGGGTGCGTGCTGGAGAGGTGAGAGGGGGCAGTAGGATCCAGAGAGAAGGCAGGGACAGGCAGAGAGAAGGGCACAGAGCCCAGAGAGAGGGGACAGAGACCCAGAGAGAGGGGACAGAGACCCAGAGAGAGGACAGAGACCCAGAGAGGGAGACAGAGACCCAGAGAGATGGGGACAGAGACCCAGAGAGAGAGGAGGACAGAGACCCAGAGACAGAAGGGGACAGAGACCCAGAGAGAGGGGAAGGGAGACCCAGGGAGAGGGGAACAGAGACCCAGAGAGAGGCAGATAGAGACCCAGAGAAAGGAGGATGGAGACCCAGAGAGAGGGGGACAGAGACCCAGAGAGAAGGAGACAGAGACCCAGAGAGAGAGAAAGGGAGAGAGACCCAGAGAGAGGGGGATGGAGACCCAGAAAGAGGGGGACAGAGACCCGGAGAGAGGGAGACAGAGACCCAGAGAGATTAGGAGAGAGAGCCAGAGAGAGGGATGGAAACCCTGAGAGAGAAGGAAAGAGACTCGGAGGGTGGGAGGACAGAGGTTCTGGGGAAGGAACAGATGGGTCCAGTGTGAGAGAGATGGAGACTCAGAGACAGAAGAAGAGATGATCCAGGGCTGGGCACGGTGGCTCACGCCTGTAATCCCAGTACTTTGGGAGGCTGAAGTTGGCAGATCACTTGAGGCCAGGAGTTTAAGAGCGGCCTGGCCAACATGGTGAAACCTGGTCTCCACTAAAAATACAAAAATTAACCAGGTGTGGTGGCAGGTGCCTGTAATCCCAACTACTCAGGAGGCCGAGGCAGGAGAATCACTTGAACCCCGGAGGTGGAGGTACCTGTGAGCCGAGATCACGCCACTGCACTCTAGCCTGGTGGACAGAGGGAGACTCCATCTCAAAAAAAAAAAAAAAAAGAAGAAGAAAAAGAAGAAATGATTCATAGTAGGGAGACAGAGACCCACAGTAGGAAAGTGGGGGAGCAGAAGCCTAGAGAGATGGGGACATCACAGAGAAGGGAGATAGAGACCTAGAAAAAGGGACAGATACTGAGAGAAAAGAAAGGCAGAGACTCCAAGAGGGATGGATGACAGAGACCCAGAGAGACAAAGGCACAGTGAACACAAAACAAGTAAGAGAGACTGACAAAGGGAGACAGAGATGCAAAGAGGAGAAGACAGAGAAGACAGGGTCAGACACCCAAACTGTGGGGGAAAGGAAAGGAAAGAAACCTGGGGGAGAAGACAGAGACCTCCAGCCCGGCCAACACAGTGGAAACCCATCTCTACTAAAAATACAAAAATCAGCCGGGTGTGGTGGCACATGCCTGTACTCAGGAGACTGAGGCAGGAGAATCGCTTGAACTCGGGATGTGGAGGTTGCAGAGAGCCGAGATAGTGACACTGCACTCCAGCCTGGTGACAGAGTGAGACTCCATCTCAAAAAAAAGAAAAAAAAGAAAAAAAGCAGACAGAGACCTAAAGAGTAGAAAGGCAGAGACTCAGAGAAAAGAAGTCAGAGACTCTGAGATTTGGGGGACAGAGCTGAATCAGGAAGAGAGAGAAACCCAGAAATAGAGGAGGGGGATAGAGACCCAGAGAGAGAAGGAACAGACACAGGGGCTGGGTGGGGACAGAGAACTGGAAAGAGGGGGACAGAGAACCAGGTGGTGATGGAGACCCTGGTTGAGAAAGTGTCAGTTTCCAGGTAGGAGGAAGGACAATGGGAACTCTGTGAAGGTAGCTGTTAGTTGTATCTCCATTTCACAGGTAGGGAAGCAGAGGCACAGAGAGGTGAAGTCCCCTCCATGAGGTCATAGGGCTAGTAACTGGGAGAAATTAGCTGACCCTAGATTCTGTTGCCTTGGTTTCCAGAACAATTACCCACAGGAAACCCAAGACCTTCTGAGTCTTCAGGTTAGAAAGATACTTTGTGTAATGCTTTCTATTGCTGTGAAACCAATTACACCAAAACTTCAAACAACAACCTGGAGGGACTCAGCTGGGTAGTCCTAGCTCAGGTTGTCTCACAAGGTTGCAATCAAGATTTTGGCGGGGTCTGCAGTCACCTGAAGGTTGGACTGGGGCCAGAGGTTGTGCTACCAAAATGGGGCACTCACATGCCCTTGGCTGGAGGCCTCAATTCATTGCTACATGGGCCTCTTCATAGGTGGCTGCTTATGACATTGAGGCTATCATTCCCCAGAGGAAGAGAGAGCAATAAAGAAACAGTTTTTCTCATGAAGTAGTCTCTTACCTCACATGTCATCGATTCTACTTTATTCTATTTTTTTTATTTTTTGAGACAGTCTCTGTCACCCAGGCTGGAGTGCAGTGGCACAATCTCAGCTTACTGCAGCCTCTGCCTCCCAGGTTCAAGCAATTGTCATGCCTTAGCCTCCTGAGTAGCTGGCATTACAGGTGTGCACCATCACACCTGGCTAATTTTTATATTTTTTGTAGAAACAGGGTTTCACCATGTTGGGCAGGCTGGTCTCGAACTCCTGACCTCAGGTGATCTGCCTGCCTCAGCCTCCCAAAGTGGTGGGATTAAAAGCATGAGCCACCACACCCATCCTGCCTTATTCTATTTCCTGGGTGTGAATCACTAAGTCCAGCTCATACTCAAGTGAGGCAAATAAGGCTCCATGTTTTAAAGGAATGTAAAAGAATTTATGGGCATATTTTAAACTATCACATTTTGTGGGATTTTTGTAGCTGCCCTTTACTGGGATGAGGAAGTTCCTTTCTATTTTTAGTTTGTTGAGTTTTTTTTTTTTTTTTTTTTTTTTTTATCATCAGAGGGTGTTATATTTTGTCAAAAGCTTTTTCTGTACTGACATGATTGTGGCTTTTTTTTTCCCCTTTTATTCTATTAATATGGTATGTAACATTTATTTATTTTTAGAGACAGAGTCTTGCTCTGTTTCCCAGGTTGGAGTGCAGTGGTGACATCAAAACTCACTGCAGCCTCAACCTCCTGGGCTCAAACAATCCTCCCACCTCAGCCTCCCAAGGAGCTGAGACCACAAGCACATGCCACTGCACCCAGATAATTTTTAAATTTTTTTATAGAGATGGAGTCTCACTATGTTGACCTGGCTGATCTAGAATTCCTAGCCTCAGGTAATCTTCTTGTCTCAGCCTCTCAAATTGTTGGGATGAGCCACCATGTCCAGTCACTTGTTGATTTTAGTATGTTGAACCAACCTTGCATTCCTGGGATAATTCCCACTTGGTCACGATGTATAATCCTTTTTACATGCTGCTGGATTTGGTTTGCTAGTACTTTGTTGAGGACTTTTGTGACTATATTCATAAAGAATATTGGTCTGTGGTTTTCTTTCTTTTTTTTTTTTGAAATAAAGTCTGTTGCCCAGGCTAGAATGCAGTGGCACGATCTCAGCTCACTGCAAACTCCATCTCCTGGGTTCAAGTCATTCTCCTGCCTCAGCCTCCCGAGTAGCTGGGACTACAGGCGCCTACCATTGTGCCTGGCTAATTTTTGTATTTTTAGTAGAGATGCAGTTTCACCGTCTTGGCCAGGCTGGTCTCAAACTCCTGACTTCATGATCCACCTGCTTCGGCATCCCAAAGCGCTGGGATTACAGGCATGAGCCATCATGCCTGGCCTGGTCTGTGGTTTTCTTTTCTTGTGATGTCTTTGTTTGGTATCAGGGAGATACTGTCAGCTATTTCCTGAGTTAGAAATTGCTCCTTCTATTTTTTGGTAGACTTTGAAATGGATTGTTTGTCAATTCTTTTTTTTTAATGATTGATAAGATTTACTGCTGAAGCCATCTGGTTATAGGCTTTTCTTTTTTTTTTTTTCTTTGAGACAGAGTCTCACTCTGTCGCCCAGGCTGGATGCAGTGTTACAATCTTGGCTCACTGCAAGCTCTGCCTCCCGGGTTCACGCCATTCTCCTGCCTCAGCCTCCTGAGTAGCTGGGACTACAGGCGCCCGCCACCACGCCCAGCTAACTTTTTTTTTTTTATTTTTAGTAGGTTTCATCGTGTTAGCCAGGATGGTCTCGATCTCCTGAACTCGTGATCCGCCCGCCTCGGCCTCGCAAAGTGCTGGGATTACAGGCGTGCCTGGCCATCTTTGTTGGAAGTTTTAAAGTTACTTTTACTAATTCAATCTCTTTACTTGTTATGGGTCTTTTTGGACTTTCTAGGTCTTGAGTCAGTTTTGGTAGTTTGTGTGTTTCCAGACATTTTCCCATTGTATCTAGATTGTCTGATACATTGGCATACAATTGTTCAGTCTTCCCCTATAATCATTTTTCTTTCTGTACAGTTGATAATAATGTCTCCTCTTTCACTCTTGATCTTTGTAATTTGAGTCTTCTCTTTTTTTCTTGGTCAGTCTAGCTAAAGATTTGTCAATTTTTTTTGATCTATTCAATAAACCAACTTTTGGTTTTGTTGATTTTTATTATTGTTTTTGTATTCTCTATTTCCTTATGCTCTAATATTTATCATTTCCTTCTTTCTGTGAGTTTTGGATTTAATTTACTCTTTTTCTTTTTTTTTTTTTTTTTTTAGACAGAGTCTCACTTTGTTGCCCAGGCTGGAGTGTAGTGGCACAATCTTGGCTCACTACAAGCTCTGCCTCCCTGGTTCACGCCATTCTCCTCCTTTAACCTCCCAAGTAGCTGGGACTACAGGCACCCGCCACCACACTCAGCTAATTTTTTGTAGTTTTAGTAGAGACAGGGTTTCACCGTATTAGCCAGGATGGTCTCGATCTCCTGACCTCGTGATCCCCGCCTCAGCCTCCCAAAGGGCTGGAAATACAGGCGTGAGCCACCGCGCCTGGCCTCTTTTTCTATTTTCTTAAGGTGGGGCATTAAGATACTGATTTTGAGATCCTTCTTCTTTTTTTTTTTTTAGAGTCTCGTTCTATTGCCCAGAGTGCAGTGGTGCAATCTCGGCTCACTGTAAGCCCCGCCCCCCAGGTTCACGCCATTCTCCTGCCTCAGCCTCCTTAGTAGCTGGGAATATAGGTGCCCACCACCACGCCCAGCTAATTTTCTTTGTATTTTTAGTAGAGACGGGGTTTCACCGTGTTAGCCAGGATGGTATCCATCTCCTGACCTCATGATCCACCTGCCTCAGCCTTCCAAAGTGTTGGGATTACAGGCATGAACCACAGCACCTGGCCCTTTCTTCTTTTTAAATGTGTTTACAGCTATAAATTTCCCTTAAAGCATTTTTTCACCATATCACTTACATTCTGGTATGCTGTATTTTCATTTTTCTTCATCCCAAACAATCTTATAATTTCCTTTGCGATTTTTTCTTTTACCCATTGGGTTTTTAAATTTTTTTCAGACAGTGTTGCTCTGTCACCCAGGCTGGAGTGCAGTGGCATGGCTACAGCTCACTGCAGTCTCTCAACCTCTTGGGCTCAGATGATTCTCCTGCCTCAATTTCCTGAGTAGCTGGGACTACAGATGTGTGCCACAATGCCCAGCTAATTAAAAAAAAATTTTTTTGTAGAGATGAGGTCTCACTATGTTGCCCAGGCTGCTCTCGAACTCCTGGGCCCAAGTGATCCTCCCAAGTCGACCTCCCAAAGAGCTGGGATTATAGGTGTGAGCCACCATGCCTGGCACCACTATTTTTCTTAGTGTGTTAATTTCCACACATTTGTGTGTTTCCCAAATTTCTCTCTTTTTTATTCTTTTTTTCCTCTCTCTCTTTTTTTTTTGAGACGGAGTCTTGCTCTGTCACCCAGGCTGGAGTGCAGTGGCGCAATCTCGGCTCACTGCAAGCTCCAGCTCCTGGGTTCACGCCATTCTCCTGCCTCAGCCTCTCGAGTAGCTGGGACTATGGGTGCATGCCACCATGCCCGGCTAATTTTTTTACATTTTAGTAGAGACGGGGTTTCACTGTGTTAGCCAGGATGGTCTCGATCTCCTGACCTCGTGATCCTCCAGCCTTGGCCTCCCAATGTGCTGAGATTACAGGCATGAGCCACCGCACCTGGCCCCAGATTTCTTTCTGACACTGATTGCATTTATTTATTTATTTATTTATTTATTTTGAGACAGAGTCTCGCTCTGTTGCCAGGCTGGAGTGTAGTGGCGCGTTCTTGGCTCACTGCAACATCCGCTTCCTGGGTTCAAGTGATTCTCCTGCCTCAGCCTCCCAAGTAGCTGGGATTACAGGCACGTGCCACCATGCCCGGCTAATTTTTGTATTTTTAGTAGAGATGGGGTTTCACCACGTTGGCCAGGCTGGTCTTGAACTCCTGACCTTGTGATCTACCCGCCTCAGCCTCCCAAAGTGCTGGGATTACAGGCGTGAGTCACCATGCCTGGCCCATTTTATCCTATTTTAAAAATGTTTTTATTTTCATTTTAATTTTTAGAGATGTGTGTGTTACTTTGTTGCCTAGGCTGGTCTCAAACTCCTGGGCTCAAGCAATCCTCCCATCTTGGCCTCCCAAAGTGCAGGGAATACAGGTGTGAGCCACCATGTCCAACCTTCTTATTGTTGTTTTTTAAGAGACAGGGTTTTGCTATGTTCACCAGGCTGGTCCTGAGCTCTTGGTCTCAAGTAATACTCCCTCCTCAGTCTCCCAAAGTCCTGAGATTACAGCAATGAGTCACGGTGCCTAGCCCGTGGAGCCTATTTGGAGTTCATTTGGCATCTTGGATGTGTGGATTAATGCTCAAATCATCCAGTTTGGGAAGTTGTCAACCATTATTTCTTCAAATATTCTTTCTGCCCCTTTCTTTCCTTCTGGGACTTCCAGACCCATGGCTCTCTGAGGCTACATTCATTCCTCTTCATTCTTTTTGTTTGTTCTTAGGTTTCTCAGACTGGATAATCAAAGTTGAGCTATGTTCAAGTTCACTGAATCATTATTCTGCTACAGAGCCCCCTCTAGTACATTTTTCACTTCAGTGATTGAACTTTTCAACCCTAGAATTTCTTTTTTGAGACAGCCTCTCGCTCTGTTGCCAAGCTGGAGTGCAGTGGCGCCATCTCAGCTCACTGCAACCTCCGCCTCCCGGGTTCAAGCGATTCTCCTGCCTCAGCCTCCCGAGTAGCTGGGACTATAGGCACCCACCACCATCCCCAGCTAATTTTTGTATTTTTAGTAGAGATGGGGTTTCACCATGTTGGCCAGGATGTTCTTGATCTCTTGACCTCGCGATCCGCCTGCCTTGGCCTCCCAAAGTGCTGGAATTACAGTTGCGAACCATTGCACCTGGCCCTTCAACCCTATAATTTCTATTTGGTTGCTTTTAATAATTTTTATCTCTTTAGTGATATGCCCTATTTGGTGAGACATTATTCTCTCATTTTCCTTTAGTTATTTAGGAATTGTTTCCTTTAGCGCTTTGAACATATTTAAAATAGCTGATTTAAAGTGTTTGCCTAGTTAGTCCAAATCTGCCCCAGCCATCCTACCCCTGAACAGTTTCTCTTGATTGCTTGCTTGTCCTCCATTGTATAGGCCATAGTTTTCCTTTCTTTGCATGCCTTATAACTTTTTTCTTCAAAACTGGCCATTTTTTATTTATTTATTATTATTATTATTTTTTTTTGAGACAGAGTCTCACTCTGTCACCCAGGCTTGAGTGCAGTGGCATGATCTTGACTCACTTCAACCTCTGCCTCCCAGGTTCAAGCAATTTTCCTGCCTCAGCCTCCCCAGTAACTGGGATTACAGATGTGTACCACCACGCCTGTCTAATTTTTGGATTTTTAGTAGAGATGAGGTTTAACCATGTTGGCTTGGCTGGTCTCAAACTCCTGACTTCAGGTGATCCACCTGCCTCAGCCTCCCAAAGTGCTGAGATTACAGGTGTGAGCCACCGTGCCTGGCCTGAAAACTGGCCATTTAAAGTATCGTAATGTATCAGGGAGTAGTGGCTCACGCCTGTAATCCCAGCACTTTGGGAGGCCGAGTCAGGCAGATCACCTGAGGTCAGGAGTTCGAGACCAACCTGGCTAATATGGTGAAACCCCATCTCTACTAAAAGTACAAAAATTAGCCAGGCGTGGTGGCGGGCGCCTGTAATCCCAGCTACTGGGGAGGCTGAGGCAGGAGAATCACTTGAACCCGGGAGGCAGAGGTTGCCATGAGCTGAGATTGTGCCACTGCACTCCAGCCTGGGGGACACAGGGATACTCTGTCTCTAAATAAATAAATAAATAAAATAATAAAGTATCATAATGTAGCAACCCTAGAAACAGATTCTCCCCACTCATAAGGATTTGTTGTTATTATTGCTTGTTGTAGTTGCTTTTTATTATTTTTACTTATTTATTTTTATTATTATTTGAGACAGGATCTTGCTCTGTTTCCCAGGCCACTGTATAGTGGCATGATTGTGGCTCACTACAGCCTCTAAATCCCGGGCTTAAGGGGTCCTCCTGCCTCAGCCTTCTGAGTAGCTGGGACTACAGGTGTGCACTACCAAGCTCAGATAATTTTATTATTATTATTCTTTTGAGACAGCGTCTTGCTCTGTTGCCCAGGCTGGAGTGCAGTGGCGTGATCTCGGCTCACTGCAAGCTCCGCCTCCCAGGTTCACGCCATTCTCCTGCCTCAGCCTCCCGAATAGCTGGGACTACAGGTGCCTGCCACCATACCTGGCTAATTTTTTGTGTTTTTTAGTAGAGACAGGGTTCACCATGTTAGCCGGGATGGTCTCCATCTCCTGACCTTGTGATCCGCCTGCCTCGGCCTCCCAAAGTGCTGGGATTACAGGCATGAGATCGTGCCTGGCCCATTTTATTATTTATTTTATTTATTTATTTATTTATTTATTTATTTGAGACGGAGTCTTGCTCTGTGGCCCAGGCTGGAGTGCCGTGGCCAGATCTCAGCTCACTGCAAGCTCCACCTCCCGGGTTTACGCCATTCTCCTGCCTCAGCCTCCCGAGTAGCTGGGACTACAGGCGCCCGCCATCTCGCCCGACTAGTTTTTTGTATTTTTTTTTTTTTAGTAGAGACGGGGTTTTACCGGATTAGCCAGGATGGTCTCGATCTCCTGACCTCGTGATCCGCCCGTCTCAGCCTCCCAAAGTGCTGGGATTACAAGCTTGAGCTACCGCGCCCGGCCTATTATTTTTTTTTAAGGGATTAAGTTTCACTGTGTTGCTCAGGCTGGTCTTGAACTTCTGGGTTCAAGCAATCCTCCCACCTCATTCTCCCAAATTGTTGGAATTACAGGGGTGAGCTACTGCACCTGGCCTATAGTTGCTCTTTAAAAAAGAGACTTTTCTGAACTATTCCTGTAATATCTGTGTTCTTTGTCATGTTTGGCCACTGAAGTGTCTGTTCTCTGATTTTAGTGGTTAGCTAATGACTGGAGAGAGATTTCCTTAAACTGGAACAACAACAAAATCTTCTAGTCTTTGCCAAATGGCTCTGTGTACCTGATGAGGCACACCTTTAACACTCAGATAGACAATTTACAACTCTACCTTAGCCTTCCCTTCCTGCTGGTGCAGCGTTTCAAGGTTTCAAGGTCAGCCAGAGGTGAAAAGCTTGGGGCCTTCTCAAAACTTTCCCAAGCATGTACACAACCCTACATAGGCCAGTGGCTTTCTACCTTCCCAGGAACTTGTTGGAATATTTCAAGGCTTCAAAAGATATCTCCATCAGATTTTCCTTTTAAGATTTTTTGTTTTGGCCGGGCGCGGTGGCTCAAGCCTGTAATCCCAGCACTTTGGGAGGCCGAGACGGGCGGATCATGAGGTCAGGAGATCGAGACCATCCTGGCTAATACGGTGAAACCCCGTCTCTACTAAAAAATAAAAAAAACTAGCCGGGTGAAGTGGCGGGTGCCTGTAGTCCCAGCTACTCGGGAGGCTGAGGCAGGAGAATGGCGTGAACCCGAGAGGAGGAGCTTGCAGTGAGCTGAGATCCGGCCACTGCACTCCAGCCTGGGTGACAGAGCAAGACTCCGTCTCAAAAAAAAAAAAAGATTTTTTGTTTTTTATTGCTTCCCCCAACTGTTATCCATTGCCTTTGGCAGTAGCAACATTAAAACAAGCGTACATTTTTTTTTTTCTTTACAAATGTTCCCTCTCCCACTCCGTGTTAGTCCATTCTTGCATTGCTATAAAGGAATACTCGAGGCTGGGTATAAATAAAAGAGGTTTAATTGGCTTATGGTTCATAGGCTGATGAGCATGGTGCCAACATCTGCTCAGCTTTTGGTGAGGGCCTCATAGCAGAAGGTGATGGAGCCAGCATATCACCTGGCAAGAGCGGGAGCAAGGAGGTGCCACACAGGTGGTTTTTGTTTTTTTTTTTTTGAGATGGAGTCTCACTCTGCCACCCAGGCTGGAGTGCAGTGGCGTGATCTCGGCTCACTGCAACCTCCGCCTCCTGAGTTCAAGTGATTCTCCTGCCTCAGCCTCCCGAGTAGCTGGGACTACAGGCATGCACCACTGTGCCCGGCTAATTTTTGTATCAGCAGAGACAGGGTTTCGCCATGTTGGCCAGGCTGGTCTTGAATTCCTGACCTCAAGTGATGTGCCCACTTTGGCCTCCAAGAGTGCTGGGATTGCAGGCATGAACCACTGCACTCAGCCTGGGTGTTGCATTTCTTTGTTGTTTTTGAGACAGAATCTCAGCGTCATCCAGACTAGAGTGCAGTGGCACATTCCCAGCTCACTGCAACCTCCACCTCCCAGGTTCAAGCGATTCTTCAACCTCAGCCTCCTGAGGAGCTGGGACTACAGGTGCACACCACCACACCCAGCTAATTTTTGTGGGTTTTTTTTTTTTTTTTTGTAGACATGGGGTCTCACCATGTTGTCCAGGCTGGTCTCAAATCCTTAGCTCAAGCAATCCTTCTGCCTCAGCCTCCCAAAGTGCTGGGATTACAGGTGTGAGCCACTGTGCCTGGCAAGGGATTACATTTTAACATGAGATTTGGAGAGGAAAAACATCCAAATCTTTCCTTCAACCATCAGAGATATTTTCAGGGATTTGCCAGTTCTGAAAAGGAAAGACAACTATTCTGTGTGGGGTCTTCCCAGGCATCACTTAACAATCATAGAATGGGTTAAGGCACACGCCAGCCCAGCATTGAGTGTCGAGATGGTGGATTTATATCAGGAGATCAGACCATCCTGGCCAATATGGTGAAACCCCGCCTCTACTAAAAATACAAAAGGCTCAGGCCGGGCGCGGGTGGCGGGTCTCGTATAGTCTCCAGCTGGCTCGGGAGGCTGAGGCAGGAGAAGCGGGCGGATCCCCGGAGGCGGAGCTTATGGGTGAGCCGAGATCGCGCCACTGCATGACAGAGCTGAGACTCATCCTTCAAAAAAAAAAAAAAAATCATAGAATGACTCTTCTTTGGGTAATAAGGCTTTGAATGAGTTCTAGCTTCATTCTGCTTCCTCCCTGTGGGAAATGTGGGCTGTTACTTTCCAGGGTTCCTGCTGAGCTAGGGAGTGGAAGATAGGACTAGGATAAGTTAAAATTCCTCAAGTCTTTGACGCTTTATAGAGAGTTACTTTTCTTGAATAAATGCTCCTTGAGTTTCTGCAAGCCTTTGGTTAATTTCCAGAATTGTGAAAAAACTGATTGTTTTTTTCAAAGCCCATATTTTGTTAGTTTTTCATTGTTTTTATGGAGGGGTGGAATTTTTGAATTTTTTTTTTTTTTTGAGACGGAGTCTGCCTCCTTGTCAGCCTAGGGCTAGTGCAGTGCCGCGATCTCTGCTCACTGCAAGCCTCGGCCCGGTTCACGCCATTCTCCTGCCTCAGCCTCCTAGCTGAGACTACAGGCTTCGTCACCACACCTGGCGAATTTTTCCCAGTAGAGACGGGGTTTCACTGTGTTAGCTAGATAGTCTCCATCTCCTGACCTTGGTGATCCGGGCCTACCGGGCCTCCCAAAAGTGCTGGGATTGAGCATGGAGCCACCTGCAGTCGGCCTTTTTTTTTTTTTTTTTTTTTTTGTGAGATGGAGTCTCACTCTGTCCCCCAGGCTGGAGTGCAATGGCGCCATCTAGGCTCTCTGCAACCTCTGCCTCCCGGATTCAAGGGATTCTCCTGTGTCAATCCGTCTCCCAGGTAGCAGGGATTACAAGTGCCAGCCACCACGCCTGGCTAATTTTTGTATTTTTAGTAGAGATGGGGTTTCACCACGTTGGCCAGGCTGTTTTCAAACTCCTAACCTCAAGTGATCCACCCACCTTGGCCTCCCAAAGTGCTGGGATTACAGGTGTGAGCCACTGTGCCCGGCCTGAATTCTTTAATCCACCATTTTGTTGATGTCAGCTGGATACAATATTTCTTTTTTTTTTTTTTTTTTTGAGGCGGAGTCTCATTCTGTCGCCCAGGCTGGAGTGCAGTGGCGCGATCTCGGCTCACTGCAAGCTCCGCCTCCTGGATACACTATTTCTTACCACACTTCTTCCCCAGAGCAATCATGCAAGAAATGTGTTGCTGCCCCCATCTTACAAGGGACGAAACTTGTTCTCTTTCTTTTTGTGTATTAGTTCAGCAACCATGAGAGAAATCAAGAGAGCTGTGGTTTTTTTGCACATAAAAGACTTGATAAGCATAGTAGCTCAGCTCTTCAAATGCAGCAGGTTACAGGCATCTATGTTCTGGTTGTTCGGCCATTTCTAGACAGTTGCTCTCACCACTGCCTTCCAGCCATTCGGCAGGAGGAACAGGGGAAGAGATCATGCCTGTCTTTTCCACACATCCACCAGTGCCCACTTCCCTTCCATTGGCTGGAATTGGTCATAACCAGCTGGCAAATGGCTCTCTGCCTCTCTTTCCCTTCAAGTGTGAAATAAGAACGTCAATGATATTGAAGTTATACATTTGACTACTGTAAAAAAAAAACAAAAAACCCCACAAAATAACACAGCTTAAATAACACAGAAGATGTAATGTCTCACCCTGAAAGTCTTCACAGGTGATTGGAATGGAGTATGGTGGCTCCATGTCAAGGATTCAGGCTCCTTCTGTCTCGTTGTGTCCTCTATCTGCTGGTCCAAGACAGCCCTCAATTGTGCATTCCAGTGAAATGAGAGAAAAAGGGAAAGTTCTTATTCCTTACTTTAAGGGGTGACTCAGAAATTGACTATAATTCTGCACAGTCCAAGTAATGATGTAGGCAAAAAAAAAAAGAGAGAGAGAGAGAGAGACAGGAGGCTGGGTGCAGTGGCTCAATCCTGTAAGACCAACACTTTTGGAGGCTGACACAAAAGGATCACTTGAGCCCAGGAGTTTGAGGCCAGCTTGGGTAACATAGTGAGAACCCATCTATACCAAACATTTAAAAATTTTGCTGGGCATGGTAGCAAGCACCTGTAGTCTTAGCTACTTGGGAGGCTGAGGCAGGAGAATCATTTGAGCTCAGGAGTTGGTGAGCTATGATAGTATCACTCCACACCAGCCAGGGTAATAATGAGAGACCCCCCCGACCTCTCCCCAAAATAAATTGACTATATTATTTCTACTCACATTCCATTGGACAGACCTTAGTCACATGGCCACATCTAGCCACAAGGGAACCTGGGAAATGTAGTCTCTGATTGGACAGTCCTATGCCAGGCTAAGGCTTCTGTAACTGTCCAAGCTGGGAGAATGGATCCTACCACATGCATCCCTCCTGAACCACAGATTGGCAGGAGTCGCACAACATTTTATGTGACATAAAGTAATGATGACCAGAGGCCACATGGTGTCATGGTTTAAAACAAGGGTTCTGAATCTAGATTCTGATGAGGTCACCTAATGTGCTGAGTACCTGGGAAGACAAGGGATAGCCCATTTCTGAGACGCATTTGTCTCACTTGTAAAATAGGCCAAATAACCTCAAGAGGTGTGGTTGTGAAGAATAAAAGACAAGTGCTTGGTGCATTGCAAGTGCTCAGATCTGAAGTGTCTTCCTGGTCAGGCGCGGTGGCTCACGCCTGTAATCCCAGCACTTTGGGAGGCCGAGACGGGCGGATCACAAGGTCAGGAGATCGAGACCATCCTGGCTAACACAGTGAAACTTCATCTCTACTAAAAATACAAAAAATTAGCCAGGCATGGTGGCGGGTGCCTGTAGTCCCAGCTACTCGGGAGGCTGAGGCAGGAGAATGGCATGAACCCGGGAGGCGGAGGTTGCAGTGAGCCAAGATCGTGCCATTGCACTCCAGCCTGGGTGACAGAGCTAGACTCTGTCTCAAAAAAACAAAACAAAACAAAACAAAACAAAATGAAAATAAAATAAAAGTGGCTTCCTTTGTAATTCACCATTTCCTGGAGAGAGAGCCAGGGCATGTGTTTTCAAAGTTCATCTTTTTATGCTGTGGACCCCAAGGACTTTTTTTTTTTTTTTTTTAAAGAGACTTGCTCTGTCACCCAGACTGGAGTGTGGTGGTGCAATCTCAGCTCACTGCAGCCCCTGCTTCCCAGGTCGAAGCAATTCTCCAGCCTCAGCCTCCCAAGTAGCTGGGATTAAAGGCATGCACCACCATGCCCGGCTAATTTTTGTATTTTTAGTAGAGTTGAGGTTTCACCATGTTGGCTAAGTTGGTCTTGAACTCCTGACCTCAAGTGATCTACCCACTTCGGTCTCCCAAAGTGCTAGGATGACCAGAGTGAGCCACGGCACCTGGCCCCCAAAGACATTTAGCTCAGTGTTTGGTTGAGTTCATCCTTCTTCCTCCACGTGTCTGAGCACCCCACCTCCATCCCCTATTCCCTCCTGGATCCTATTTTTCTCCCAGCCCACCATGAAGAAAGGTCATTTATCCCCTGGGTTTGCTGCACAGGAATGCTAAGAATCAGAAGTATAGCTCTTGGCTCCAAGTCACACAGCCATTCCAGGGCAAAATCAAGGTGTAAACACAGCCTCCCAGTTCTGGAATTTTTCTTGGGCTTGGGGCTTGCACCCACACACCATATAACTCACCTGTCTCCCATTCTTCCCCAGAGTGGGGTCAACAGTGGATTGGTCCGCGCCAAAGACTCCATCACCAGCTTGAAGGAAAAGACCACCCGGGTTAACCAGCACGTGCAGACTCTGCAGGTGTGAGGACACCCTATGTCCAACACCTGCCCTTTCTCCAGGGCTAACTTCCCTGCTTGGAGCCTGCCTCCAGCGGAACACACCCATAGCTCAGTTGGGGAGCTTGAGGCTCAGAAGGGAGAGGAACCTTCCCAGGCCCAGATATTCTTTTCCACAGGCTGTCCCCTTGTGTCCTTGGCTAACCTCTCCTCCTTCCATGCTCCAGAGTGAGTGTTCTGTGCTGAGCGAGAATCTAGAGAGAAGGCGGCAAGAGGCAGAAGAGTTGGAGGGGTACTGCATTCAACTCAAGGTGAGCCAGTGGGATGCAGGAGTGGGTGGGGATAGGGGAATGGGAATAAGAGGGTGGAAGAAAGAGGGGAGGAGGCTGGGCGCAGTGGCTCACATCTGTAATCCCAGCACTTCAGGAGGCCAAGGCGGGCAGATCACTTGAGGTCAGGAGTTTGAGACCAGCCTGGCCAACATGGTGAAACCCCATCTCTACTAAAAATACAAAAACTAGCCAGGTGTGGTGGTGCGCACCTGTAATCCCAGCTACTCGGCTTAGGGAGGAGAATCACTTGAATCCAGGAGGTGGAGGTTGCAGTGAGCCAAGATTGCACCACTGTACTCCAGCCTGGGTGCTGGAGCAATACAGTCTCAAAAGAAAAAAAAAAGAAAGAGGGGAAGAATGGAGTGGGTGGATCAACAAGAGGTGGGAGGAAGTGGAGGGGTACCACTCTGGCACGTCTGTCTAAGGAGGAAGCCATCCCTTTAGCCAAGGAAATGAGCTGGTGAGAGTGTCTCTTTTTTTTTTTGAGACGGAGTCTTGCTCTGTCGCCCAGGCTGGAGTGCAGTGGCCGGATCTCAGCTACTGCAAGCCTCGGCCCCGGTTCACGTTTCATTCTGCCTCTGCCCTCTCGAGTAGCTGGGACTACAGGCTCCCGCCACCTCAGCCTGCTAGTTTTTTGTATTTTTTAGTAGAGACGGGGTTTCACCCTGTTAGCCAGGATGGTCTCGATCTCCTGACCTCGTGATCCGCCCATCTCGGCCTCCCAAAGTGCTGGGATTATAGGCTTGAGCCACCGCGCCCGGCCGAGTGTGTCTTGTATTGAGGGGCTGGGAGGCCTGGAGCCTGTATGGAAATAGACAGGCTAAGGGTTGGGAGGCAGAACTGAAATGGGAAGGCAGGGCCCTCGCCCTGGTGTCTGACCCAGGAGAACTGCTGGAAGGTGACCCGGTCTGTGGAAGATGCTGAAATCAAAACCAACGTCTTGAAGCAGAATTCTGCCTTGCTGGAGGTAAGGAATGGAGGAGGCCCCAGGATTTGTGGGAGGAGGTCAGATGCGCGAGGGACTCAAGATACACTTTTAGGTGGAACTCCCCGCCCCGACACCACCACCACACTGCTCCTGCGTGCACACAGTCATCCTTAGAACCCGCTGATAAGAGGGATTCAAATGAGGCTCCAACACCCAGCTGGGGGACTCTCACCCTGCAGTCACATTCAGGTCCCAGAAAGAGACTCGAGCTGAACTTCAAGTGAGAAGGCCTGTCCCGTCCACATGCCCACTCATTTTCCAACAAAATGCTGAGAAAGCTTCAGTTGTTCTTGCCAAGTGGCCGGGACTGGTATTTGACGCCTGGAAGGCTTGGAGGGCCGGGTGGATACCTGGAGGCAGGCTGTGGGAGGTTAGCGGGAATTGGAGTCCAACTGGGCCTCAAATGGTGCCTCCCCTCCCTAATGACAGCCAGTGGGACTTCCAACATCCTGTCCCCACAGGCGTTCTACTTCCAATCTTGGGGAGTACTGGAGCGGATTTGGGGGTAGAGGTGGTTGCGGGAGGAAAGCGACTGGATGCTCTGACCCCGTCCCGTCCTCCCTTACCGACCAGGAGAAGCTGCGCTACCTCCAGCAGCAGCTGCAGGATGAGACGCCGCGACGGCAGGAGACCGAGCTGCAGAAGCCGGAGCAGCAGCAGAAGCCGGAGGCTGGCCTCTCCCGGAACGGCCTGGGCCCCACCGCCACGTCCCAGGGCTGCCCCGGCCCGCCAGGGAGTCCTGACAAACCCTCGCGGCCTCGCGGCCTGGTCCCCGCAGGCTGGGGAATGGGGCCTCGGGCAGGTGAGGGCCCCTACGTGAGCGAGCAGGAATTGCAGAAGGTGTTCACCGGCATCGAGGAGCTGAGGTGGGCGGGACCTCGAAACGAGGTGGGCGGGGACTCAGGGGTGGAGCCTCGAGGAGCTGCGGTGGGCGGGACCCAAGGGACGAGGTTCTCAAGGAAAGGCATGGGTGGGGACTCAGGGAGCCTCGTGGAGCTGAGGTGGGCGGTGATATCGGTGGAGCCTCGAGAACCTGAGGTGGGAGGGGACATGGGAGGAGCCTCGAGGAACGAAGGTGGGCAGAGGCGTGGGCAGAGTCTCCAGGAGCTGCAGTGGGCGGGGACACAGGGGAGGAGCCTCAAAGATTCTAACCGGAGGACGACAAGCCTGGGGTCTCCAAGAGCAGAGGAGGGAGTGCCCCGAAGGCAGTGACCTGAGCAAGGGAGGGACAAAATAATGAATTTTTGAGTTCTGGGCTGCTGGGAGGCAGGTCCAGGCCTGGTGAAACTGAGGTGGGCGGGACTTGGGAGAGGAGCGGTCCTGGAGGCACCAAATGGGGCAGAGTAGGGTGGGCAGTGCCTTGGAGGGCAGTGCGTGGAGGAGCCCAGGTAGAGGTTGGGGACCTGACCAGGGAAGGGCCAAGACAGCCAGTAAAGTAAGGGGATAAAGGCGGGGCTCTGGAGGACAGGACCAAATTTCACCAAATGGAGGGTGCAAGAAAATTTGGAAACCTGGGTGGGTCTGGAGCCACCGGCATGGTCTCAGTGGAGAGAGATAGGTGAGTCCTGTTCCGCCTATCTCGTAGGGGCAGATAGGGACCTGTCCAAGCCTAGCCCCGACCCATTCCCCCTCTCTGCCCCTCCAGGAGAGAGGTGTCCTCGCTGACCGCCCGGTGGCATCAGGAGGAGGGGGCGGTGCAGGAAGCCCTGCGACTGCTCGGGGGCCTGGGCGGCAGGGTCGACGGCTTCCTGGGCCAGTGGGAGCGGGCACAGCGCGAGCAGGCACAGACGGCGCGGGGCTTGCAGGAGCTGCGAGGTCGGGCGGACGAGCTGTGTACGATGTAAGGACTGGGTGGCCAGTGCTTGGGAAGACCGGAAGGGGCAGGGCGATCCCAACCCAAGGGCGGGGCCTTGAGGGAAATGGGTAGGCCAATCAGCTATGGCCAGGCATTCCGGAACATATAGCGACATGGGGAAACACCAATTAGAGAGCAGGAAGGGTTGCATCAACCCTAATAAGGCCTGAGGGGTGGAATCAATTAGAGAAGGGGTGTGGTCTATACCTTAAAAGGACAAAGGGTGGGGTCAAGAGGGATCCGAGAAAGCCAATTAGAGAACTAGGAGGGGCATTCCAAACAATAATCTACAAAAGGTGGCCCAGTGAGGTGGCTCACGTCTATAATCCCAGCACTTTGGGAGGCCGAGGCGCGCGGATTACTTGAGGCCAGGAGTGCAAGACCAGCCTGGGCAACATAGCGGAGACCCTATCTCTACAAACAATTTAAGAATTAGCTGGGAGTGGTGTGGTGTCGCACCATGGTAGTCCTAGCCACTCGGGAGGCTGAGGCAGGAGTGACCGCTTGAGCCCAGGAGTTCAAGGCTTCGGAGAGCTATGATGATGATGCTGCACTCCAGCCTGGGCAACAGAGCCAGACCCTGGCTCAAAATAGTCAATAGATAAACTACCATAACATAAAATAAAATACAAAAAGTGAGGCCAGTCAGAGCAGAGAGGGGAGGGCAGGGTGGAGAATTGCAGACCAGATGGAGACATAAGTGGTGGACTAATAATGGGTGGAGTCTTGCCAGGGTTATACCGCTCAAGAGGGAGCTGGCAGCACTGGTTACTCATGCCTCAGGGTGGAGCGGTCAGCAGTGTCTGTGGCTTCACTGAGGAGCGAACTGGAGGGGCTGGGCCCACTGAAACCCATTCTGGAGGAGTTCGGGCGGCAATTTCAGAACTCTCGAAGAGGGCCTGACCTCTCCATGAACCTGGATCGGTCCCAACAAGGCAACTGTGCCCGCTGTGCCAGGTAATGGGGCTAGGCCTGCCTCTGGGAGCCTTGTGGATAGAACATTAAAGGAGATGCGGAAGGAGATGGGACATTAGTGAAGGGTGGGACGCTGTTCATTTGGGAGACAAGGCATTCCAGTGCATGGTAGAAACAGCCAGTCCTGCTGCACTAGAAGCCTCATTTGTTCCCACTCTACAAGGTAAAATCAGTGTCTTGTGGAACTCAAGAGAAACTTGATATAGACCGGGCGCGGTGACTCATGCCTGTAATCCCAGCACTTCGGGAGACCAAGGTGGGTGGATCACTGGGTATCAGGAGTTCGAGACCAGCCTGGCCAATGTGGTGAAACCCCGTATCTACCAAAAATACAAAAATTAGCTGGGCGTGGTGGCGTGTGCCTGTAATCCCAGCTACTGAGGAAGTTGGGGCATGAAAATCACTTGAACCCGGGAGGCGGAGGTTGCAGTGAGCTGAGATCACGACAATGCACTCCACCCTGGTAGGCAGAGTGAAACTGTGTATCAAAAAAAAGGAAAAAGGCTGGATGCAGTGGCTCACACCTATAATCCCAGCACTTTGGGAGGCCAAGACAGGCAGATCACTGAGGTCAGGAGTTTGAGACCAGCCTGGCCAACATAGTGAAACCTCGTCTCTACTACAAACACAAAAATTAGCTGGGCGTAGTGGTGAGCGCTTGTAATCCCAGCCACTCGGGAGGCTGAGGTGGGAGAATCTCTTGAACCTGGGAAGTGGAGGTTGCGGTGAGCCAAGATCGCGCCATTGCACTCCAGCCTGGGCGACAGCAAGACTCCATCTCAAAAAAAAAAGAAAAGAACTTGGTACATTTTGAGCATCGTATTTCCAGTGCATTGAGGGAAGGCTGGGATGTGAACATGAGGGGAGGCAGGGTTTCAGTGCACTGTGGGGGAAGTGAGACCTTGGTGTATTGTGGGAGCCAAGGGATACACCATTTTTGGTCCATTGTGGGAAGGTCCATTGTAGGAAAGGGGGACTCACAATACAACATGAAATCGAGTTTCCCTAGTGCATTATGGGAAGCGTTAGTTATAACGGCCTTTCTAAACTCAGGGCTGTCTGGTGTCCTTAGGAATGGTGATTCCGGCCGGGCGTGGTGGCTTTCGCCTGTAATCCCAGCACTTTGGGAGGCCAAGTGGGAGGATCACCAGAGGTCAGGAGTTTAAGACCGGACTGGCCAACATGGTGACAACCCATATCCACTGAAAACACAAAAATTAGCTAGGTGTGGTGGCAGGTGCCTGCAATCCCAGCTACTCAGGAGGCTGAGGCAGGAGAATCGCTGAACCCAGGAGGCAGAGGTTGCAGTGAGCCCAGATCATGCCACTGTACTCCAGCCTGGGTGACAGAGCAAGACTCCATCTCAAAAAAAACCAAAAAAGGTCCAGGCCCAGTGGCTCACGCCTGTAATCCCAGCACTTTGGGAGGCTGAGGTGGGCAGATCATGAGGTCAGGAGATCAAGACCATCCTGGCCAACATGGTGAAACCCTGTCTCTACTAAAAATACAAAAATTAGCTGGGTGTGGTGGCACATGCCTGTAGTCCCAGCTACTTGGGAGGCTGAGGCAGGAGAATCGCTTGAACCCGGGAGGCGGAGGTTGCAGTCAGCCAAAATTGCGCCACTGCACTCCAGTCTGGGTGACAGAGCAAGACTTCGTCTTAAAAACAACAACAAAAAAGAGTGGTGATCCCCAGAGCACCATGGAAACCAAGGGACAGCTGGTGCACAGTCCATGCTGGGAAGGTTGCATAGGGTGCATACTGGAAACAAGGCCAAGTGGAGGAGGCTGTGCAGGTGAGCATGGGGCACCCTGGACTTGGTACTGGACCTCTTTATCTGGTGACCACCCTTCCCCCAGCCAGGGGTCGCAGTTGTCCACGGAGTCCCTGCAGCAGCTGCTGGACCGAGCGCTGATCCCGCTAGTGGATGAGGTGAAGCAGAGGGGCCTGACTCCTGCCTGTCCCAGCTGTCAGAGGCTACACAAGAAGATTCTGGTACCAGGGAATATGGGCCACCATGTCCCACTTTACTTTTCTGTTGGGGCAAGGAGAGGGGAGCCCCGGACTCAAGGGTACTGCTGGTGTGTGGCAGGAAAGAAAGGGCAGAGCTGGGAGCAGCAGGCACTGGGGGAGGACTTGGCCCTGATGCATGGGGAGACGGACAAGCAGTTTGGTGGTGAGTGAGTCACAGGCCAATCATTACGAAACCTCGGAAGGTGGACTTGGGCCTAAAGCATGATGGGACATTGGATCTAGTGCGTTGTGGGACACGAGACAGACACCAGTCTAAAGCTTCATGGAATATAGGCCTGATTTTCTCTAAATTTTTAGAGAGGCAGTGCATTGCACGAGATCATTGGGGTCAGCTATATTGAGGTAAGATAGGAGACCCAGTGACTGTAGGTCCCAGTTAGCTGGTGCGTTATGGGAAATGGAACCACAGCTCT
Source organism: Papio anubis (assembly GCF_008728515.1). NCBI lineage: Eukaryota > Metazoa > Chordata > Mammalia > Primates > Cercopithecidae > Papio > Papio anubis. The sequence goes on along the minus strand of NC_044995.1, from coordinate 4,690,042 downwards.
TCCTGGGGCATTGCACAACACACTCAGCCCAGTAGTTGGTGGAACTTGAGCCCTAGTGCACTGTATTATGGGATGTTGACCTAATGTGCTATGGGATTATGTTGTAGTGGGTGAGACAGACAAGTGAGGCATTGTGAGACATTGATGTGACTGAGCTATACGAATAATACATGAGAGGACGTGGGGCTTGGTACAGTTGGACATAGAGAACTAGGGCACTAAGGACTGTTTTTTGTTTGCTTTTTTTGTTGTTGTTTGTTTGGTTTTTGAGACGGCATCTCACTCTGTCGCCCAGGCTGGAGTGCAGTGGTGCAATCTCAGCTCACTGCAAGCCCCGCTTCCTGGGTTCACGCCATTCTCCTGCCTCATCCTCCCGAGTAGCTGGGACTACAGGCGCCTGCCACTACGCCTGGCTAGTTTTTTGTATTTTTAGTGGAGACGGGGTTTCCCTGTGTTAGCCAGGATGGTCTCGATCATCTGACCTCATGATCCGCCCGCCTCAGCCTCCCAAAGTGCTGGGATTACAGGCATGAGCCACCGTGCCCGGCCTTTTTTTTTTTTTTTTTTTGACACAGAGTCTCACTCTGTTGCCCCAGGCTGGAGTACAGTGGCACCGTCTTGGCTCATTGCAACCTCCACGTCCCAGGTCCAAGAGATTCTCGTGTCTCAGCCTCCTGAGCAGCCAGGATTACAGGCATATGCCACCACACCCGGCTAATATTTGTACTTTTAGTAGAGACGGGGTTTCACCCTGTTGGCTAGGCTGGTCTCGAACTCTTGACCAAAGTGCTGGGATTACAGGTGTGAGCCACTGCACCCAGCCAGGACTTTTGTGTGAGAGGTGCTGGTCTAATGGATAAGGAGATGTGGGGTCGTCTAACTTATGGGATGTAGGAGGCTACCATATGGTAGGATACTGGGGCACATACACATATCAAATGTAGGATAGTTCATGAGCTTAGGAGACAGATGATAGACACTGATTTAGTGTTTGCTGGGGCATAGGTCAGTGCATCATGGGACAGACAATAGGACAGACATAGGTTTAGTCCACAACAGAATCTGGAGACCAGTGCATTGTGGGATGCTAGGGTCAGTCTCAAGCTCAAGGCATGATGGGAAACTCTGAGGGAGAAATGTGGGCCCCATGGGACCCTACGCTTTGCCCTCCGCAATCCAGCTCCCCCTCCACCCCCAGCCCAGTCCAGCAAGCCCAGCTACGCCTACGCTCCTCTCCCCAGGAGCTGGAGCGCCAGGCCTTAGCCAAACACGTCAGGGCAGAGGCCCTGAGCTCCACCCTTCGGCTGGCCCAAGACGAGGCCCTGCGGGCCAAGAATCTGCTGCTGACAGACAAGATGAAGCCGGAGTGAGGAAGGAGGCTGAGGGCATGGGAGGAGGGTGAGATCTTGGGGAAAGGGCCTGATCTCCCCTTCCACTCGAACACCCCAGCACCTAGCCATGTTGCCATCAACTCCCCACTGCCTCATGACAGGGAGAAGATGGCCACTCTGGACCATCTACATTTGAAGACGTGCTCCCTCCACGATCATCTCAGCAACCTGCCACTTGAGGGGTCCACAGGAACAATGGGGGGAGGCAGCAGTGCGGGAACCCCCCCAAAACATGGGGGCTTAGCCCCTGAACAATAAATGGCCCCTCATGCTGGCATGAATTCTGTCTGCTTTTTTGGCACCAGAGGGCTAGTGAATTGCCCACACACCATGCACTCCCTCTATGCCCAATGTGATTTATTTATTTTAATTAATTTGATTATTCTTTTTGAGACAGATTCTCACTCTGTCGCCCAGGCTGGAGTGCAGTGTCGTGATCTCGGCTCACTGCAACCTCTGCATCCTGGGTTCAAGCAATTCTCCTGTCTCAGCCTCCGAGTAGCTGGGACTACATTCGCACACCATCACACCCAGCTAAGTTTTTGTATTTTCAGTAGAAACAAGGTTTCCCCATGTTGCCCAGGCTGGTCTCAAACTCCTGAGCTCAGGCAATCTGCCTTGCCTTACCTTGTAAAGTGCTAGGATTACAGGTGTGAATCACCACACCCGGCCCACTGTGATTTATTTAATTTTCAGCAAACAGGATGTCGTGGTCCCCAGAGAGGTGCTAATGGTGGTACAGTTCTTTGAGATGGCAATGGTGGTAGAAACAAGGTTCTGTGGTGTAGTTTGGGTCTGTCAAGTCAACATTTTTTAGGCTGGTTATTACTAGATAACTATATTAGTTGTCTATTTTGTTTTGTTTTGTTTTGGTTTGGTTTGGTTTTGTTTTTGAGACAGAGTCTCTCTCTGTTGCCCAGGCTGGAGTGCAGTGGCGCCATCTCGGCTCACTGCAGGCTCCACCTCCCAGGTTCACGCCATTCTCCTGCCTCAGCCTCCCGAGTAGCTGGGACCACAGGCAACCGCCACCACGCCTGGCTAATTTTTTTGTATTTTTTTAGTAGAGATGCGGTTTCACCATGTTAGCCAGAATGGTCTCAATCTCCTGACCTCGTGATCTGCCCAGCTCAGCCTCCCAAAGTGCTGGGATTACAGGCGTGAGCCACTGCACCCGGCTAGTTGTCTATTGTTGTGTAGAAATACCCCATAAGTATTTTTGTTATATGCTTAGTTGCTTAAGGTAACAAGCATATCTCAACTTCTGAAGGTCAAAAATACAGTCAGTTAACCTGACTCCTGGGGTTAGCTCATTGGTCCTGGCTCAGACCCCCCATGAAGTTAGAGTCAAGATGTCAGCCAGGACCAGGTGCGGTGGCTCACACCTGTAATCCCAGCACTTTGCGAGGCTGAGGCGAGGGGATCACCCGAGACCAGGAGTTTGAGACCAGCTTGGCCAACATGGTGAAACCCTGTCTGTACTAAAAATACAAAAATTAGCTGGGCACGCACCTGTAGTCCCAGCTACTTGGGAGACTAAGGCACAAGAATCACTTGAACCCGGGAGGCAGAGGTTGCAGTGAGCTGAGATCATGCCACTGCACTCCAGCCTGGGTGACAGAGCAAGACTCCATCTCAAAAAAAAAAAAAAAAAAGAAGACAATTAGCTAGGTGTGGTGGCACAAGCCTGTAATCCCAGCTACTCCAGAGGCTGAGGCAGGAGAATTGCTTGAACCCAGGAGTCAGAGGTTGCAGTGAGCCGAGATCGTGCCACTACACTCCAGCCTGGGTGACAGAGCGAGACTCTGTCTCAAAAAAACAAACAAACAACAACAACAACAAAAATGAAAAACACTATAACAAGGGCTATGGGAGTTATAAGCTAGGAACCATGGACAAAAACCTATATATGATATATAATAACCACCCATCCATACTGTATGACTCCAACTGTAGGACATTCTGGAAAAGGCAAAACTCTGGAGACGGTAAAAAGATTAGTGTTTGTGGCCAGGTGCGGTGGCTCACACCTGTAATTCCAGCACTATAGGAGGCCGAGGTAAGTGGACCACTTGAGGCTAGGGGTTTGAAACAGTCTGGCCAACATGGTGAAACCCCGTCTCTACTAAAAATACAAAAAGTAGCTAGGTGTAGTGGTGCACACCTGTAATTCTAGCTACTTGGGAGGCTGAGGCAGGAGAATGACTTGAACCCGGAGGTGGAGCACCACTGCATTCCAGCCTGGACGACAGCGTGAGACGTTGTCTCAAAAACAAACAAACAAACATAAAAACCTGCAGTGTTTGCCAGATTGGGGAGGGAGGGATGAACAGGTGGCACACAGAGGATTTTTAGGGCCATGAAACAACTCTGTGTGATACTGTAGTGGTGAAGACATGTCATTATACATTTGTCCAAAACCACGTACAACACCAACTGTGAACCCTAATGTCAGCTATGGACTTTGGGTGATAATGATGTGTCATGGTAAGTTGATCAGCCATAAAAGAATGTACCACTCTAGACCGGGCACGGGGGCTCACACCTGTAATCCCAGCACTTTGGGAGGTCGAGGCGGGTGGATCACCTGAGGTCAGGAGTTGGAGACTAGCCTGGCCAACATGGTGAAACCCCGTCTCTACTAAAAATACAAAAATTAGCTGAGTGTGGTGGCAGGCGCCTGTAATCCCAGCTACTCAGGAGGCTGAGGCAGGAGAATCGCTTGAACCTGGGAGGCGGAGGTTGCAGTAAGCCGAGATCGCGCCACTGCACTCCAGCCCAGGCGACAGAGCGAGACTCCGTCTCGAAAAAAAAAGAAAAAAAAAAATGTACCGCTCTGGTGGAGGATGTTGATAGTGGGAGAAGAGCTGCATGTGTCAGGGAAAGGAGGGTACATGGAACTTTCCATTTGATTCTGCTGTAAATCTAAAACCACTCTAAAAATTAAAGTCTCTTAAAAATCCTGCCCCAGCAAGGTGCAGTGGCTCATGCCTGTTAATCCCAGCACTTTGGGAGCCCAAGGTGGTGGATCCCTTGAGCCCCAGGAGTTTGTGGCCAGTCTAGGGAACATAGCAAGATCTCACGTGTACAAACAAAACAAAACAAAAACAGAAACATTTAGCTGGGTGTGTTGGGGCACGCCTGTAGTCCCAGCTACTTGGGTGGCTGAAGTGGGAGAATTGCTTCAGTCTGGGAGGTGGAGGGTATACTGAGCTATTATTTTGCCATTGCACTCCAGTCTGGGTGACAGAGCAAGAGACTGTCTCAGAAAAGGATAGAGAGGAGAGGAGAAGTGGGGTGGGGAAAGAGCAGGGGAGAGGAGGGGAGAGGAGGGGAGAGGAGGGGGAGAGGAGGGGCAGAGGAGAGGGAAGGAAGGAAGGAAGGAAGGTAGGTCAAGTCAGCAGAAGCAAAAAACCGATAGATTTATTATTTATTTATTTATTTTTTTGAGATGGAGTCTTGCTCTGTCACCCAGGCTGGAGTGTAGTGGCATGATCTCGTCTCACTGCAACCTACGCCTCCCAGGTTCAAGAGATTCTCCTGCCTTACCCTCCCGAGTAGCTGAGACTACAGGCACGTGCCACCAGGCTCAGCTAGTTTTTGGATTTTTTTTCGAGTCAGGGTTTCACCGTGTTAGCCAGGATGGTCTGGATCTCCTAACCTTGTGATCTGCCGGCCTCAGCCTCTCAAAGTGTTGGGATTACAGGCGTTAGCCACCGTGCCCGGCCTGGCCTATTATTTATTTGAGACAGAGTCTATTTCTGTCACCCAGGCTGGAGTGCTGTGGCGTGATCTCAGCTCACTGCAACCTCCTCCTCCCAGGTCAAGTGATTCTCCAGCTCAGCCTCCTGAGTGGCTGGGACTACAGGCGCCCACCACCACGCCCAGCTAGTATTTTTAGAGATAGGGTTTCACCTTGTTGACCACCCTGGTCTCAAATTCCTGACCTCAAGTGATCTGCCCACCTTGGCCTCCCTAAGTGCTGAGATTGTGAGCCTGAGCCACCGCGCCGGCCAAAAACCAATAGATTTAGATCCCCAAAGATGGCAGAAGTTGAAATGGCCAGATGCAAACCTCAGAACCTAAGTTAATTTAGAACAAGATGCTGGACTAATGCTATTACATTTTGGCATTCTTTTTTATTTTTATTTATTTATTTTTTGAGGCGGAGTCTCTCTCTCTATCACCAGGCTAGAAGTGCAGTGGCCCAATCTAGAGCTCACTGCAAACTCCGCCTCCTGGAGTTCCATGTTCTCCTGCCCCTCCAGACTCCCGGTAGCTGGGACTACAGTAGCCCGCCACCATGCCCGGCTAATTTTTGTATTTTTAGGAGGCGGGGAGTTTTGTCGTGTTAGCCAAGATGGTCTCGATCTCCTGACCTCATGATCTGCCCGCCTCCAGCCTCCCAAAGTGCTGGGATTACAGGTGTCAGCCACGCCCAGCCTGGCCTATTTGACATTCTTTCTAAAATCAACCTGGAGGAAATAGGAAGAAGAGAGTGAGAATTTTTTTTTTTTTTTTTTTTTTTGAGACAGAGGTCTGCGGCTCTGTCGCCCAGGCTGCAGGTGCAGTAAGGCGTGATCTCGGCTCACTGCAGCTCCGCTCGGAGTTCCGTATTCTCCTGCCTCAGCCTCGAGGCAGCTGGGACTACAAGCCCACCACCGATCCACCTAATTTTTGTATTTTTTAGTAGAGAACCAGGGAGTTTCACCCGTGTTAGCCAGGATAGTCTCGATCTCTCCTGACCTCGTGATCCAGCCTGCCTCGGTCTCCCAAAGTGCTGGGATTACAGGCGTGAGCCACCCAGCCCGGCCTTTTTTTTTTTTTTAAGAGACAGTCTTGCTCTGTTGCCCAGGCTGGAGTTGAACACTGCAACCACAGCTCACTGCAGCCTTGAACTCCTGGGCTCCAGCAATCCTTACACCTCAGCCAAGTAGCTAGGAATATAGGTGCATGCCACCATGCCTGGCTAATTTTTATAAGTTTTTTGTAGAGGCAAGGTCTTCTATAGAAATTGGCAGTGTTTTCAGTATTCTTCTTCTTTTTTTTTTTTTTTTTTTTTAAGACAGTCTTGCTCTATTGCCCAGGCTGGAGTACAGTGGCACAATCTCGGCTCACTGCAACCTCCACCTTCCGAGTTCAAGCGATTCTCCTGCCTTAGCCTCTCAAATAGTTGGGACTAAAGGCGCGTGCCACCACACCTGGCTAATTTTTTTGTATTTTTAGTAGAGATGGAGTTTCTGCCATGTTGTTCCGAGGCTGGTCTCGAACTCCTGACCTCCAAATGATCACTCTCGACCTCCCAAAGTGCTGGGATTACCTGCGTGAGCCACCATGCCCAGCCTTCTTTATTCTTTTCTTTTTTTTAATTTTAAAAATATTTGAAAAATTGAGCCTGGCACGGAGGCTCATGCCTGTAATCCCAGCACTGGGAGGGGCAGTGGGCAGGTCAAAAGGTCAGGAGTTGAGACCAGCCTGACCAACTTATGGTGAAACCCGTCTGTGCTAAAAATACAAAATCAGCCAGGTGTGGTGGCATGCCTGTAATCCTAACTACCAGGCTGAGGCAAGAATAGGCCTGAGGCAGAGGTGCAGTGAGCAGCGATGCCGGCCATTCCAGCCTAGGCTGCTAAGTGAACTCCATCTCAAAAAAAAAATTAGTGAGACAGGGCAGTGGTGGCTCATGCCTGTAATCCCAGCACTTTGGGAGGCTGAAGTGGTGGATCCGCGAGGTCAGGAGATCAAGACCATCCTGGCTTCTTACAGTAAAACCCGTCTCTACTAAAAATACAAAAAAATTAGCGAGGCGTGGTGGTGGTAGCCTGTAGTCCCAATTACTTGGGGAGGCTGAGGCAGGAGAATGGGCGTGAACCGGGAGGCAGAGCTTGCCCAGTGAGCAGCTCAGCCACCGCGCACTCCAGCCTGAAGCTGACAAGCCGAGACTCCGTCTCAAAAAAAGAAGAAAAAAAGAATTGAGACAGTGTCTCACTATATTTACTTAGGCTTGTTTGGAACTCCTAGACTCAAGGAACCCTCCTGCCTTGGCCTCCCAAAGTGCTGGGATTACAGGCATGAGCCACTGTGCCCAGCCTGACAGTGTTTTCTTTATATCCAGGGCTTTTCGTCCAAGGATTTAATACCCCTCCCGGCTAGTACACCTCTGAGCTCAAAGGGAAAGCACAGAGTTATCATATTTCCCTCCATAAAAGACAGAATAGGGAACTGGCATTTCCTCAAAGTAAAAATACCCTCTCTAACAGACAGAATATACCTGGAAATACCCTCTGTGTCTGGCAGAATAGCTTATTTCTTCAGGTGAAAATGAGGCAATAGGCCGGGCGCAGTGGCTCATACCTGTAATCCCAGCACTTTGGGAGGCCGAGGCGGGCAGATCACTGGAGGTTAGGAGTTTGAGACCAGCTTAGCCAACATGGTGAAACCCAGTCTCCACTAAAAATACAAAACTTCGCTGGGCGTGGTGGAGTGTGCCTGTAATCCCAGCTACTAGGGAGGCTGAGGCAGGAGAATCGCTTGAACCTGGGAGGTGGAGGTTGCCGTGAGCCAAGATCACGCCACTGCACTCCAGCCTGGGCAACAGAGTGAATGAGACTCCGTCTCAAAAAATAAAATAATAAATAAAGAGAAAAAAATGCAAATCCAGAAGATATTGCAAGAAACATATGAAGTAAAGCGGTTAGAATAATTTGGTAAAGTTTTCTGTTGCCTTAAAATGAAACTTTGATGTAAGAAACAGAAAAATATGGCCGGGCGCAGTGGCTCATGCCTGTAATCCCAGCACTTTGGGAGGCCGAGGCGGGCGGATCATGAGGTCAGGAGATCGAGACTATTCTGGCTAATACGGTAAAACCCCGTCTCTACTAAAAATACAAAAAAAAAAAAACAATTAGCCGGGCGTGGTGGCGGGCGCCTGTAGTCCCAGCTACTTTGGAGGCTGAGGCAGGAGAATGGCGTGAACCCGGGAGGCCGAGATCGCGCCACTGCACTCCAGCCTGGGCAATAGAGCGAGACTCTGTATCAAAAAAAAAAAAAAAAGGAAAGAAACAGAAAATATATCCTCAATAGTTGAAAATTAAAAGTCTAGATTATATCCACATTTTGGGGTTTGAGGAGGGAGAGATAAACTGAAGTAATAAATGAAGATGATAGGTCACGCCGTGTTCGCCTGTAATCCCAGCACTGGGAGGCCGAGACGGGCGGATCACAAGGTCAGGAGATCGAGACCATCCTGGCTAACACGAAACCCCGTCTCTACTAAAAAAAATACAAAAACTAGCCGGAAGTAGGTGGCGGCGCCTCTGTAGTCCTGTAGCCACCCGGGAGGCTGAGGCAGGTGAGAATGGCGTGAAACCCGGGAGGGCGTGGGAGCTTGCAGTGAGCTGGAGATCCGGGCCACCTCGCATTCTGCGCCTGGGCGATACAGATGGTGACCTGGCCTCCAAAAAAAAAAAAAAAATAAATAAATAAATGAAGATGATAAACACCGTGTAAATTATATCAACAATTAAATGTAAATTAACAAGACTTCACCAGTTAAAAGACAAAGTTTGATAACACAGATTAAAACATATACACACTAAATCCAGATCAATGGTGTTTTATGAGAAACACACTGGCCATGGGTGGTGGCTCACACCTGTAATCCCAGTACTTTGGGAGGCTGAGGCAGGCGGATGACCTGAGGTCAGAAGCTCGAGACCACCTGGCTAATATGGTAAAACCCAAACTCTACTAAAAGTACAAAAATTAGCTGGGAATGGTGGCACATGCCTAGAATCTCAGCTACTCGGGAGGTTGAGGCAGGAGAAACACTCGTACCCATGAGGCAGAGGCTGCCGTGAGCCAAGGTCGCCACATTGTGGGCCTGGTAATTCACACAGAGTGGACTCTGTCTCAAAAAAAAGGAAAAGAAAAGAAAGAAACACACTTAAAAGAATGCAAAGTTAAAAGTGAAAAATTGTAAACAACTCCACTGGAACGCAGAGAAAGCCGGGTGTGGTGGCTCACATCTCATCCCAGCACTTTGGGAGGCCGAGGCGGGAGGATTGCTTGAGCCCAGGAGTTGAAGACCAGCTTGTGCATCATAGTGACCCCTGTTTCTGCTAAAAATAATAATAATAAAAAAATTAGCTTACCATGGTAGCACGTCTCTATAGTCCCAGATACTAGGGAGGCTGAGGTAGGAGGATGGCTTGAGTCTGGGTGGTCAAGGCTGCAGTGAACTGTGATCGTGCCACTGCACTCCAGCCTAGGTGACAGAGCAAGACCTTGTCTCAAAAGCAAAAATTAGAACAATTTAAATTTCCACATATATGAGGATCTTGAATTCCTCTTTTTGACGTTAACTGGAGATCTAATTGCACAGTGATCAGAAACATTGATCTGTATGATGCCTGTTCATTGAAATTTATCGGGGGTTTCTTTTGGTTTAGTACAGATCAATTTTTATAAGTGTGCTTCAGAAAAAAATGTGTGTGCTTCAATTGTTGAAGAGCACTCTATGTATCTATTGATTGATCCATCCATCCATCCACTTATTCATACTCCTCCCTAGTTCATTTCTCAATGAAAAGAATGTCCCTGTGTGCTCCTGGGGGGTACATACAGAAGGAGAGACAGGTAATTGCACATAACAAGTCTATTCCAGAGTTGCTACCTCCCAAATCCTTTCGATTTTTAAATTTTATTTATTTATTTATTTATTTATTTATTTTTGAGACAGTCTCACTCTGTCACCCAGGATGCAGTGCAGTGGCAGGATCTTAGCTCACTGCAACCTGCAACCTCCACCTTCCGGGTTCAAGCCATTCTCCTGCCTCAGCCTCCTGAGTAGCTGGGATTACAGGCACCCACCACCACATCTGGCTAATTTTTATATTTTTAGTAGAGACAGCGTTTCACCATGTTAGCCAGGCTGGTCTCAAACTCCTGAGCTCAGCTGATCTGCCTGCCTCAGCCTCCCAAAGTGGCGTGAGCCACTGGGCTCGGCCACTTTACCTTCTCTTCTTGACACTCCACCAGGGAAGTTCTGGGATATTAACCTAATTAAATGTAGGCCACCACTGAACCCAAGTTTTGGTCCATTATTATTAGAGCTACTTCTAGCTGCTCAAGCTAGCACATTAAATTCAGAATTAATAAATTAATTCATTCCCATCAAACTTTACATTCCATCCTCCCTGGTGCAACACAGTTAGAATCCATTGCTACACATACACCCAGGTTTTTGAGCTCTTTGGAAATACACAGCATCTCCATCTCCTTCTGGTACTGAGAGATTAAAGTCCTGAGCTCATCATTTTCTTTATGTCGTCTTCCCAGTGTGACAGAAATAGCTGTTCTGTTCCACAGCCTTCATCGCTATATTGGTCAAGGTCAGCAGTTAAGTTGATTTTCTAAAGTCTTTAAAAACAGGTTTTCTTTTTTTTTTTTTTTTTTGGCTGGGTGCAATGGCTCATGCCTGTAATCCCAGCACTTTGGGAGGCCAAGACAGGAGGACTCCTTGAGTCTAGGAGTTCCAAACAAGCCTGGGCAACATAGTGAGACCCTATCTCAGCCTCTAGAGTAGCTGGGATTACAGGTCCGTGCCACCACACCTGGTTGCGGTATTTTGTATTTTTTAGTAGAGACCAGGTTTCACCCTGTTGGCCAGGCTGGTCTCGAACTCCTGACTTCACATGATCCACCTGCCTCGGCCTCCCAAAGTGCTGGGATTACAGGCGTGAGCCACCACACCTGGCCTTAATCACCTTTTCTTTTTTTTTGGACGAAGTCTCACCTCACTCTTGTCCCCCAAGCTGGAGTGCAATGGTGCGATCTCGGCTCACTGCAATCTCTGCCTCCCGGGTTCAAGCAATTCTCCTGCCTCAGCCTCCCGAGTAGCTGGGATTACAGGTGCCTGCCACCATGCCTGGCTAATTTTTGTATTTTAAGTAGAGACGGGGTTTCACCATTTTGACCAGGCTGGTCTCGAACTCTTGACCTCAGGTGATCTGCCCACCTCGGCCTCCCAAAGTGCTGGGATTACAGGCGTGAGCCACCGTGCCCAGCCAGATTTTTAAAATTTTTTGTAGAGATAGGGTCTCATCATATTGCCAAAACTGCTCTCGAATTCCTGGCCTCAAGTGATCCTCCTGCCTTAGCCTCCCAAAGTGTTAGGAGGTGTGAGCTATCACACCTGGCCCCCCAGTGAATGAATTTAAGAGAGAATGGAAGGCAAATAATTGTATTTATTTATTTATTTTGACACAAGATCTTGCTCTGTTGCTCAGGCTGGAGTGCAGTGGTGCTCTCTCTGCTCACTGCAGCCTCCATTTCCTGGGCTCAAGCTATTCTCCCACTTCAGCCTCTCCAGTAGTTGGGACTACAGGCTTGAGCCACCACACCTGGTTACTTTTGTTTGTTTATTATATTTTTGTTGTTGTTGTAGTGCTGGAGTCTCACTATGTTGCTTGGGTTGGCCTTGAACTCTTGGACTTAAGCAATCCTCCTGACTCAGCCTCCAAAAGTGCTGCAATTACTGGCATGAACCACCGTGCCCGGCAGATATCAATGATGAGATGTGCTGCAAAGTGGAGTGCAGAAATGGGTTGGTAGACAGTGGGAAAAGTGGGAAGTACAGAAAATCCAAGATTCACAGATTCATCTGTGTTCAACCAGATGTCCACGTTTCAAGTCTTGAAATCCCACTCGTTTTCTTTTCTTTTCTTTTTTTTTTTTGAGACAGTGTCTCGCTATGTTGCCCAGGCTGGAGTGCAGTGGCCTCAAGTCTCAAAGTCCCACTCGTTTTCAATTGACACCCAAACCTTCATATTAGAAACTTGTGCTGGATGTGGTGGCTTACACCTGTAATCCCAGCACATTGGGAGGCCAAGGTGGGTGGATCACTTGAGATCAGGAGTTTGAAACCAGCCTGACCAACATGGTGAAACCCCGTCGCTACTAAAAATACAAAAAAATCAGCTGTGTGTGGTGGCGCACACCTGTAGTCCCAGCTACCCAGAAGGCTGAGGCACAAGAATCCTTTGAACCCAGGAGGTGGAGGTTGCAGTGACCCGAGATCGCGTCACTGCACTCCAGCCTGGGTGACAGAGTGAGCCTCTGTCTCAAAAAAAACTAGCCGTGCACTGTGGCTCACGCCTATAATCCCAGCACTTTGGGAGGCCAAGATGGACGGATCACAAGGTGAAGAGTTCAAGACCAGCCTGGCTACTATGAGGAAACCCGTCTCTACTAAAAACACAAAATTAGCCAGAGGTGGTGGCGTGCGCCTGTACCCAGCTACTTGGGAAGCTGAGGCAGGAGAATCCCTTGAATCCAAGAGGCGGAGGTTGCAGTGAGCCGAGATCGCGCCACTGCACTCCAGTCTGAGCGACAGAGCAAGACTCTGTCTCAAAAAAAATAAAAAAAGCCGGGCGCGGTGGCTCACGCCTGTAATCCCAGCACTTTGGGAGGCCGAGGCGGGCGAATCACAAGGTCAGGAGATCGAGACCACAGTGAAACCCCGCCTCTACTAAAAAAATACAAAAAATTAGCCGGGCGCGGTGGTGGGCGCCTGTAGTCCCAGCTACTCAGGAGGCTGAGGCAGGAGAATGGCGTGAACCCAGGAGGCGGAGCTTGCAGTGAGCCGAGATCGCGCCACTGCACTCCAGCCTGGGTGACAGCGCGAGACTCCGTCTCAAAAAAAAATAAAAAAAAAATAAAAAAAAAATAAAAATAAATAAAAATAAAAAAAAATTAGCCCGGCATGGTGGTGCACCCGTAATGCCAGTTACTCGGGAGGCTGAGACACAACAAGCACTTGAACCCAGGATGCGGAGGTTGCAGTGACCAAAGGTCATGCTACTGCACTCCAGCCTGGGCTACAGAGTGAGACACTTGTCTCAAAAATAAATAAATAAATAAATTAATTAATTAATTAAATTAAATAGAAACCTGGCAATACTTCAAATTCCACTTGGTATGCCACTCTGCCACCCATAGTTACATTTTGTGGTGGATTTTCAGTAATATGGTACTGTATACACAAGGAATATAAAAATATTTTAGGGCTTCCAGAGCAGCTCTCTGGCTTTCTGACTGACTGGAGGTGACAGTTTAAAGATCTGAGCTTGGCTGGGTGTCACGGTTCATGCCTGCCATCCCAGTGCTTTGGGAGGCTGTGGTAAGAGAATCACTTGAGTCCAGGAGTTCAACACTGGCCTGGGCAACATAGCAAGACCTTGTCAAAAAAATAAATAAATAAAGTAGCCAGTAGTGAACACCTATAGTCCTAGCTATTTGGGAGGCTGAGGCAGGAGGATTACTTGAATCCAGGAGTTTGAGGTTACAGTGAGCTGTGATTGTGCAACTACACCTCAGCCTGCACAACAGAGGGAGACCTTATCTCCAAAAACAAACAAACAAAAACCAAAAAAATCCCAAGCTTGTAATGTCCTTTCAGTAGGCATCTCAGGGTACTCAGAAGACACCACTGCAGGCCGGGCGCGGTGGCTCAAGCCTGTAATCCCAGCACTTTGGGAGGCCGAGACAGGTGGATCACGAGGTCAGGAGATCGAGACCATCCTGGCTAACACAGTGAAACCCCATCTCTACTAAAAATACAAAAAAGAAAAAATTAGCCGGGCGTGGTGGCGGGCGCCTGTAGTCCCAGCTATTCTGGAGGCTGAGGCAGGAGAATGGTGTGAACCCAGTGGGCGGAGCTTGCAGTGAGAGGAGATGGAGCCACTGCACTCCAGCCTGGGCAACAGAGCGAGACTCCGTCTCCAGAAAAAAAAAAAACAGGCCGGGCGCAGTGGCTCAAGCCTGTAATCCCAGCACTTTGGGAGGCCGAGACAGGCGGATCACGAGGTCAGGAGATCGAGACCATCTTGGCTAACACAGTGAAACCCCGTCTCTACTAAAAAATACAAAAAACTAGCCGGGCGAGGTGGCGGGCGCCTGTAGTCCCAGCTACTCGAGGCTGAGCCAGGAGAATGGCTGTGAACTCGAGTGCATGGAGCTTGCATGAGCGAGATCCCGCCACTGCATCTCCAGCCTGGGCGACAGAGCAAGACCGCCTCCAAAAAAAAAAAAAAAGAAAGAAAAAAAAAAAAAAAACCCAAAATGCAACTAAAGCATACTCAGCCAGGCATGCTGGCTCACCCCTGTAATCCCAGTGCTTTGGGAGGCCAAGGCAGGAAGATCACTTGAGTCCAGGAGTTTGAGACCACCCTGGGAAACATAGTGAGACTCCGTCTCTACCAAAATAAAAAATGAGGGCGGGGCTCGTGGCTCACACCTGTAATCCCAGCACTTTGGGAGGCCGAGGCAAGTGGATCACTTGAGGTCAGGAGTTCAAGACCAGGAGTTCAAATCCCATCTCTAATGAAAATACAAAAGTGGCCGGGCGCGCTCACACCTGTAATTCCAGCACTTTGGGGGGCCGAGGCGGGCGGATCACGAGGTCAGGAGATCAAGACCATCCTAGCTAACATGGTGAAACCCCATCTTTACTAAAAACACACACAAAAAAATTAGCCAGGCGCAGTGGCGTGGGATGCCGTAGTCCCAGCTACTCGGGAGGCTGGGCAGGAGAATGACGTGAACTTGGGAGGTGGAGCCTGCAGTGAGCCGAGATCGCGCCACTGCACTCCAGCCTGGGTGACAGAGCAAGACTCCATCTCAAAACAAAACAAAACAAAATACAAAAAAGTTGGCCAGGTGTGGTGGCTGGTGCCTGTATTTCACTCGAGGCTGGAGGCAGGAGAATTGCTTGAACTCAGGAGGCAGAGGTTACAGTGAGGCAAGAGGGCGCCACTGCCCTCCAGCCTGGGCCACAGAGCAAGACTCTGTCTCAAAAATAAATAAATAAATAACATAAAATAAAAATTAGCTGGGCATGGTGGAGCATGCCTGTGATCCCAACTACTCGGGAGGCTAAGTTGGGAGGACTGCTTGAGCCCAGGAGCTCGGTACGCAGGAGCCGGGCGATCACACCACTCTACTTCAGCCTGGGTATCAGACCAAGACCCTGTCTCCAAAAATAATAATAGATAAATAAATGAACAAACAATTCCCCAAAACTCACCTTTGAAAAACTCCTTCCTATGACAAAATCTGTGTCAGTCAGGGGATATTCAGGAGACAGAAATCACACTGGTTATTTTAACAGAGATGACCGAATATAAATAAATTTAGGTATTTTTTTTTTTTTTTTTTTTTTTGGCATGAGTTCAAGCCAGCTGCTCAGGCTGGAGTGGCGGAGCAAGGTCTCGCTCACTCTAAGCTCGGCTTCCTGGTGCTTACGCTGATGCCCAGCCTTGTTAGATTCATAGGGCACACACGCTTCCGGCTAATTTTTGTATTTTTAGTAGAGCCGGGGTTTCACTGTGTTAGCCAGGATGGTCTCGGCCTCTGACTCGTGATCCGCCCGTCTCGGCCTCCCAAGTGTTGGGATTACAGGCTTGAGCCACCGCGCCCAGCCATAAATTTAGGTATTAAAGGATTGGTAACTAGGAAACTGAAAAGGCAAAAAGGGGACCCTGTGGTATTGTGGTGACAGGAACTACAGGAAACAGCATTGTACCGGTCCTGCTGTCACAGGACGCACCCCAGAAACGAGGGTTCAGCCTGGGAGGTCAAGTGGGTTCTTGGCTTCACACGAGAAAGGATTCAAGAGCAACAGGAGCTGGGCGCGGTGGTTCAAGCCTGTAATCCCAGCACTTTGGGAGGCCGAGACAGGCGGATCACGAGGTCAAGAGATCGAGACCATCTTGGCTAACACGGTGAAACCCCCGTCTCTACTAAAAAATACAAAACTAGCCGGCGAGGTGGCGGGCTCTGTAGTACCAGCTACCGAGGCTGAGGCAGGAGAATGGTGTAAACCCGGGAGGTGGGAGATGGCAGTGAGCCGAGATCCGGCCACTGCACTCCAGCCTGGGCAACTCCATCTAAAAAAAATAGATAAATAAAAATAAAAATAATTTTAAAAATTGGCCAAGTGGGCATGGTGGTGCCTACTTGTAGTCCCAGCTACTAGGGAGTAAGAGGCTGAAGGGTTGTTTGAGCCTGGGAGGTCGAGGCTATAGTGAGCCATGATGGTACCCACTGGCAGTGTAGTTTGATAACAGAGGAGACCCTGTCTCAAAAAAAAAAAAAATTCAAGAGCAAGTGGATACAGTAAAAGTGAAAGCAAGATTATTAAGAAAGTAAAGGAATAGCCAGGCACTGTGGCTCACACCTGTAATTCCAGCACTTTGGGAGGTGGAAGCGGGCAGATCACCTGAGGTCAGGAGTTCGAGATCAGCGTGACCAAAACGATGAAACTTCCATCTCTATTAAAAAATACAAAGGCCAGGTGTGGTGAAGGTCTGGTAATCCCAGCTACCCGAGGCTGAGACAGAGGATCGTGGTGAACCCGGGAGGCAGAGGTTGCAGTGAGCTGAGATCGCACTCCATTGCACTGCCTGGGCAACAAGAACCCACTCAAAAAAAAAAAAAAAAAAAGAAAAAGCATAAAGAAAAAGAAAAAGAAAGAAAGGCTGGGCTAAAAGTTCAAGCCTGTAATCCCAGCACTTTGGGAGGCCGAGACGGCTGGATCACAAGGTCAGAGATCGTGAGACATCCTGGCTAACACAGTGAAACTCTGTCTCACTAAAAATGCAAAAACTAGCTGGGCGGGTTGGTAGGCGCCTGTAGTCCCAGCTACCGTGAGCTGAGGTAGGAGAACATGAAACCTGGGAGGCGGAGGCTTGCAGTGAGCTGAGATCCCAGCCACTGCACCCCAGCCTGGGCCACAGAGCAAGACTCCATCTCAAAAAAAAAAAAAAAAAAAAAGAAAAGAAAAAGTAAAGGAAAAAAAGTGGCCAGGTGCAGTGTCTCACCCCTGTAATCCCAACACTTTGGAGGCCAAGGCAGGTGGATCACTTGAAGCCAGGAGTTCAAGACCAGCCTGGTCAACATGGAGAAGTCCCATTTCTACTAAAAAATACAAAAACTGGCCAGGCTCTGTGGCTCATGCCTGTAATCCCAGCACTCTGGGAGGCCGAGGCAGGAGGATCACCTGAAGTCGGGAGTTCGAGACCAGCCTGACCAACATGGAGAAACCTCTATCCTCTACTAAAAATACAAAATTAGCTGGGCTGCAGTGGTGCATGCCTGTAATCCCAGCTACTTGGGAGGCTGAGGCAGGAGAATCGCTTGAACTCGGTAGGTGGAGGTTGCGGTGAGCCAAGATCGTGCCATTGCACTCCAGCCTGGGCAACAAGAGTGGAACTCCATCTCAGACAAACAAGAAAACAAAATAAAACAAATACAAAAATTAGCTGGTGTGGGTATGGTAGCATGTTCCTGTAGTCCCAGCTACTCAGGAGGCTGAGGCACAAGAAATGTTTGAACCTGGGAGGTGGAGGTTGCAACGAACCGAGAATATGTCAGTGCACTCCAGCAGCCTGGGCGACAGAGGGAGATCCTGTCTCAAAAGGAATGGCCTGGCGCGTGGCTCAAGCCTGTAATCCCAGCACTTTGGGAGGCCGTGATGGGCTGATCACGAGGTCAGGAGATCGACCATCCTGGCTAACACGGGTGAAACCCCGCCTCTACTAAAATACAAAAAACTAGGCCGGGCGAGGTGGCAGGCCTGTAGTCCCAGCTACTCGAGGCTGAGGCAGGAGAATGGCGCGGAACCCGGAGGCGGGAGCTTGGTGCAGGAGCTGAGATCCGCCACATCACTCCCAGCCTGGGCTGCAGAGCAAGACTCCGTCCCAAAAAAAAAAAAAAAAAAAAAAGGGAATTAATGAAAGACAGTGGCTACCCCACAGGTAGAGTAGTCCCAAGGGCTATTGGTTGACTATTTGATATATTTTTATGGTTATAGTTATTTTTTGATTATATGCTAAATAAGGGTGGATTATGCCTGAGTTTTCTGGGTAAGGAACAGGGAACTCCCAGAACCTGAATTTTCTCCCCTATCCAGATGATGACGAGTAACTTCTCAGCATGGCCGTGGCATCTGTAAACTGTCATGGCTCGGGTGGAAGTGTTTTTGGCATGCGAATACGTTCTAATTAGTATATAATGAGCAGTGAGGGTAGCCAGAGGTCACTTTCATCCTGTCTTGGTTCCAGCTGGTTTTGGCCAGTTTCTTTTACTGTCTCCCGTGTTATCAGCAGGGTCATGGTCACGTGTTGTCTTGGAAATTAGTCCTGCCAAATTCCTACTTTATTCCCCGCTCAGACATTACATAGGCCTCCTTAATCTTTTTTCTTTTTTTTTTCTGAGACAGAGTTTCGGCTTGTTGCCCAGGCTGGGAGTGCAATGGTAATCTCGCTCACCAAGTAACCTCCCGCCTCCTGAGTTCAAGTGATTCTCCTGACTCAACCTCCCTAGTAGCTGGGATTACAGGCATGCCTATCATACCTAGCCAATTTTTTAGGGACATTTTTAGTAGAGATGGGGTTTTCTCCCATGTTGGTCAGGGATGGTCTCAACTCCTGACCTCAGGTGATTCCTCCTTGGCCTCCCAGTGCTGGGATTACAGGCGTGAGCCCATCATGCCTGGCCTTTTTTTGAGACGGAGTTTGCCCTTAGTCACCCAGGCGGAGTATTAACGCAGGGACGTCTCGCCCACTGCAGCCTCTGCAGTGAGCCACGGGGCCAAGACCGCCCCACCCTAATCTTATTATGCAAATGAATCCTCCTCATGGCCAGATCTCGCTTTGCCTGCTCATTACAGCTGTGGCTGGCAGAGAAGGAAGATGGAGCCACCATATTGAACATGTCTAGTCCCTAGTTCCTAGTTCCTGCCAGGCCGGCATTCACCCATGCAAGCTCCCAGCTTGCTGGTCTATCCCTGCAGCTCAACTTTACAAGCTGCTCTTTGTTAGAAAATGACTTGGGCTGCTTTTCATTGGGAAAAAGAAAAAGCCTTACCAAGGACTTCCATGCCCTATCAGTCTAAGTGATTTCGCCTTTTAACTCCTACCTCACCTTGACCTGATCCTCTTCACGAGCGTGGAACTGGAGTGGCTTTTTGGCCTGGGGTCTGCTGCTGGTGACTCTGGAGAGGGAGCGGGGAGCAAGCTGCAGTGCAGGAACTGCAGGGAATGGAAACTGGAGCCGGGCCGGGTCACTCCTCTGTGTGGGAGCAGGTCTCTGTGCAGTGAGCCGCCCAAGCCCCCTGCCTCCCCGGGCACTCCGGGTTCTTTTGACTGCGTCCAGGAAGAATTAGGTCACACCTAACGGATTGTAGGCAGTGTATGGGGGAGGGATTTTATTGGGTGATGGGAGTGGCTCGCCGAATGGAGACCAGGAGAGGGTGCGGAAGAAGGCGATCTTTCCCTGAAGGTCCCATCTGAAGTCAGCCCCCCTGTCTATCCATCCCAGAATCTCTGGATGCTCACTCATCAGCCGCCATATCGTTAGCTGAAGCCTTTTGTAAGTACAGGATAGGTGGCAGGCCAAAAGGCAAACATTTGGGTGGAAAAAATGTGGGTCAGCTGCTTTCACTTAGGGCGCAGGTTCCAGGCTTAAGGATAGGGTTTGGCCAGGACCCCAGCTGTTCTTGCATCAGTCTGGGTATGATGAATGCTATGTAGCAGGGTATAGTTGTTGTTTGTATATCTTGTTGATATTTTTCTCATTTGACCTGGGAGGTGTTTTTATAGGTACAGCAGGTTTTATTAATTACAGTCGCTCCCTAGACCATACTAATTACTTCAATGTTCCATTAGGCCATGGATAGACTACTAATGCTAACCTGCTACCCATTACTACATCTGTTACAGACCAGGGATGTCTCAATTTATCTAAACTGTCCTCCAGTCTATGGGACAGAGGTACAGAGGAAAGAAGTTTGTTTTGTTTTTTTTTTCTGAGACGGAGTCTCTGTCACCCAGGCTGGAGAGTGCAGTGGTGTGATCTTGGCTCACTGCAGCCCCGCCTCCCAGGTTCATGCCATTCTCCCTGCCTCAGCCTCCAGAGTAGCTGGGACTACAAGCCCGGCCACCGCACCGCTAATTTTTGTATTTTTAGTAGACGGGTTTCACCGTGGTTAGGCCAGGATGGTCTCGATCTCTCCGACCTCATGATCCCCGCCTCGCCAGCCTCCCAAAGTGCTGGGATTACTGGTGTGAACCACCGCGACCCGCCAAGTAAAGAAGTAAAGTTTTGAAGAGTTGCCTCATGATGGGTAAATCCTCCCTTGGGGCCAACAAGTTGATGGCAGCCCCAACTCTAGCCAAAATAAGGCCAATTACCTGCTTAGCTCTCGGCTGAGTGATGTCATATAACTATATATTAGAGGGCTTTGCCTGTCCTGTTATACATTGATTCCTGAACCAAACATTATCAATACACTGTTAACCATGGGTTTTATGATTTCAAATGAAAGAAAAGTTATTTGGAGGCCGACTGAATGGGTGGGTATCTGATATGGTTTTGTTCTGTGTCCCCACCCAAATCTCATCTCAAATTGCAATGCCTGTAATCCGCACACGTCTGTACCCGCCCAAATCTCATCTCAAATTGTAATGCCCGTAATCCGCACACATCGAGGGAGGGTGCAGGTGGGAGGTGATGGGATCATGGTGGTGGTTTTCCCCACGCTGGTCTTGTGATAGTGAGTGAGTTCTCACGAGATCTGATGTTTTGTTTTGTTTTGTTTTGTTCGTTTTGTTTGAGATGGAGTTTTGCTCTTGTTGCCCAGGCTGGAGTGCAGTGGTGCGATCTCGGCTCACCGAAACCTCCACCTCCCAGGTTCAAGCGATTCTCCTGCCTCAGCCTCCCTAGTAGCTGGGATTACAGGCACCTGCCGCCACGCCCAGCTAATTTTGTATTTTTAGTAAAGACGGGGTTTCTCCATGTTGGTCAGGCTGGTCTCGAACTCCTGAGCTCAGGTGATCCCCCCCCTCGGCCTCCCAAAGTGCTGGGATTACAGGCGTAAGCCACCGTGCCCAGCCTGAGATCTGATGGTTTTTTTTTTTTTTTGAGACGGAGTCTGGCTCTGTTGCCCAGGCTGGAGTACAGTGGTCGGATCTCAGCTCACTGCAAGCCCCGCCTCCCGGGTTCATGCCATTCTCCTGCCTCAGCCTCCCGAGTAGCGGGGAGTACAGGCGCCCGCCACCTCGCCCGGCTAATTTTTTTTTGTATTTTAGTAGAGACGGGGTTTCACCGTGTTAGCCAGGATGGTCTCTATCTCCTGAACTCGTGATCCGCCCGTCTCGGCCTCCCAAAGTGCTGGGATTACAGGCTTGAGCCACCGTGCTCAGCCTGAGATCTGATGGTTTTATAAGGCAGTTTTTCCTGTGCTTGCTCGTTCTGTCTCACTTGCCACCACGTGAGATGTACCTGCTTTCCCTTCTTCCATGATTGTAAGTTTCCTGAGGCCTTCCCAGCCATGCAGAACTGTGAGGCAATTAAAACTTTTTTCTTTATAAATTACCCAGTCTCGGCTATGTCTTTATAGCAGGGGGACAACGGACTACTACAGTGTCCATATAGCCAAAGGTATCCATTGGGAGCACAAACCCATGTGGGATGGGAGTTAAGAAGGTTGAGTATCTCTGTTAACTAAGGGGCGCTTTGGTTTAAGCATGAATGGGATAAGAATTTCGGGGGAGGCCGGGGCCAGTGGCTCACGCCTATAATCCCAACATTTTGGGAGGCTGAGGTGGGCAGATCACTTGAGGTCAGGAGTTTGAGACCAGGCTGGCCAACGTGGCAAAACC
The DNA here is from genome assembly GCF_008728515.1 of Papio anubis. NCBI lineage: Eukaryota > Metazoa > Chordata > Mammalia > Primates > Cercopithecidae > Papio > Papio anubis. The sequence goes on along the minus strand of NC_044995.1, from coordinate 4,667,931 downwards.
TCATATCTACTAAAAATACAAAAATTAGCTCGGTATGATGGCGGGTGCCTGTAATCCCAGCTACTCAGGAGGCTGAGGCAGGAGAATTATTTAAACCCAAGAGGTGGAGGTTGCAGTGGGCCACGATCACCCCACTGCACTCCAGCCTGGGTGACAGAGCGACACTCCATCTCAAAAAAAAGAAAAAAGAAAAAAGAAAAAGAATTTGGCAGGAAAGTGG